>NC_137805.1:11895158-12427658 GCF_963383645.1 Muscardinus avellanarius | reverse complement strand
CTGGCGGGGCCTCAGGTTTTACTGGAAGGCTCTCTCTCTCTCTTTTATTTTGGAGGGAAGCGTCTTGAATAGTTGTGGCATTAAAGAAAGCAACCATGTGACAGTGTCAGAAGAACTGTAGCATTCCTTTGATTGCAAGAAGACCTAGAACCCCTAGGTCCTACCGATTACAAAGGTAACAAACCCCAAGTTTTCAGTTCTGCTAGTATTTCAACAAAATTGACACAGGTACATTGAAATAAGCTGGCCCACGTGGAAAGAAACTGAAACCCCAGGATGCCAGCTGTGTGACTGAGCGCCCAGACCATATGAGCATCACCGTACCCTCTGTGTGAGCGCGCCATCTTGAAGGTGGTACCCAGCCCCCAGGAGAGTTGCTCCAGCTAATATCACATTAAGCAGAAAGGCGCTATGTCCTCCAAGTCCTGCTCAAATAGCAGGTTTGTGAGCAAAATGACTACTAAGCTTTTGTTTGCTCCTTTTAAATATGGCACCGGGTAGCTGCAACATCACCTAACAAATTCTGGTCCACAGTGTGTTGGAACTCAGTGGCTTTGACTGGTCTTTGGGGGCAAGAGCCTCCATCATCATCCGCCTTCATCCCCATGGACTCACAGCTTCTTAGTTCTGCTTAATTCTATGGGACGCGTGTCCACCTTACCAAGCGACTGGAGAAGGCCCCTCCGGGGGCCTTTCAGTTCCGGCTTCCTTTACTTGTTCATTGTGTTGGAGCAGGTCCTCATTAACCAGTCTCAACACGGTTCCTAACTTCATATCTCGTTTTTCCTCTCTTTCCATTCCTTTATTAGGTAGAATAACCCCACCTCTCCCAGAAAGAAGACTTCTCCAGCAGCAGCGAAGATGGACTGGGTGTTAATCTCGGCTCTTTTCCACTGGGCTTGGGGAGTTTGACAGACAAGGACACTGCCACGTTGATGGCCTTGTCCTATCACCGCTCTAGAGTCGGACGGTTTAGGAGCAGGCTCCTCTGTGTTGACTCATCCCAGCCTCTCAGCAACTGAAAACAGGTATTAGTGGTTGTACTAAAATATTATCCCACCAACAGTGTTAGGAGTTCCTATTTCCCCACATTTTTATCAGCATTTATTATTGTTTGTATTCGTGTGTGTGTGTGTGTGTGTGTGTGTGTATGTGTGTGAGTGTGTGTGTGTGTGTGTGTGTGTGTGTGTGAGTGTAAAGAGGATTGAACCCAGGGGCTTTCAACCTTGGAGCTATACTCTCAGCCCTGTTTTGTTTTTTTTTCAAAACAGGGTCTCACTAAGTTGCTAGGCTGTCCTCGAACCTGCAATCCCCCAGTCTCAGCGTCCCCATTACTAGGATTATAGCCATGCACTACCATGCCTGGCTCTTGTTTGTATTCTTTTTTTTTTTTTTTTTTTTTTTTTTTGGTGGTGGTACTGGGAATTGAACCCAGGGGTAGTCTACCTGTGAACTACATGCCCAGCTCTATTTTTTTATTATTTATTTTGAAACAGGGTCTCTGTGAGTTTTGGAGGGCCTAAGTATCTGAGGCTGGCCACGAACCTGTGATCCTTCTGTCTCAGCCTCCCAAGGACTGGGATCACAAGTGTGTACCACCACACCTGGCTTTTGTTTGTGTCTTGAAAACTGCCGTTCAGTATGGTGAGTCATCAAAAGACTAGGAGTAGAGCCACCAGATGGCCCAGCTAAACCACTCTTTGGTTTTGTTACGAAAGAACTGAAGCAAAGCACAGTAGTGATACATACACACCTA
Source organism: Muscardinus avellanarius (assembly GCF_963383645.1). Taxonomy (NCBI): domain Eukaryota; kingdom Metazoa; phylum Chordata; class Mammalia; order Rodentia; family Gliridae; genus Muscardinus; species Muscardinus avellanarius. The sequence continues at coordinate 12,425,902 of NC_137805.1, read as the reverse complement.
TTTTTATAGCAGCACCATTTGCAATAACCAAGTTATGGAACCAATCCAGGTGTCTCTCAGCAGATGAGTGGGTAAAGAAAATGTGGTCTAGACCCTCATGGAATTTACTCAGCCACGAAGAAGAAGAAAACGTTGTCATTGTAGGAAAATGCATGAAACTAGAGGATATTATGCTGAGTGAGATCACAGAGTCTCAGAAAGTCAAGGGTCATATGCTTTATCCCATATGTGGGAACTAGAGAGGAAATAGAAAACAAGAAACTTCAGAGAAATGAAAGAGACCAGAGGAACAGTGGAAGGAGAGTGGGAGAGGGACAATGGAGGGCTGAAGATGAAAGCAGTTCAAATAAGGTTATGTTCATGTTTGAAGGTATCACTACCGATCCTACTAACAGGTACAGGAAGGAAAGAGAGAGGGCTGGGGAGGATGCGAAGGGAAATGCATCCAGGGACGTGCGCGTGTAGGTTTGAATCACTTTGAATCTCACTGTGATGTATAATTGCAATGCATTGATAAAAGTATTAAAATAAATAAAAATAAATTTTTGATTGACAAAAAAAAAAAGCAGGCATGGTGGCACACGCTTGTAAACTTGTAATCCCAGCATTTGGGAGGCTGAGACAGGAGGATCACAGGTTCAAGGCCAGCCTCAACTACTTCGTGAGGCCCTCTGCAACTCAGTGAGACCCTGTTTCAAAATAAAGAAGAAGGCCGGGCGTGGTGGCGCACGCTTGTAATCCCCGCACTTGGGAGGTGGAGACAGGAGGATCGCGCAGGTTCGAAGCCAGCCGCGCTGGCTTAAGAGACTCTGTTTCCAAATAAAAACGTATAAAATAGGTCAGGGAATATAGCCCGGGGGTAGAAGGGTTTCCAGGAACCCCAGTACCACACACACACAAAAAGAATAAAAAATAGGGCTGGGAGTGTAGTTCGGAGGTAGAATGCCCCTGGGTTTCATCCCCAGTACCAAACGGGGAGTGCGGGGATGAAGAGATTTTCAACTAACCGGATTCTAGAGGTGAAGTAAAATAAATAAATAAACAGCAAGCCTAGAAGGGTGAAGTCCAGCCAGCCAGTTGGTGAGCAGGCTCCAACTCGGAGCCTCTGTCTCAGGCCAACCCTCCATCTGCTGCAGGACTTGCATTGATACCAGTGCTCACTCAGGTCCGCTGTCAACCCCGATGTGCCCCTGCTCTGTGCCAGGTGCTCCATTCACATCTGGAGCTGTGCCGTGCGCGCCGGTCACCCGAGCATCTCATTAGAAAGCAGGTTCTACTCAGCGTGCTGAATGAGGCCTGGAGGTCTGCGCGTCCACCAGGCACGCTCACTCCAAGGGCAAGGCCGCCGGTCAGAGACCACGATCCCAGCGGAAAGGTTGCAGCCTGACCGCAGACCCACAAGGCAGGATTTCTCAACATCCCTGCACAGGGGAAGATTGTAAACCATCAAATCCTTAGATACAATCCATGCCAGACATGACAGCGTCCCTCGCCGTGAGACCAGGCGGCTCAAGCGCGAAGCTAAGGTGAAGTCTGTTGCTGTGTGTGGACCAGACAGGAGCGCGATCACTTATAGATGAAACACTTAAGTTTGGAGAGAACATCACTTTATCCAAACCCCTGCATGTGGTCAGAGTTGAAAGTTCACTTTTTAAAAAATATGCTTTTTTGGGCCGGGCGTGGTGGCACACACTTGCAATCCCCGCACTTGGGAGGCTGAGACAGGAGGATCGCACAGGTTCGAAGCCAGCCTCAGCTACTTAGTGAGGCTCTCAGCAACTTAGTGAGACCCTGTTTCCAAATAGAATAGAAAATAGATCTGGGAGTATAGCCCGGAGGTAGAAAGCCTCTGGGTTCCACCCCCAGTACCACCAAAAAATATATATATAAATAAAATAAAATAAAAATATGCTTTTATTGGTGCATTTTAGCCTCACGTCATAATGTAAATCATGTTGACAGTGATACACATGGGCATAGCCTTTGGTGTCCCCCAGCCCCTCATGTGCCCCCTTCCCATTCAGAGTACTGAGACTGACATTGGTGTTTCTACCTATGTACACACAGTCCTTGGTAGTAATTCCATTAATGAACCTTACTCTTCCTCTTTAGACCTCCTCCCCGGCCCCACTGAGATTTCTCCTCATTGTCTGGAGTCCCTCTGGTATGCCAACGACTCCCTAATCTCTGTATATTAAAGAAAACATATGCCCCTTCACTCCCGTGACTGGCTGACCTCACTCAACATAATGTTCCCCAGGTCCTTCCATTTTCTTGCAAATGACGTTATTTTGTTCTTCTCTATTGCTGAGTAGAATTCCATTGTGTTTATTTCCCACACTTTTGTAATCCATTCATCTGTTGATAGACACTTAGGTTGGTTCCAAATTTGGCTATTGTGAATTGTGCCATATGAACGTGGGTATATACTGTCATTCTCTGATTTGGGCCCCTTTGGAAAGATGCCCAGGAGTGGGATAGCTGGAGAAGGCCGACTTCAAACTCAGAGACACCTGGCTCTGGAGACCTTTCTCCTAGACACTCTTCTCCACAGCCTCCCACAGAGAAGACACAGCCTTGTAACCCACTGATGGCGTGACTGCCGAAGTCAGACCTGTACTCAGTGAGCCACTGGAAAATATCCCGAGTCTACAGCTGCCCCCGCATGAAGATTCTCGGCATGGTTTACAGCCCTATAGCAAGACGAGAGCTCTCTCTAGGGCCGAAGGTGCCGCTGGTACCCTCGGACCCAGCACGAGCCTCGGAACTGACTCTGCCTCATCTCCTGAGATTGCTCCTTAGCCGGAGTCTTTTCTCTTCCATTCAGGTTTAAAGGATAAGAGAAAGCCAGGTGCATTAAATCATGTAATTAGCTCCGAAAAGCTGGTGATTGAGGAAGTGGATTCCCAGAGAGAGAAAGAGACACTCTCCACAGCTTTATCAAACTGGAATTATGAAGGCCCGGGTTGGACAGCGGCCAAACGTCTGCCCTTTTCTGATGGGAAGCGAAGGATTCCCCCAGGGATGGACTTGCCGGCAAAGGCGAGGCTTATCCTCCCATCTGGGAATTCATTAATTAGGGTTTAGCTTTGAATGCAGATAACAAGCTAATCAAAGGGGGGTGACGCCCCACAAATCATGCTGTCTAATGAACCACACTGGGGTGAGCTGCTGAGCAGGAACCTGTCAGGAACGGTGGAGTGTTGGGGGTAGGGCTCCCCGCTGGGCTCTAGTCTGGCTCACCTAAAGAGCCCATGCAGAAATCCCAAGATAAGGGCATCCATCATTTGGAACCAGTAATGATGCAACCTTCCTGTATCAGCCACCTCCTTTATTCTTCGCTGTTTCACCACCTTATCATCCCAGAAGCGGAGACTACAAACTCCTTGCCCACTAGGCATGTCTCCTGAGCCTAGGGCCAACCTGCTGGCTGAGCAGGGCAGGAAGATCGCATGAGAAGTCTCCTGATGGTCCACGTGGTCCCCAGAGACAGTGCAAATAAAACAGCATTGCTACTGGGCGTGGTGGCACAGGCTTGTAATCCCAGCATTCGGGAGGCTGAGACAGGAGGATCGTGGTTCACAGACAGCCTCAGCTACTTAGTGAAGCTTCTGCTACTCAGTGAGACCTGTTTCAAAATGGAGAATTAAAAAATAGGGTTGAGGTGTAGCTCGAAGGCAGAATGCCCCTGAGTTCCACCCCCAGTACTGCAAAAAAAAAAAAAAAAAAAGCACTGCCTTTTTAAAAATTTTTTTTGTATCCTTAAACTAAATTTTGTTTCGAGTTTGGGTTAATAAGCTACACAGGCTGAGGAAGAAACACAGGGACTGCAATAAAGATAGTTTGCCGCGGCTTCCTTTCTCCTAGGATGAAATTTTTGCTGCTTTTTGACATTTAAGCACTAGCTCAAAAGTTTTCCAGTGCTGGATACATCTCCAGAGCTTTGTTTCTGTTCAAAATGAAGAGGAAAGAGGCCTCACCTCCAATGTCACTTGGTTGTAACACTCCTGTGGATAAGAATGTTTGGAATCAATGTGGACATCGATATGCTGCCAAATCCATCACTCACCCGCATGCCTGTCTCTGCAGGGGCCCAGCAGGGATGGACCCCGCTCACCTGCATGCCTGTCTCTGCTGGAGTCCAGCAGGGATGGATGCCCCGCTCACCTGCATGCCTGTCTCTGCTGGAGTCCAGCAGGGATGGACGCCCCGCTCACCTGCATGTCTGTCTCTGCTGGTGTCCAGCAGGGATGGACGCCCCGCTCACCTGCATGCCTGTCTCTGCTGGAGTCCAGCAGGGATGGATGCCCCGCTCACCTGCATGTCTGTCTCTGCTGGTGTCCAGCAGGGATGGACCCCGCTCACCTGCATGCCTGTCTCTGCTGGAGTCCAGCAGGGATGGATGCCCCGCTCACCTGCATGTCTGTCTCTGCTGGTGTCCAGCAGGGATGGACGCCACGCTCACCTGCATGCCTGTCTCTGCAGGAGTCCAGCAGGGATGGACGCCCCTTTTGTGTGCCAAGGGCTCTTTCCTCCACTCCTATGGTTTGGACCTGGACTGTCCCCCAAAGGCCATGTATTGTAGACGTGGCCCCGGATGCGTCCGCGCTCAGAGGTGGGGCTTGGACGACATGATTGCGTCCTGAGGGTCTTGACCTCATCCCTGGGCTAATCCATTGATGCACTCGTAATTTGAATGGACTGGGTTGGGCCGTGTTGGAAACTCTAGCAAGTGGGACCTGGTTGGAAGGAGATGGTCCTTGGGAACATGCCCTTGGGGACTAGACACTGTCCTCAGGGCTCTTCCCCTGCTCCTGGCTTCCCCTGAACTGAGCAACTGTCCTGCTACTGTCTTTCCCCACAATGCTTTGCTTTGCTTCAGGCTCAAAGCAGCAGAGGCAGCTGGCCACGGGCCAAAGCCTTGGAAACGGGGAGCCAAGCTCACTCTTTTCTCCTTTAAGCTGTTTCTCTCAAGTATTTTGTTAGTGGTGAGAAGTGATCACATCCACTCTTCCCTCTTTTCCAACCTTCCCCCCAAATTCAACCTCTTCTCTCCATTCAGCATAAAGAACTACTGAGTTGGTGAGCGTGTTATCATATGCCTGTCATCCCAGTATTTGGGGGGCTGAGACAGGAGGATCACAGGTTCAAGGCCAGCCTTAGCAACTTAGCGAGACTCTGTTTCTAAAAAAATGGCTGAGCCGGGCGTGGTGGCGCACACTTGTAATCCCTGCGCTTGGGAGGCAGAGACAGGAGGATCATGCTGGTTCGAAGCCAGCCACGCTGGTTTAAGAGACCCTGTTTCCAAATAAAATATAAAATAGGTCTGGGAGTGTAGCCCGGAGGTAGAAGGGCTTCCAGGAACCCCAGTACCACCAAAACTTAATTAATTAGTTAATTAATTAAATAAAAAATAAATTTAAAAATGGCTGAGCCAGGAAGTGGTGGCGCACACTTGTGATTCCCAGCCTTCGGGAGGCTGAGACTGGAGGATCGCGGTTCACCGACAGCCTCAGCTACTTAGTGAGGCCTCTGCAACTTAGTGAGACCCTGTTTCAAAATAAAGAATAAGAACTAGGGCTAGGGGTGTAGTTCGGAGGTCAAATGCCCCTGGGTTCCATTCTCAGACTCGAAAAAATAAATAAAATAAATGGCTGGTGGTTCTATCTAGCTCATTCTATCTAGCTCAGATAGAATGCCCCTGGGTTCAATTCCCGGTGTCCAAAACAAACAACTAAAAACCCCAAACCATTAATTTTCCCTCCCCTTTTTGGGTCTTTCTAGGTCTGCAGCTTCTGGTGTGAATTGGAGTCACCTAATCTCTGCCCCAGTAGAAGGAATCAAAGGTCCTAGGTAGGAAAGAAAGGTTGGGGCTGAAGGTTGTGGCACCTCCGATCCAGGTAGAAACCTCCCCCGGGAACTTAAAGCTCAGATGCAGCTCACTCTGCCCCAGGTGGTTTCTTGTTGGAAGCCCTCGGCAGATCTACATGGCAGATTCATCCACCACCTCTCCACCTGCATTACAAAGCCTTCACTCAGAAGCTAGGTAAGGAAAAGCCCACTCCGAGCCTCCCTTTCCTAACAATGTTCAGCTATATCCTCCCAACTGAGGAGCGAGGAGACAGAATAAAACAGACGAGAAGGTGGTCTTATCATCTATGGGATGTCTTTCCATTTTATATAGCCTTGTATTGCTTTCTCATTTCAAAACCAGTGGCTTTTAACCTAGCTACACAGCGGCAACCACCTGGGAGCTTGTAGGAATTCTGGTGCCAGGCTGCACCCCAGGCCCTTTGCTAGAGAATGCTTGAGATGGCACCCAGTATCACACATTGTTTGACGACTGCCATTTAGACTTGGCTGCATATTGAGAATCTCTCAGGAGGCTTTAAGAATTACTGACGCCTGTTCCCATGCCCAGAAATTCTGATTAGTAAAGGGTAATTATTAAAACATCCCTAAATGGATTTAATGCATAGCCCAGTTTGAAAACCAGTGCTCTAAATTATTTTCTTTTTCTATACTTTCCAGTCTAAAGGCCAAATTAAAATAAAAAAAGTCTTTTTGCTAGTAAAGGAAAAATACTAGATCTACCGATCAATCTACATGATTATTTTTGGTACAATTGAACCCAGGGGCATTCTACTTCTGAGCTACACCATTAGCCCTATTTTACTTTTATTTTGAAACAGTCTCACTAGGTTGCCGAGAGTCTGACTTCTTGCTGAGGCTGTCTTTGAACCTTCGATTCTCCTGTCTCAGCTTCTTAAATACTGGGATTACAAGTGTGCACCACCATGCCTAGCTTTTAGTCAATGATTTTTCTTCTCACAATGATTTGCTACATTAATTCTATAGGAAATATGGAGTTTTTAGGCAAAAATCCTGCAACTTATTATTTTATCTTCTCCTCCTCCTCCTCCTCCTCCTCCTCCTCCTCCTCCTCCTCCTCCTCCTCCTTCTTCTCCTTCTTCTCCTTCTTCTCCTTCTTCTCCTCCTTCTTCTCCTCCTTCTTCTTCTCCTTCTCCTTCTTCTCCTTCTCCTTCTCCTTCTCCTTCTCCTTCTCCTTCTCCTTCTCCTTCTCCTTCTTCTTCTTCTTCTTCTTCTTCTTCTTCTTCTTCTTCTTCTCCTTCTCCTCCTTCTCCTTCTCTTCTTCCTCCTCCTCCTCCTCCTCCTTCTTCTCCTTCTTCTTCTCCTTCTTCTCCTCCTTCTTCTCCTCCTTCTTCTTCTCCTTCTCCTCCTTCTCCTTCTCCTTCTCCTTCTCCTTCTCCTTCTCCTCCTTCTCCTTCTCCTTCTCCTTCTCCTTCTCCTTCTCCTTCTCCTTCTCCAGGTCCATTCTACCTTCAAACTATACCCCCATCCCTTTTATTTTTTATTTTGAAAAGGGTCTCACAAAGTTGCCGAGGGTCTCACTAAGTCTCTGAGGCTAGCCTTGAACCTGTGATCCTATTGTCTCAGTCTCCCAAATGCTGGTTACAGGCAAGGGCCACAACATCTGGCAAGCTCCTCCTCTTCTTGAGCTGCTCCCTGCTTGGGGACCAAAATAAAACCATAAACTGCAAATAAGATTGGTGGGGGCAAATGAGCCAGTCCTACTGTGCTTTTATTTTTTATTGAATTCTAACAACTAGGTTGCCAGAGAAACTCAGGTAATGAGAGCAGTCTGGACTTCTATAAACGAACCCTATAACACTTGCAAACACAGAAAATATCCACTTTATATATAGGATCATGCGGGTTGATAATGGGCTATCAGCCTGAAGGTCAGGAATTCGAGGTACTAGAAACTTACTGTGCTATCTCTACACTCCGAGAAAGATGAATAACAGTTTTTAATTATCACATTCATGGAGAGAGAAAAATATATTTAAGGAAAACATTGGACCTAGGAAGTTTGTAAATTAGATATAATGAGACACTTATGTGTGTAATAAAATATATTCGCAGATGCATATGTAAAAACAAAAATATACCAAGAAATGGGCGCACTTCATTATCCCATCTCTGACTATATGCTATAAAGACAGAGTAAGCCGGGCGTGGTGGACACGCTTGTAATCCCAGCATTCGGGAGGCTGAAACCGGAGGATCGTGGTTCGCGGACAGCCTCAGCTACTTAGGCCCTTTGAAACTTAGTGAGACCCTGTTTCAAAATAAAGAATTAAAAATAGGGCAGGGGGTGTGGCTCGGAGGTCAAATGCCCCTGGGTTCCATCCCCAGACCCCCCCCCCACACACACACAAAAAGACAGAGTAAGAGAGAATCGTTTACATTTAAAGTGATAATCTTAGCCGGGCGTGGTGGCGCACGCTTGTAATCCCTGCGCTTGGGAGGCTGAGACAGGAGGATTGCACAGGTTCGAAGCCAGCCTCAGCTATTTAGTGAGGCTCTCAGCAACTTAGTGAGACCCTGTTTCCAAATAAAATATAAAAAAGGTCTGGGAGTATAGCCTGGAGGTAGAAAGCCTCTGGGTTCCACCCCCAGTACCACCAAAAAAAATAAAAAATAAAAAATAAAGTGATAATCTCAGATGGCTTCGTTCTCTCTCTCTTTTTATTATTTTGGTTGTCGTAGTGGGGATTGAACCTAAGGATGGTCTACCTTTGAGCTGCACCCCCAGCCCTATTTTATTTTATTATTTTGACTTTGGAACATGGACTCTCTAAGTTTCGAAGGCTGTCCTCAAGCCTGCAATCCTCTTGTCGCAGCCTCCTGAGTATTGGGATTACAAGAGTGTGCCCCCACGCCTGGCTGCTGATTTCTAAGTTCTGTGGTTTGCTCAGACATACAAAACTTCCTTTGTATCTGTTATTTTCGTCATTATTTTTTAAAAGCATTTATTTACTATTGAATCAAGATACTGGTCCCGTAGTAAACGCGACATACAAGATACAATTTCTGTCTTATACTTCCCTGACTAAGAGTCGTTCCAAGAAGCCACCCGGCTAACACGTCTGCCGATGTGTTGTGCTTGGAGGAATTTGGCAGTGGTGCTGCCAAAACTTGGGCTGGCGTGGATGCTGTGACGGCCTTCCTGTCTTTCTCTTGCCTGCTCATGAGCAAGTGTGCTAATTGGGTAGCTAAGAAGCAGGCAGTGGAAAATAGGACTGAGTTACAAGGGCTTGGAGAATCCTGAGGGATTAATTACATCCATGGCATAATTGCCAGTTGACTGTAGATCAAAGAGGAGGGAATCCCATATGCCCAGTCGTCTTCAGACAGGACATCAGCTCAGCGCGGAAACCAGTCTACTCAGATATCCTCCTCGTGGGCCAAGTCATTAGAGTGTAGAGTAGAAGACCTTCCCTGGCTTGGTCGCTCAGAGTGGGCATATTGCAAAGAACAAGACAGGAAAGACTTGACCATCAACTCATGTGACCACCCCACATCCCAGGGCTCCAACCATGGAGGCGACGCTATGCCTAGTGTCTCCGCCTGCAAAGTCCAATCTTTAAGACAAACAGCTGGTGCACACCTGTAATCTCAGTACCTGGGAAGCTGAGACAGGAGAATTGAAAGTTCCAGATCAGTCCAAAAGCTCAATGAAACTCTCAGTAACCTGTTGAGACCCTGTTTCAAAACAAAAATTAAAAAGAGCTCGGGATATAGCTTGGAGGTCGAATGTCCCTGGGTTCAATCCCCAGTAAGTACCATTAAAAAAAAGTGTAGACACGGGTATGTAACATTTAAACTGATCCCAGGACCATGTTTCTGTCATTCACAGCAGAACGCCAGCACCCAGCACAATGGACATTTGATAAACGTATGACTTACTCATGAGTTATCACTCTCTTGGCCATCCACCAATCTCTGGCAGGCTCAGGGTTGCATGTGGAGTTTGGGATGAATTGTTCTTCAGTGGAGAAAGATGCCTGGATGGTGATTTGGGCTTTGTTCCTACTGACCACACGGGCTCAGTCAAGCCAGCTTAGCTCTGTGCTCAGAGACACTTGCACACTCCGAACATGTGCACAACATCTTCTCACTTATGTCCATTTTACAAAGATATTTAATAATCAAACAGATCAAGGAAATAGGAGAGCTTTGCCTCATGGACTCTTGTTCATAACAGGTCCTTAGAATTAAAAGCTGCCACACTTGTTCCATGATCCGATTATAAATGCCTTCTTACTGATACCGCCACCTTCTTCCACCTCTACCACACAGAGCACCCCTATCAATACCACTGTCCATATGTTCCCCTTACTTGGGGCCTCTCCCCCTCTCTTGCCAGAATTACAGAATTTTACGTGCCCTCCAAGTTTCCTCTTTCCCCCAAAGTGGCCTCTCCCCACTTAGAATGTCAGATCCCTTTATCTGACTACTATCACTGGTGTGTGAGGGCTTTGCCCATCAGTTAGATCATAAACACCACAAGGATGAGGAATGCCTCCTGCCCTTCTTTGAATCCTTCCCAGTGATGATTACATACACACATGCGCCGGGGTCCAGCCCTAGCAGAGTCGGGGTTCGTGTGTTGATGAGGGGAAGCCGAGGTCGAAAATGAAAGAAGAATGACCACACGAAATAGATTCAACCTTCTTCCTTCTATTCAGCATTTGTTATAGTTTTTATACCTTTTTTGATGTCAAAAAAGCAAAGGCATAGTCATGCAAGCAGGATTGCCAAGGACGGGAAAAAGTTATCATTTGTTATAAAGTTTAGGGCGAGGGTGCCAGACATTTAAACAATCATAGTGTGCTTTGTCTCACCTCACAAGGCTGACTCGAACCTACTCTTATACAGCGGCTCTAACTAAGGTCGGTTTGAACTTAATATTTGGCCCAATAACTTTATCCTTGGGAAAAAAATCTTTGCTGCCTGAGTCTCTCACGAGCCGCTGCCCATCAGTTTTAGTTATAATGTTTATACATAAAATGTCAATTATACCTATTAATCCAAATAATCCTAAAATAATTTTAAGAAAGAGAGGAATGCTAGACATTCTTCATGGGGGATCTACGCCGTTGTGGATCCCCTGATCGAGCTTTCTCAAGATCTGCATGATATGCGGTAGGCACACATGTGTGGAAATTGTAACAACACCCCCGCAACTTATGGAGCATGGTTTGAATATTGACCTGGATAATTATAGGATGTCCAAGACAAATTTTCATAGATATTTTTTCAGATAGAAAGGAGCAATTAACTGTATGTATAAACCCCCCAAATAAATCCCAGAGTCGAAGCACCAGTCAACTTGTGCAAAAAAAGAAGAAAATTGTATGGTTGAGCTATCATGCTTCCCCCCCTCTGGTACTGGGATTCAACACAGAGACATTCTACCTTTGAGTGACACCCACTGCCATTATTTTTTTTTGTTTGTTTTGAAACAGTCTCACTAGGTTTCCGAGAGTGTTGATTCATTGCTGAGGCTGTCCTCAAGCCTATCATTCTCCTGTCTCAGCCTCCAAAGTACTGAGATTACAGGCATGTGCCACCATGTCTGACTATTGTCATGTATCTTAAAATACCACAAGGATGATATGATCTGGTCCTCTGGAGAGAAGCCCTGCATTTGACTCGCCCCGGGTTACTTGGTCAGAATCCTGGCTGGAGCTGTCCTCAGATTTGGTGCTGAAAGTTAGCTAACCAGAACAAAAGCAGCTCCCGGCAGTGTCCTCTTGGGGTGTTCAGCAAGTCTCCCAAACTTTACAATCTTAGTCTGTAATGGATGTGAATGACATATAAATCTCCTTGGAAAAAAAGAGCTCAGGGCCCAAAACGAGAGTAAACAAAGCGTTTCTATGAGACAGATCTCAGGCAGAGAAAAGATGCATGTTTAGAGGAGTCCCATGAAGAAAATGTGTTAGTAAAACGGAGGAGGCATCAGGAGAGAAGAGGGCAGTGAGGCGGCCACCAGGAGACCTGGGGACGTGAGCGCAACAGGGCGCAGGGAACCGTCTGCTTCTGGTCGCAGGTGAAGCTGTGGCCTCTGCCGGAGGCACTGGCTCCTCCGCGCTGCCTCCTCCACCCTGCTCTGACCCTAGCGGCCGACTGGGTGACCGCACCCATGGGCTCCCTTGCTCTCTAGCTTTGCATTTGAGCTTAAATAACAGCGTGAACAGAAGATCAAAGGAAGAGGGGAGCGTAGGTTGAACGGTCAGTTCCTTTGGCTCTGTCCACGCTGGCGGTCCTGACTATGGCCGCAGTTCCTGCTGCGTGGCTTCTCCTGTAGTGCTCTCCAACCGCCACCCCCACTCCCATCCCTCCCGCCCAGGGGTGGTGATGGTGGTACTGCACTGCCCTGTGTTGTCCGATTTGAGGGCGCCATCTGTTTTTGCTGAGCCCTGGATCGGGGACGGTCTCATTAACATTCAAATCCCAGCTCCGTGTTCCAAGCTCTTCCCGGCTCAGCATCATCCTGTTTATAAATTGGCCGCACACCTAAATCCATCTACAGGGAGAGGATGTGCCGGTCATGTTGACACGCGCACTCCATTCTGCCTGACATCTCTCGTTGGTAATTAAGAGCCCTGCATTCTGATCTGGTGCCTTTTGTTTTTTATTAGATGGGCTTTGTTGGAGCAAATTAGCCTGTTTGGGATTAGTGAATTCAAGGTCGAGGCTGAATTAAGTCAGATGATATCAGTCTTGGGGTCTCTAGTGACTGTCCACTCCTCTTCCCTCTCCTATCCCAAGCTTCTGGACTTAGAGCTCACAGGTTTAGTTTGCCGACCCTGCCGCACTTTGAGCTACCGGGCTTCCACCTAAGCCACTCTCTCTTTCCCTTTCTCTCTCTCTCTCTCTCTCTCTCTCTCTCTCTCTCTCTCTCTCTCTCTCTCTCTTCCTCTCTCTCCCTCTCTCTTTCTCCCTCTCTTCTCTCTCCCTCTCTCTTCCTCTCTCTCTTTCTCTGCCTCTTCCTCTCTCTCTCTTCCTTTCTCTCTCTTCCTCTCTCTCCCTCTCTTCCCCTCTCTCCCTCTCTCTTCTCTCTCCCTCTCTCTTCTCTCTCCCTCTCTCTCCCTTTCTCTTCCTCTTTCTCTCTCTCTTCCTCTCTCTTCCTCTTTCTCTCTCTCTCCCTCTCTCCCTCTCTTCACTCCCTCTCTCTTTCTCTTTCTCTCTCTCCCTCTCTCTTCTCTCTCCCTCTCTCTCCCTTTCTCTTCCTCTTTCTCTCTCTCTCCCTCTCTCCCTCTCTTCACTCCCTCTCTCTTTCTCTCTCTCTCTCTCTCTCTCTCTCTCTCCCCCCCCCTTTCTCGTAGGCATTGCTTCCTTGCTGAGTCATCCTCCCCCACTCCAAATACCTCTGTTTAGTTGCTCTTAGCATCTTGTGTCAGAAACTCGGAGCTACCTACGGGACTTGGGAGTGGCCCAGACAGCTCACTCTTCAGTTTCAGCCTGAGATGAGGGGTGTTAATAAACAATCCTGTCTCAAACCTCCTCAAATCCCCTCTCAGCTCATGCTGTATGCTGACTTCTGATCCATCAGAGAGTGGCAGTCCCTGGGAGAAGAATACTGAACAGAAGGAAGGTGTGCAGAGAACAGGGGCAGCAGGACCCCGCAGAGCAATGGGAAGGGGCGGAGTGCTGAGCCAGAGGCCACAAAAGACAAAGGATGAGTTGTGTGGACGTGGCGGACAGGCCTGTGAGATGGGAAGATTGGAAAGTTCAAGGCCAGCCTCAGCAGCTTAGTGAGACCCTGTTTCAAAATAAGTAGTAAAAAGCTGGGCGTGGTGGCGCACGCTTGTAATCCCCGCGCTTGGGAGGCGGAGACAGGAGGATCGCAGCCAGCTGCGCGTGCTGGCTTAGGAGACCCTGTTTCCAAATAAAAATGTAAAAATGGGTCTGGGAGTGTATCCCGGAGGTAGAAGGGCTTCCAGGAACCCCAGTACCACCAATAAATAAATAAATAAATAAATAAATAAATAAATAAATAAAAAAGCTGAGCGTGGAGCTCAGAGATAGAATGCCCCGGGGTTCATTCAACCCAGTATCCTCCCTCAAAAACAAAACAAAAACAAAAAACAAGAGCTGGTGACATTGCTTTGGTGTGGGGGGGTTGAAGGATAGAGAAATCTCTGGTGGATGACACCCATCCTTTAGACTTCAGCAAAGGGTAGTGAGAAGCCATGGACCAAGGGACAAGAACAAGCTGTGGCCGGGAAGCTGGAAGGGAGAGGAGGAAGACAAGTTCTTCATCCTCCAACTGCCCTCGTGTGCCTGGAAAGCCAATAGCATCTCCTGTGACCTCGGCGCCTTCTCAGAGCACGCCTCTTCCTTTCCCTGGACTTAATGGGGCCTCCTGTAGGATCCTCTTCCCTGACAGCTCTCTCAAGTGGAGGATGACATTTATTGACTGATTGGTTGTTTGCTTGATTCCCACATCCTCATTCCTGCTCTTCTGAGATTATTTGCTTTGGCCCCGGCCCCCTCTTCCTCATGGTGGCAACTCACCAGCATCCGTATCATTCAACCCCAAAGGGACTGGCTCCCGTCTCCCTTCTCGCTTCAGCATTCGCTTCATTCTGGATGTTTCTGCCCCTGTGGTGATGGATCATCTCCCACGCTGGGTCCATTACTTCCTCGACCTAATCAGCTCCAGAGACTTTTCCATTTCAACTTAGGCATTTATCCCTAGGGTCACCTCTATGTAGTGACTTCTAAGTTGGCCACTTCAAACATCCATTCTCCAACCACCATCTCCTGTCACTGAAACATCTTTTTCTATACACACTTTTTTTTTTTTTTTTTTTTTTTTTGCAGGTCTGGGGATGGAACCCAGGGGCATTCGACCTCTGAGCTACACCCCCTGCCCTATTTTTTATTCTTTATTTTGAAACCGGGTCTCACTGAGTTGCAGAGGGCCTCACTAAGTAGCTGAGGCTGTCCGCGAACCGCAATCCTCCGGTCTCAGCCTCCCGAATGCTGGGATGACAAGCGTGCCCACCACGCCCGGCTTTATCCACACTTCTATTGGCACGTTGTAACTGTACATCATTGAAGCTCCAGGTCACATAAACAAGCATGGACACAGGTCTCCCTGCGTTCCCCAGGCCCCACCCCGCTCCTCTTCCCTGCTGGTATATGACAGTGAGATTGGTAGCGGCACCTTCAAAGATGGGCATGATTTGAACTGTGAAACTAACTTTTGGCCTTAGTGAAAGCTTTCGACGTCTGGCCTTCGCAACTCTACCGTCGTCCTGAGCTACTGCGTCTTTCTCGAGATCATAGTTTACATCTAGGATGCCAGGTCAATCTTGGGGGAAAGGTAACAAGGTGCATATATATCACTTAAAAATAAAGCAGCCGGGTGTGGTGTAATCCCCACGCTTGGGAGGCTGGGACGGGAGGATCGCACGGGTTCGAAGCCAGCCTCAGCTACTGAGTGAGGCTCTCAGCAACTTAGTGAGACCCTGTTTCCAAATAAAATATAAAAAAGGTCTGGGAGTATAGCCCGGAGGTAGAAAGCCTCTGGGTTCCACCCCCAGTACCACCACCAAAAAAAAAAAAACAAAAAACCAACAAAATAAAACAAAAATCCAGGTTCCAGGGTTCCTCCTGGTGCTTAGGAAGGGGAAGCGTGGGCACCTTGGGGAGGTGGGCACCACCAGTGGGAGGTTCCCCCCGCAGCCGGGGAAGGAAGGCGGGACAAACACCGGAGCCGCCCTCACACGACTCCTTCCCCTCTCACTCTTTCTGCTGTTCTCTTTGGCTCAAACCTGCAGTGCTTAATTACATACTCTTTAATTTTTCACGTCCGTCTGTCTGGAGCCTGGAGTGTGGTCTCGAAAGGCCCCCTGGGGCAGTATTTGAATAAATGGATTCCTTGTTCAACTGATTTCCCCCAAGGCCTCGAGCAAGTCACTTAACTTTCACCTGAAAATAAAAAACAACACTCCTGACCTCGCTGAGTTGCTGTAAGGATGAATGAGATGATACACCCCGAACGCTCATTCCACTGGAAGACATGTGTTAAGTTTTGAGAACATAAGTTATGCAATCTCCCAATTAAGTTTGAGACTAGGCGTTGAGTATTCCTTATGTGACTCATCAAGCAGGCTGTTCAAGTAATATCTGTCCAGTGAATAAATGAATAAATAAAGGAATAAGTGAGTGAATCATAAATGCTTAAATGCCGGCTTTGCCTCCAGCATTTCGATCCCAGTCCCACAAGGAGAGTTGGCTGAGCAGGTTAAGACTTGTTGATACGCACTCGCCGGTTCACTAACTTAACAAACACATTCGCCGCCCACCACGGCTGGTAGAGCGTGCTCACTTATTAAAAACTCACAATACGAAGCGGCTTTGAATTCCTTCCTACGGATGAGGAGTCTGAAGCGCTGAGAAGTTTTTCCACGTCCACGCAGGTAGGATGCTAAGGAGCTCGGTGTCGACGGAGCGCCCAGGACGGACGCCGAGGGGATCCCTCTAAGAGTACGGGAAGGTGAGAAGGGCCATTTCTAACAAGTCTGAGTCAGCCTCCAGTCAACCACACCTAAGTGGCAGTGCTTTTAGGTTTCCCAGAAACAGGCCCTGAGATAAGAATTTGCAGCTGGGAACTCAACACCAGGGAGAAGTGGAAGGGGCAGCCTGGAGCAGCTTGGGTAGCAACCCGGTGGTAATAAAGGCCTTGGGCAACCTCACGGAGCGCTGAACTGGAAGGAGGCCCCGCGTCGTGCGCTGGGGTGTGGGGAGAGCTTTCCTACCGCTGCATACTGCACGCACATGTTGTTGGGGGTTGGGTGTCCCCAGGGGGCAGCTCCCGTCGGGGGGCTTCTGTGTCTGGGGACTGAATGCCTTGGTTACCCTCCGCAAAGTTTCTACAGAGTATGCTAACCAGCCAAGGGCAGCCAGGCTCAGATAAAGTCCGGAGCATCGAAACAAGGAAAAAGTTTAGAGAAGGGATGATAGTATCCATGAATGGCCCACGCAGCCATCACCAGAATCCTCTCCCACGATGGCTCCAGGGACTACCCCAGCCGAGGACCAGGATGCCTTCCTGTTATCCAGACCAAACTTTTCGCTCTTGGCCCATGCGCTCCAGAAAGAATCTGCACTTCCCATGCAGGTCAGTAATAGAGACCCAACGAATACTGGGCATTCTGCCCCGCCTGAGAAATCAGCCTCTGTGGTCTTAGTGAGCATGAGTTCCACCCCAAATCCCATCAGCTGTGGGACACCGAGGAGAGATTTCTGAGCTGGCAGCCTTAGAGCCGCCCCAAGGAAATGGCCCCCAGTGGAGAGCTGTCTGAGAGGCATCCTCACGCCCGGTCCACAGATGTGGTCCTTCCTCACACAGCTGGATCTCGAGGTGGAGCCAACCGGGCAATGGGCAGGGATTATAGGGAAACCCTGAGAAAGAAGGGTCCAGTTGAAGAAAGATGGCTTGGGTTTTTAGCAAGGAAGAGCAGGTACATTTATACCAAAGGGAGTAACCAGCCTCGCTCAGTGTTTTGAGGATAGCCTGGATAAAAACAAAACAAAACCCCGGCCAGCTTACCACACAGCAGGATGTGATCGTAAGATGTCTGGGGTATCTTGCAAAGTTCAGCCACAAGAAGACCACACCCCATGCGCAGGGAGAAGGGATTCAGAAAGAGCCATGAACACTCCAGTGCCATCTCTTTAACAGTGATGTGACCAAGAGACACTCCAGATGATGAGAGAAACCTCGGGGGAGCCAGGGAGGAGATATAGGGATGGGGTGGAGGAAGACGTAGGTTCCTTAACAGAAATACTACCATAGACTATGTGTCTACATGTGAATATGCCAACATCAATCCGGGTCTTCTGTATGGGGAAGGAGGGAAATGGGGAGGGGGCGCCAAGGACGTGTGCACGGGTGTCATTGTCAACATGATTTACATATTGATAAGTTGGGCACTGCACTCGTGTGACTTTGTGTCACATGACCTCTGCAGGGCAAGGGAGGGGCCGAAACCCCCGCGAGAATTGGGCGTTCTCGCGAGATGCATACCTTGAAAAGGAGAGCCCGCGTCCTCAAGCTTTGGACAGGCGCGCGGGCCCACGGTGCCTCGCCCTGATCCCCGGGAGAGCCGTGCAATTAAAACTTTACATGCCATGTGTACCGGACCTCTCTCGTGTTTTTCACACTCCGCCGTACTCACATTATTTTTATTTTACTCGCATAATTTTTTATTTTACTTATCACATATGATGTGAGACTATAATGTACCAATAAAAGCACAAAAAAATTTCACCAAGAAGAGAAAAACAAGAAAGGAATGTGAAAGCCAGGCATGGTCTTACATGCCTGAAATTCTAGCACTTGGGAGGCTGAGACGGGAGGATCACAGGTTCAAAGCCAGCCTTGGCAACTTAGCGAGGCTCTCAACAACCTAGTGAGACCTGGTTTCCAAATAAGAAATAAAATCAGGCTGGGAGTGTAGCTTGGAAATAGAGTGCCTCTGAGTTCAATCCCCAGGACCAAATGAATAAATAAATAAATAAGTAAATATAAAAATAAATAAAAGTGATGTGAAAGCCGGGCATTTTGGCACACACCTATAATCCTAGTACTTGGAAAGCTGAGACAGGAGGATCGCAGATTGTAGGACAGCCTCAGCAAGTAGTGAGACTCTCATCAACCAAGTGAAACCCTGTTTTCAAATAAAAAATAAAATAAAATAAAATTGGGCTGGGGGTATAGTTTGAGGTAGAATGCCTCTGAGTTCAATCCCCAGAACCACTAAATAAAATAAAATAAAAGTATTGTGAAGCTGGGTATGATGCCACACATCTGTAATTCCAGTACTTGGGAGGCAGAGACAGGAGGATCACAGGTATAAGGCCAGCCTCAGAAATTTAGTGAGACTCGGTTTAAAAAAATCATAGAATAGGGCTGGAGATGTAGCTCAGAGTTAGGATATTCCTGGGTTCAATCCCCAGTACCAAAACAAAACAAACAACACAAAAATCAAAGTGATGTGAGTTTGGTACTCCTGGCTAATACCGAGGGAGCGTGACAAGGCAGAAGAACTGGAATGGTTGGCTGACATCCAACGACTCTGCTCCAGTTCAGTTGTATGCACATTTACGAAAAGAGTCGGGAGCATTTTTTCAGACCTCTGGAGAGCAGATGAGGATATCAAAGTGTAACCAAGAGCAGAAAAAAGTTGAACTGAAAGATGAAAACTTTAGACATATCAGTGCTATGGCAACCAGCCAGGCCACTCCAAGGATGCCTCTAATTGGGTCCATAAATAATTTATAACCCGCCATTTGTGTCTGGGGCAAAGGATCTCTAACAGCAAATGCTTAAGTGGCTGTTGCAGAGACCTAATGATTTCCAATTCTGAACTCATCAGCGCTGCTGTAGGCTGCGATCCCACAGCCCTTCTGGAAGTAATTTGGTCGGGTTGACTCAAGTGTGTAGAGAACAGTGTTCAGTGTCTGCTGGAACAGACTGTCAGCGAAGCGCTGAGCTTAGCCCTCTCCGCTGTTAACCTTGACGCTGGCTTTCAACTGAAGGCAGAAGCCAAAGCCCTGCTGGGTGTGGCGGCACACGCCTGTAATCCTAGGACTTGGGAGACTGAGACAGGAGGATGGCAGGTCGGAGGCCAGCCTCAGCAACTTAGTGAGACCCTCAGTGACTTATCCAGATTCAGTTTCAAAAATAAAAAACAAAAAGGGCTGGGGTGTAGCTTGGAGATAGTATGCCACCTGGGTTCAACCCCAGCACCAAAACAAAGATCAAACACGCCAAAGAAGGCCGGGCGCGGTGGCGCACGCTTGTAATCCCCGCGCTTGGGAGGCGGAGACAGGAGGATCGCGCAGGTTCGAAGCCAGCCGCGCTGGTTTAAGAGACCCTGTTTCCAAATTAAAAAGTATAAAAATAGGTCTGGGAGCGTAGCCCGGAGGTAGAAGGGCTTCCAGGAACCCCAGTCCAGTACCACCAAAAAACAAACAAACAAACAAACAAACAAACAAACAAACAACAGGGTCCTCGTGAAAGCTCTGTTCTCATTCTGGAGATACGGCACCCTCATACAGAACAAGATTAATTTGCAAAGTAGCACAAGCCACCGTGTTTTAATTCTTCATCCATGAGACGAGGGTGGGGTCGGACTCCCACTGAAGCAGGTTTTGCACACTCCAGTAAAGAAAGCGCTCTGCTTTACTGTCCAAATGTAACTCAGGTCCCTGAGTCACAGAACTGCCGATTTTCCTTTCCCCGGTGGATATTGTCTTTAGCTGGTTCACGTCACAACTGAAAACGTGTGCCCAGGCCGTGCCCACCTCTTCTTAACCTCCAATCCATTCGAACGCCAAGTGCTGTTGGCGTTTCTATCTACATGTATTTCAACTCTATACAATGCCAGGTGGGGCGGTGCCCGCCTGTAATCCCAGGACTTGGGAGGCTGAAACAGGAGGCTCCCGGGTTCCAGCGTCAGCCTCAGCAACTTAGTGACACCCTCAGCAACTTAGCCAGACCCTATCTCAAAATAAAAAAATAAAAAAGGGCTGGGCTGGGGGCACAGCTCGACCATAGACTGCCCCTGGGTTTAACCTCCAGTACCAATAAACAAACAGGTTATATACAAAAGTTAACTAGTCAGCTCCATCACCAGCTCTCATCGGGACTCATACAGGAGCTGCCTAAGAGGGCTCCCTATGCAGCAGCCAGTGGTAGCACGTGCCTGGCATGGTGTGGTGGTTGAAATGCACACATCTTAGGCATAGAGCTCCAGGGTATTGGTGCACAGGGTTTGCTCCGGCTGCCACCCAGGTGGAGGCAAAAATCACAGCTCCCCAGAGGCTCCTCCGCTCCTTCCAGGGTGCTCTGTTCCCAGTGGGGATGGCTGGAGGAGGAAGGCAGGCCCTTGAGGCTTGTTTGCTAGAGGATTCTCACGCCATCCACTGGGAGCCGACATAACCAAGAGCTGTGCCGAGCAGACAGTTTTAAAAGTCAAATGCTCCAGAAGGTGTTTTTTTTTTTTGTTTGTTTTTTTTTGTTTGTTTGTTTTTGTGGTACTGGGATTCCTGGAAACCCTTTTCTGGGCTACACTCCCAGACCTATTTTATATTTATTTATTTGGAAACAGGGTCTCTTAAGCCAGCGAGGCTGACTTCGAACCTGCGCGATCCTCCTGTCTCTGCCTCCCAAGCGCTGGGATTACAAGCGTGCGCCACCACGCCCGGCTCCAGAAGGCGTTTGACAGTGGCAAAAGGTTTTGCTCCCTCCCTGTCCACAGCACCAAGGTTTGCGAAGCCCCTGCTCCCCCGCCGGGTCCAGGGAAGCCACAGCTCTCCGTGCAGAGCTCACTCAGGGTTCTGTAGTCCTTGGAGGCACCTGCATGGCCGCCCAGGACAAGCGGCAGCCAGAATATTAGTTTGCTCAAGGGACACCAGCATGCTACCTGCCACTGGTCTCTTCTGGAGGAGAGACTTGAGGAGGTTTCAGTCCTCGTGATGAGCCTCCCTCCGTGATTGTGCCTGGCAAGTGGAAGCCCATGCTTTCTCCTTAATGCACGGCTTTGAACCCACTGGGGAGGGAGAGCCGGTAGCACATACTTACTGCGCATTTATTAAGTGCTTGGTACTGGGATGGAGGCTTCAGATGAATATATCCATTCATCTGCAACCTGTATTGATGGGTATCCCCACTTAGAAATGATGAAGTAGAAAGGAAGACACAACTAGTCAAAGGAGGCGCGCGTCAGGAATGGGCACAGTGGCACGTGCCTGCGATCCCAGTACTTAGGAGACAGGAGGGTCACAGGTTTGAGGCCAGCCTCAGCAACTTAGTGAGACCCCGTTTCAAAGTAGAAAATAAAAGGGGCAGGGATTTTATTTATTTTATCAATATAACTCAGAGTAAAAAATAAAATTGGGCTGTAGCTCAGAGGTGGAATGCCTCCGGATTCAATCACCAGAGACACACACGCGCGCGCACACACACACACACACACACACACACACACACACACACATTCTTCATTGTTCCAAGTCAAGTGGACAGAGCTAAAACTCAAGGGTGTCTCTTAAAATGTTCTCATGCTGCTGGGCGTGGTGGCGCACGCCTGTAATCCCCGCGCTTGGGAGGCAGAGACAGGAGGATCGCGCAGGTTCGAAACCAGTTGTGCACGCTGGCTTAGGAGACCCTGTTTCCAAATAAAAATGTAAAAATAGGTCTGGGAGTGTAGCCCGGAGGTAGAAGGGCTTCCAGGAACCCCAGTACCACCAAAAAAAAAAAAATTCTCGTGAGGATACATGAATGTTTGGGTCAGGTTGTGGCTGCTTCGATGGTTTCCTTTGCTGTTACAAGTTGCCAGAGGATTGGAGAGTGAGTTTGGTTGTTACAGCAAGGCTCTCGTGACAAGAAAGGATGTGAAGATGGAGGGAACAGTTCCTGCGGTGGACAGTGTGGGCTCAGCCTAATTTTTTGGTTGTGTGGACACACTCAAAGAGCCTCTTGGGCAGCCCTTCAGTCCCCATCGCTCACAAGGACTCCACCTGGCTTCTGGGGGCAGGGGAAGGATCTCGGGCAGTAGGGCTAGACGTGGGATGAAGACAGATGGGGTGGCATAATAAAGGAAAATTGAAAGAGCAATTTCCAGCCAATGACTACCTTGTTTTTAATGGTCTATGAGAGTTAACTTAATGCATTCTTTTGACTAGACCACATGATGTCCAGACATTTGGGTCAAATGTTATTCTGGGTGTTTCTCTGAGGGTATTTTTAAAGGAGCTAGCTTAACATTCCAATTCATAGACTGAGTAGCCACGCATGGTGGTGCATGCCTGTAATCCCAGTACTTGGGAGGCTGAGACAGGGGAGTCCCAGGTCTGATAAGCTAGTCTCAGCAACTTAGTAAGACTCTTATTAACTGATAGGTCGGGTCCCTCCCTTCCCCCATGGGACCCTGCAGTGGGGACAGGAGGCGAAACCCCAGAAGCCAGAGCGGAGATGAGGCAAAACTCGAGGCCTCGCGAGGAAGACTTCAGGCATCCTGAGACTCTGGATATCTTGAGAAAATCAGCATTCCCACGCTGCTAGCCCCACCCCAACCCCTCACTATAAATATCGGCATTTCTGCTCAGCTGTGAGACTCTGCAGACCGTGCGGCTCACAATTTCCTTCCCCCATGGTCCATAGACATCGTCCATAGGGGCCGGGTTTGTTTAAAGCAGCTTTGTTTTTTTATAACTCGGCTGGTGTTTACCTCCTTCGTGACTCCCCAGCTCAATTTCAACATTATATTTGGTGCACAAAATCAGGGAGGATTTTTGTATTTTTCCCTTTTTTTCCCCTCTTTTTTGAGCCCTGGACTCTGACCTGTGCCTGGTTCGTTGAGCGGAGTGCACCCACCAACCACTTGCCTGCAAGCTGTGCTCACTGGGTGGTGTGCGCCCCACGGCTGCTCCGGCCACCACCCACCGCTCGGGCCCACTGCCATCACTAGGCTCACTGGGCGGCGCGCACCCACCAGCTGCGTGGGCCTTGCCGCTGCTTGGGCCCGCCAGCACCGATCTGGCTCTGTAATCCTGCATCCCACAGAGGTCTTTCAGACTGAGTAAGCCCTCTCCCCTTCCTCTGGTCAGCAGGTTTGGCTTCTTGACTCCTTTTCAGACTTGGGTCCTCTGCTGGTCCACTGGGATCTAAAATCCAAGTGCTTGGTGACCCATTGTTCTCCAGTCCACTGGGACCTCCCCCTGGACAACCAGGCTGTCCTCCGGTTTTGAGAAGGGATTGAGATGTCTTTCCCGATCTCTTAACCCCCATTTCCGAAGAATTGATCAGGAAAATGGGGTCGTCATTTTCCTGTTCTTCGTTCTTGCCCACCAACCAGACATGAGAAGCCAGAATTACCCTGACTGATCTCAGCAACTTTTGTAAATGGTCTGGTACATGGTTGGAAGTCCTTTATGTCCAGGCTTTCTTTCTCCTGTACTTCTGTCCCTCTGACTGCTCTCCCCCCTCAGCCACCATTTTCCGGTCAGCCGCCATTTTGTGATGGCACGTAGTCACTACCTTGTGATGTCACAGTCGCCATCTTCTTGTGACATTACACAGTCGCGACCGTGTGACGTTATGCAGTCACCATCTTGGTCACCTCACGGCAGCGTGCAGACACCATTTGGTGGTCTTGCTGAATTACAGGCAGGGTCGCTAGCCAGTGATTTTGCTGAGTCACAGGCACAGCCGCCATTTTGTGGCGGCACGTGGATGCCAGCGTTTGACCCTGCTGGGTTGCAGGCACCACTTTCTGAGAACCCTGATCCACGGATCTCTTCTCACCGCCCTGGACACCAACCTATCCTAGGACAGCCTCCCACTCTAACCCATTCCTCCCCCCCCTCGCCATCCTCCCGTAAGGGACCAACGCAGGAGGCTTTTACCCTCTCTACCTGCTTAGATCCATCTACTAAGGCAGGATATGTGGTGTTGGCAACCCACTTCATTGAGCGATTAGCCCCTGATATTCGGAAAAAAATTAAAAAGGCTGAGGATGGTCCTCAAACCCCTATCTTAGATTTGGTCTGAAGAAGCAGCTCATGGCATTTAAAGTCTTTACTTCCAGAGAGGAATAGATGAAAATGGAGTGTATACTCCAACTTTACCAAAAGGCAGATTTGCAAGCTTGAGCCTTGGTAGCTGCCCTGAGGCCCACGGTGGAGGCTCAGCCCTCTGGAGCGCCACCTAGGGGTGGAGGACAGCAACAACAACTACCTCCAGGAGCCTGCCTCAGGTGCGTCAAGTCCACACCCGCAAATCAGACCATGGCTGGCGTGCAGCCAGGAGGGCCACTGGAACAGTGCTCTTGGAAAAACGGTGAGCCCCGGGTGCTTAAACACAGGGGGCCCACCCTTCCAGACCAGGCCCCGCCCCTGGCCCTACTCAGCCTGGCCGAAGACTGATGGCTCCTGGATTCTTCAACCTGGATCATCTTTGCCAGCCCAGGGTAACTCTCAAGGTAGTGAGTAAGCCAATCACCATGTACTACAGGACCTCTTTTACAAAACAGAATTGTCCTACCTGAGGCCCAGGCTGAAGAGGTCATTAGCTTAATACATAATTCCCTACACATGGGACCTATGGCACTTAAACATCTCCTAAACCCCTTGATTTTTCTTCTCTCCTGCAACAGCTGATTAGTAAAGTCAGTGCCTCCTATTCTACTTGTGCTGCTGTTTCTCCCCAAGGAGGCCTTCGCCCCTCTTTTTCTACCCACCCGGCACTAGCCAGGACAGGAATGGCAAATTGACTTCACTCATATGCCTTCTCACAAAAAACTAAAATATCTACTTTCCATGGTAGACACCCTAACCGGTTGGGTAGAGGCTTTTCCCTCAAAGGATGAGACAGCCAGCATGGTGGCCAATGCTCTATGATCAGACATCATCCCTCAGTTTGGACTCCCCAATTTCTTACAGTCTGAAAATGGACCAGCTTTTATTTCTAAGGTTACTCAACAGGTGGCACAGGCCCTTGACATTTCTTGGAAGCTCCACATCCCATATCGACCACAGTCATCAGGAAAGGTAGAAAAAAATGAATGGGATTCTTTCTTTTTTTTATTTTTATTTTTTTTAGTGTTACCTAGGGTGGAACCCAGGGGCTTTCTACCACTGGGCTATACTCCCAGACCTATTTTATACTTTATTTGGAAACAGGGCCTCGCTAAGTAGCTAGGGCTGGCTTTGAACTTGCACAATCCTCCTGTCTCAGCCTCCCAAGCGCGGGGATTACAAGCGTGTACCACCATGCCCAGCAAATGGGATTCTTTAAAGCCATCTAACAGTACTCTCCCTGGAGTTGCGGATATTGTGGCTGGAACTCCTACCACTGGCTCTAGCCCATGTAAGAGCCACACCTCAAAGCCTCACCTTCATGAGCCCCTTTGAATTGCTGTACGGTCGCCCTTTTGTGCTGAACCCCACTCTCCCTTCAGACCCCCCTCCTTTGGCTTCCTATCTCCCTTACTTGTCTTTTCTCAGGCACCTTCTCAGGGAATATGCTGACCAGTATCTTCCCCAACCTGGGACTGGAGAAGCAGCTCCACACCTGGCAGTCAAGGCCCTTAAGCCAGGGGATCAAGTCCTCCTCAAGTCGCTTCAACCAAAACGTCTCCAACCACGGTGGACTGGGCCCTTTACAGTGATCCTCACCACACCTACTGCAGCCAAACTGCTAGGGGACCCCAAATGGCATCACCTTACTCGGTTAAAAAGGGCTCCGTTACAACAACCTCATGATAAATTCTCCTGTACAGTGTTGGGACCCACTAAGCCTAATTTTGTCAGCATAATTCTTTTTAATGCTTTTATTTCTGCAGGTCCACTTGTTTACATAGAATGGTGCTCTCCCTCTCTGGATGCCAGACATCCATAGTATTAAACTCTCTAAAATCCATTACTGATGCTCCTGACCCAATAGCGTGTTTTCCATTTGACCAGACTGACCCAAACCCACTCCCTGCTGAAAAGTGTGGCGTGTGTCTCTCTCAGGGAAAATACAGCTATTACATTAATGAATCTGATCTAATGAAGAAAACTGCTGAAGAGGGTGGTGTACGGCTCTTTCTCAGGAAATACTGCTGCTATTATATTAATAAATCTGGTCTAACAGAGGAAAACGTCTAAACTCTGACCGGGTTAAGCAAAAATCTAAAAACACTATAGCGACAATCTACCTCATATCTGAAAGGGTTTCAAGGGCCAGTAGCTGCTGGGCTCCTTCATTTTCCAGGACCCATTCCCATCATTTGCCTTTTCTTTTAATAGTTCCTTGTCTGTTAAAGTTTATTCGAACGCGCATTACCAAGCTGTCCAGGGTTATCTCTGACTCTCGATGTAGCCATACTCCCACCTGCCCACTTCCAAAGGACTAGACCTCTCCTGGCCAAGCCCCTACGACGCCCCCTGTCAGCAGGAAGTCACTACGGACTTGGTCGTCACTCGATATCACCAAAAGGCTGGGATGATAGGTCGGGTCCCTCCCTTCCCCCATGGGACCCCGCAGTGGGGACAGGAGGTGGAACCCTGGAAGCCAGAGCGGAGATGCCACGAGACTCCAGGCATCGTGAAACTCTGAAAGTAGTGAGAGAATGGGCATTCCCACACTGCTAGCCCCACCCCAAGCCCCTGCTTTAAGCATGGGCACTTCTGCTCTGCCACGAGACTGCAGACTGCGTGGCTCGTCAGTTCCTTCCCTCACGGTCCACTGACATTGTCCGAAGGGGCCGGGTTTGATTAAAGCAGCTGTTTTTGATAACTCGGCTGGTGTTTACCTCCTTCGCGACTCCCCAGCTCAATTTCAACATTACATTAACCTAGAGAGATCCTATTTCAAAATAAAAATAAAGTAAGGCTGGGGTGTATCTCGGAGGTAGAATGCCCCTGAGTTCAATCCCCAGTACCAAATAAATAAAATAAAATACTTGGCCTAGGACCCTACTTCCCACTCTTCCAGGTCTCCAGCTCGCTGATCTGCAGACCCTGGAACTTGTCGGTCTCCATCATTACACACACCCGTTCCTTCTCATGCGTCTTTTTCTGTGTAGGTATGCATTCTCTTGGCTCTGTTTCTCTGCAGCACCTTGACCAATAGACCGCCCAAAGCCACGAGAGCTGAAAAACAAGCATGGTAAGGGGCCAACAACAGCCTTCTAAGTTGTTGAGGCTGGCCTCGAACCTGTGATCCTCCTGCCTCCACCTCTCAAGGACTGGGATTACAAGCCTGTGCCACCACACCTGGCTCTGACAGTAGTTCTTCTAAAGGAAGAATTGTTTCGGATCCTGGTTTTGGAAGATCCCACCTTGGTGGGTGGGCTCCAAGGCAGAAACATCAAGGTGGAAGGAAAACAGCAGGGGAAAGTTGCTGAGCTCACGGCAGCCAGGAAGCGGAGAAAGAGGATCCTGCGAAACGCAGAGCCCGAGTCGGCGGGTCTGGGCTGAGGCCTGAGAGTCTGCACTAACCAGCTCCCGGGGGTGGGTACCAATGGGGCCGCCCAGGGACCAGGCCCCGAGTGACAGGGTCTTGCAGACCGGCGGTCCTGGCGCAGCTTACTCTGGGGAGCCCCCTGCTTCTGTAATGCTGCCTTTGGAATCTTACCCTGCAGCCATGGGTCATCAGTACTTTCAGCTGGGGTGATTTTATAATCACCATATTAATTAGTCGATGTAATCTTTTTTTTGGGGGGGGGTGGTACTGGGGTTCCTGGAAGCCCTTCTACCTCCGGGCTACACTCCCAGACCTATTTTTACATTTTTTTATTTGGAAACAGGGTCTCCTAAGCCAGCGCGCGCGGCTGGCTTCGAACCTGCGCGATCCTCCTGTCTCTGCCTCCCAAGCGCGGGGATTACAAGCATGCGCCACCACGCCCGGCTAGTCGATGTAATCTTTTAAGCCCTTTGTGAGTCAAAATGGAACAAAGCTATAGCAAGGGGCTCTCCTGAGATCCCCAGGCTTCCGCGGCAGTGCGCCCTTTCTGAAAACGCCCGCGGTCGCTCCTCCCCGGAGAGCTCGCTGCCTTCATTTTTATTCTTTGCTCTTTGACATGAGGCCTTTCCATTTGTCTGCTCTCCCATTGTTAAAGGCGTGGCCGTGCTGGCGTCTTCGTGTCCTTATGCATGCACAGGAAATTCGAAGTCAATGAATGAGGTGCACAGTGTAATTCAGACGGGATTCTGGGGTTAGAGGAACATGCTTATGAAAAATAAATGAGCAAATATTCTAGGGCATTGAAAGCTTAACCACGAGCTGGTGGCTGGTGAAATTGGGACCCATTTTAGTTAACCAGCCAGACCCGAAACGCCTCTGATCACAGGAACTGAGGGGGACGGCCACAGGGACTCGCCGGCTGCTGTTGCCCCTCCCTGGACAGCAGACCACCCCCAACATTGGGGGGCTGAGGGAAGGGACACAGATGGAGGCCCTCAAGCCATTCATCTAAATATTTAAAGGTATAAAATGGACGTGGTAGCGCACACCTGTAATCCCAGTACTTGGGAGGCTGAGACAGGAGGAGCGCAGGTTCAAGGACCGTCTCAGCGATGCAGTAAGACTCTCGGCAACCTAGTGAGACCGCGTTTCAAAACTAAAAAGGAGCCGGGCGTGGTGGCACACACGTGTAATCCCTGCACTTGGGAGGCGGAGACAGGAGGATTTTGCAGGTTTGAAGCCAGCTGCACTGGCTTAAGAGACCCTGTTTGCAAATAAAAATATAAAAAAAAGATAGGTCTGGGAGTATAGCGTGGAGGTAGAAGGGTTTCCAGGAACCCCAGTACCACCAAAAACAAAAACAAAAACAACAAAAAACCCCAAAAAACTAAAAAGGAAATGGGCTGAAGACACAGCCCTGGGTTTAATCTCCTATAAAGCATGTGTGTGCGCACACACACACACACACACACACACACACACACACAGAGTTATAAACCCAGGTATTTATACTTATTTATATTTCTATTTTTAGATATATTTGTATTATATGTTTAATCATATATTTATATTATATATTTATATACTTAACTTAATAAACTTTTTTTGCAGTACCAGGGATTAAACCCAGGGGCATTCTACCTCTGAGTTATGCCTCCAGCCCTATTTTTTATTCTTTATTTTGAAACAAGTTCTCACTAAGTTGTAGAGGGCGCACTAAGCTTCTGAGGCTGGCTGCAAACCGGGATCCTCCTATCTCAGCCTCCCAAGTACTGGGGTTACAAGCATGCGCCACCACGCCCAGCCTTAATAAACTATTAAGTATAGTGTTCTATGCCTAAATCTCTGTAATCAAGTGGAAGGCCAGATTTAAGTTGAGAATTCTCATATTCCGTGGATTTGGAACTTAGTGGTACAGAGATCACTGACCCCAGCCTGTTGCTAATGGTTCCTCCCCTCTTCTTCCATCCCCAGCAATATTCCTCACCAAGAGGGATCTTGCTGCTCTGTGCCTGGCTTCCCAGCCTGTGGTCCGTGCTCCTTCCACACCCCTCCAAGGGGAGTTCACACGTAGGCTGTGGTCCCATAGGGAGGATGGCCCCGGGAAGGAGGCCCCAGGATCCACTGGGCTCACCAGGGGGCCAAGTGGGGCCATAAGGGTGAAAGAGGAAGGAAACATCTCTATCTTCAGGACAAGTCATCACGAGATGAGGCATTGCCAAGGAGTCCAGGCTCTGAGGTGGACTGTCCTGGGCATCACAGGCTTTGCTCTGCTAACACCGGCAACTGGCTCTTCAGAGAAATTGCCTCTTTGTGGCACAGCTCAGAGCGCACAGCTTGGGAGCCTCCCTTGCAATTTGATTCATTTTCTGTTGGAAAGGAACACGAAGGCAAGCAGGCTTCTGGGGTGGCTGATGGCTTAATTGCCACATGCATCTTGTGGGGATCACTTCCTTGGCACCCCCAGGCCTGACTCCCTGGCACTGGGACGCAGCTGACACCTGGAGGGGGTGGAGCGGGTTGGTGGCTGGTACCCAAGAGTGAAGAGCTGGAATCCTGTTCTGTTGCTCCCATTAAAGCAGTGTGTGTGCGTGTGTGCGTGTGTGCGTGTGTGCGTGTGTGCGTGTGTGTGTGTGTGTGTGTGTGTGTGTGTGTGACTGGGATTACAAGCATGCACCACCATGTCTGTCTTGTTCTGCTTTCTTATCAGTTTTATGTCCTGCTAACAAGTTCCTTGGAATTAAATTAAATAAAGTGAGTTTCTATCATTTGCATTCAAAGACCTATACACTCTGGAAAACAAAAGTGAGGAGTGTGGGAGTGACCAAGTCAAAGTGACCCGTGGGGCCAGAGGCAGCCAAAGGTGGCGAGCTAGGTGTATTTGTTCCAATTAAGTCTCAAATATAAAAGCCCTGCAAAGACATGTTTGAGACTCGGCCCCCCGTCCTGTGCTGGTCAGCTTTAGTCACTGGGACCAAAATACCTGACAAGGTCAACTTAGAGGAGAGAATTGTTTTGGTTCATGGTCTCAGAGGATTCAGCCTTGGTGGGTGGGTGGGCTCCGAGGCAGAGACATGCTGGAAAGAAATGGAGAGAGAACGTTTCTGAGCTCATGACAGCCAGGAAGGAGAGAGAGAAAAGAAGAAGAAGAAGAAGAAGAAGAAGAAGAAGAAGAAGAAGAAGAAGAAGAAGAAGAAGAAGAAGAAGAAGGAGTAGGAGGAGGAGGAGGAGGAAGAGAAAGAAAAAGAAGGAAAAAAAAGAAAAAGAAGAAGAGGAGGAGGAGGAGGGATGGGAGAGAGGGGCAGAGAGAGAAGAGACTAGAAAAAGAATGAACTCTTCCAGATCACACACCCAGTGACCTTCTCTTCCAGCCAGTGCCACCTCCCAGTAGACCATTCAGCCATCAATGGGTCAATCCTCTGATGGAGTCGGAGCCCCTGGGATCCAACCACTTCCCAAAGCCCTTTCGCTGAACACATGAGAGGCTGAGCACCAAGGCAGAGCGCCACAGCACACCCACACCTCCACAGCACCCTCTAAAGTAACTACTGTTAAAGAATGAAACCCCTGTTAACCAATTAATGAGAAGCAAGAGCTTTGAAAACCAAAATAACAAATATGCAATATGATTATGAGGCTAATAGGGTCAGGCAGACTGGGATGGCGGCCAGGGCTCTCTGTATCTTTCCCTCTGGGTAGAACGTGGTAACTTGGGTAGCCACAAAGAGACCTATCTTTGATATTAGAAAATATAATCTAACTAGGGCTGACGGCTCTGGGAATCATTATTCCTGCCCTTGAACATCTTCTTGTGCAAAGAAAGCTCAGTGGTGGAGGCATCTGTATACAGGTCGTGTCTCCTAGACCTTTCTGGACTCTGGGCTTTGGGGAATCAGGATAGGCGGCTGAGGCAGTAAGCCCCAACCAGCCAGGTGTGGTAGTGCACCGTTGTAATCCAAGTAGTTGGGAAGCTGAGACAGGATTGCAGGTTCAAGGTCAGCCTCGGGGTCAGCAATTTAGTGAGAACCTGTTTCAAAATAAAAGGGGGGGGGGGTAAGGATATAGCTTGGAGATAAAATACTCTTGGGTTCTATCCCCAGCATGACTACTAGTACTAATAGTATTTTAAATTTTAAGCCCCCTACCTCTTCACCACTGCTTTTTAACCAGAACAGAAACCCAATTAGCTCAGTAAATTGAAGGCTGGTGATTTTAGTCTAATAATATAACTTTCTCTTTTTTTCAGGTCTGGAGATGGAACCCAGGGGCATTCGACCTCTGAGCTACACCCCCTGCCCTATTTTTTATTCTTTATTTTGAAACCAGGTCTCACTGTGTTGCAGAGGGCCTCACTAAGTAGCTGAGGCTGTCCGCGAACCGGGATCCTCCGGTCTCAGCCTCCCGAATGCTGGGATTACAAGCGTGAGCCACCACGCCTGGCAATAATATAATTTTCTTTTTGGTACTGGATATGGAACCCAGAGGCATTCTACCTCCAAGCTACACCCCCATCCCTATTTTTTTATTCATTATTTTGAAACAGGGTCTCCCTGAGTTGCAAACGGCTTCACTAAGTAGCTGAGGCTGTCCGCGAACCACGATCCTCCTGTCTCACATCTCTGGACCAATAGCAGAAGGCAGCAGGGACTGAGTAATTATCTTAATACTTTGAGAGAGAATTCAACTGCAGACCTAAAAGAGCCCAGTGACGAGCGCCCGAAGCAGGATCTATATTGCACAATTTTAGTGCAGGTGAGAGTTTGTATCCAATGTACACATTTTATCTTCTTTCTCCTCTAATCCTTGCCTTGCAGGGACAAGCCGATATTGAGGCTCAGAAAACAACACCCCAAAGTGCATTGCCTGGACATGCTGAGCTGGGGAAATAGTCTCAGAACCAAGGTCTCTCTGACCTTCCCCTGTCTTCTGTCTTTTGATCATCTTTGTCTCCAACAGTGCAGGGGAAGGCTTCCTCTAAAGTTCCCTTATCTGACTGAGAGATGTTCCCTTCCCAGAAAAAAAATGCAATTGTTAAGAAATCTCATTAATTAGAAAAGATTAAGCACCAGAGAAGAGACTGGAAAGCAAACATCACACGTATCCCAGAGGAACTCTATCCCGTACCATTGTCTCTTTGCTGGGCTCATTCATTTCCCCTAAAATCATTAACTACACCTCAAAAGTGCCTACTGTCCCTCTTTCACTCTCCCTTATAAAGAGTGGAGTGTTCCCCAAAAGTTCACCTGTTAAAGACTTGGCCACCAGCCCGAGGTGCTATTGGGTAGAACCTTGAGTAGATGGAGCCTAGTGGAAGAAAGTTAGATCATTGGGGTCATGTGCTCGAGGGGATAATGAAGTCCTAACCCCCTCCTCTTTCTCTTTATCTTTGCTTCCTGGCTACCACAAGGTGAACAGGCCTTCCTTACCACATGCCCAAAGTAACAAGGTCAAGTGACCACGGACAGAAATCTCTGAAACTGTAAGCCAAGATAAGCCTCCTCTTCTTCTTCCTCCTCCTTCCTCTCCTCCTCCTCCTCCTCCTCCCCCTCCTCCTCCTCCTCCTCCTCCTCCTCCTCCTCCTCCTCCTCCTCCTCCCCTCCTTCCTCTCCTCCTCCTCCCCCTCCCTCTCCTTCTCTCTCTCTCTCTCTCTCTCTCTCTCTCTCTCTCTCTCTGTACTAAGAATTGAACTCAGGGACATTATTCCTCTGAGTCATACTCCCCAGCCCTTTAAAATTTTTGTCTGAAATGGTCTCATTAGGTTTCCGACAGTCTTGCTACATTGCTGAGGCTGTCCTAGAACTTTGATCTTGGCATCCCAAAGTACTAGGGATATAGATGTGAGTCTCCAGACCCAATTACCTTTCTTCTAAGAAGTTGATTATCTGAGATATTTTGTTGCAGTGACAGAAAACTGACTAACACAAATAGCATTGATAGCTCAACCATATGGCCTTTCTTTGAGTTTCATATTGTCTATCCCCCCCCACCATGCACATGTGCCCCCTGGCAATTTATTATTTTTTTGTGGTACTGGGGATGGAACCTAGGGGCATTCTACCTCCAAACTACACCCCCAGGCCTATTTTTTATTCTTTATTTTGAAACAGGGTCTCCCTGAGTTGCAAAGGGCCTCACTAAGTAGCTGAGGCTGGCCGTGAACCTAGATTCTCCTGTCTCAGCCTCCCAAATGCTGGGATTACAAGCATATGCCACCACGCCTGGTCCCACTGGAAAATTTGTATACTTATTCTCCTGTTAATCTATTTATTGATGGTTTATTTCTGCAGAGTTAAAGACTCCAACCTTCAGAGGAAGCAGGAGACTTTCCCTTGGTCCCTACACTGACAGACACTCTAAAAGTGCCATATACTCGTGATTTAACATATAATTCTCTATGTAGCCCTACCCCATGTCCTTCATGTGAATTCATCTCAGTGAAAAGAAAAACAATCTGTCTAGAAGTTTTAAGAAGGCTCTTCTCTTTAGTCTCCATTCCCAACCCTGTTTTGTTGATTTTTGCTAATTTTCTTCCAGAACATTAAAAAACCTGATGGCAAAGTTATCGGTTGCAATGGGATATACTATTTTTAACTTTAACAATGTCAAAACTGATTCTTGTTCTGATTTTTCATTCCCCATAATGACACAAACACCAAGCCAGTTTCTGGGGAGGTAGATAATTTTATATTTATTTATGTATTTTTTGTGATACTGTGGATTGAACTCAGAGGCATTCTACCTCTGAGCTATGCTCCTGGCTCTATTTTATTTTTTATTTTGAAACAGGGTCTCACTAAGTTGCAGGGGCTGGCCGCAAATGATAAGTTCATATTTAAAGTTAGAAATTCACCTCACCCAAAGAGATATGTGCCATCACTAAAGATACATTAACTATGGAGATTTTTTTGTTCCATTTTTAAACATTCCCCTAGCAAAATTCTGTACCACCTAAAATATATTAAGAGAACAAACGCACTGTCATGGTCTGTAAGTTTCCTTCCTTCATGGCCAAATAGTTTTAAAGGGATGGTGGGATTACTGTCTGTTTTTCTGTGCCATATGCGCCGAAGTGGAAATATTTTAAGCACAATACTTTTTAAGTTGTCAGGGTGAGCAACTTGGCACTGGTGTCATTGAAAAAAACACAACAGTTGCAGAGAGGTTTGCTGTTCCCAGAAGTGGGGGTTGGAAGAGCATTATGATTCAAAATAATTCATAAGCACTTAAGAGGACCAGAAAAAATAATTTATCTCTACACAGCACTCCAGTCCCCAGGGATAGAAGAAGAAACTGGCCTCTCCCAACCTGTCCTGTCTTTCCTCAACGGGGTTGAGTTTCCACTAAATTCCTCCAGCCACGTTTATCTTTCTTTTTTTTGTGGTACTGGGGTTCCTGGAAGCCCTTCTACCTCCGGGCTACACTCCCAGACCTATTTTTACATTTTTATTTGGAAACAGGGTCTCCTAAGCCAGCGCGCGTGGCTGGCTTCGAACCTGCGCGATCCTCCTGTCTCTGCCTCCCAAGCGCGGGGATTACAAGCGTGCGCCACCACGCCCGGCCTCTTTCATCCAACACTTTTGGTTCTCCACTCACGGGTTTCTCAAGAAGGAACAATCTGAAATAATGCCACTCTCACTGGACGGAGTAGGAAGCTCAGAGAGACAAGGTCAAATGAATGAATGACCCAGTGAGTCAAGGGATGGCTTCCATTCCAGCCCCTCATTCCTTCCCAGAGGAAGCCCAGAGAAGTGGAGAGACTCGTCCAAAGACTCCCTCCCCAAATTAGTGGCTGAGTCAGGATGGGGAATCATTGTCCAGATGCAGGATCTTCTCAGCATGTGTCACTCTGAGCTGTTAGTAAAGGTTTCCTATAGATGCAGGACAAATGCACAAAGCACCATTCAGACCTGTGCACTTTTGTGTGTGTGTGGTACTGAGGATGGAACCCAGGGGCATTCTACCTCCGAGCTACACCCCCAGTCCTAGTTTTTATTCTTTATTTTGAAACAGGGTCTCACTGAGTTGCAAAGGGCCTCAATAAGTAGCTGAGGCTGTCCGTGAACCGTGATCCTTCTGTCTCAGCCTTTCAAATGCTGGGATTGCAAGTGTGTGTCACCACGCCTAGTTAAGACCTGTGCACTTTTAAGAGGAGAAAGAATGCTGTAAATAATTAAACCAAAACAACAGGTAAATGCCAAGCTATCCTGGAAAACCCGGGATGTTGGGTCACCCTATGCGCAAGGGTTGACTCTCTAGACAGTAGTATGATGGTACAGATCCCTCTAACACCCCTATGTCGAAGCATAGATCCTAGCATCTCAGAATATGACTATATTTGGAGGGGGGTCTTTTAAGAGGTCATTAAACTAAAATAAGACTGTTATTGTTAGAAATGTCCTCTGAAGAGCTCACATATTAATGCTCAGTTGATGTGATTAAGTCATGAGGATAATGATCTCATCAGTGGATAAGTCCATTGTTGTGGGTTTACTGGGAGGTCACCAGGCTGGGCGGTGGGCCCCTGGGGGTGGCCTTGGGGACTGTGCTTTTGTCCTTGAGTCACCTTGCTCTCTTGCTTTCTCTTGTCTTTGGCCTCCATGATGTGAGAGCAGAGCCTTGCTTTCTCCTACTGTTTCCTGCCACCATGTCCTGACACCCACAGACCTTGGCCTCACGTGGAATGAACCCCATATCTCCCCCACTCCAAAAAAAAAGAAATAAGTTTTCCTTCCTCTAAGTTTTGTGGTCAGTTGTTTTGGGTTATAACAGGATGTTGACTGAGGTAAAAACAATAGTGTGGGTCCTAATCCAATCTGACTAGTGTCCTTAAAAGAAGGAGACTTTGGACACATGGAGAGACACTGGAAATACACACAGACAGAGGCATTACCATGTGAGAGCGCAGTGAGAGGTGGTCATCTACAAGCCAAGAAGGGAGGACTTGGGAGAAACCAACTTGGACTTGCCGGCCGCCAGAACACATTTCCGTTTTGAGCCACCCTGTCTGTTGTACTTTGTTACAGCAGTCTGAGCAAACTAATACACATTAATGTGAAGCTTCAGAGACAGAACTCCTGCCCTACACTTCCTCTGTGCCTCCTCCCCCCATGTCCCCAGAATAGAGAAAGGATTATTGCACTGCAGTGGGGAGAGTCCTGCACCCAGAATGGCTGAGGATGGCTGGGGTTCCACTGTGGCACCTAAAAGAACATTGCAGAGCTCAGGTGTGTCACGTATTGACAACGGGATTGAGGGCCCCTCTCGACCCTGTGAGGGCTCAGCAGCGGTAGGCGATGTCTCTGCACTCACTGTCACAGAACTCCAAATAAAACCACTGAAAATCAGAACCACGAAAGAATTGGTTTATCACCTGAGTCTACAAAATGACAAGAGCAGCTGGAATCCTTGCTTTTGCCTGCTGCCTCTTCTGGAACCAGCATCTTCACTGTCCATGGGGAAGCCCATCCCCCAGACTCAGCTCTGGGGTCCAGAGGGGGCTCAGCACCTCTCCAAGCACAGAGGTGGCTGCAGTGCACCGGCATGGCCTGGCCACGGGAGCATCCCAGCCCTGGGCCATGTCAGGGCAGGACGGCGCCCATTATGTCCTTCACTCCTGCTCCTCCCCTTTGATTTCTCTCTATAGTTCTCCTTTCTTCATCCATCCTTCCTTCCTTCCTTCCTTCCTTCCTTCCTTCCTTCCTTCCTTCCTTCCATCATTTCAGAGTCCTACTGTGTATCTGTGTCTTATCTCCATCCCTCAGCTCATTATCAGCCCCTTAAAAACATGCCTCTCAGCCGGGCGTGGTGGCACATGCTTGTAATCCCAGCATTTGGGAGGCTGAGACAGGAGGATCACAGTTTGAGAATAGCCTCAGCTACTTAGCCCTTTGCAACTCAGTGAGACCCTGTTTCAAAATAAAGAATAAGGCGGGGTGTGGTGGCGCACACTTGTAATCCCAGCGCTTGGGAGGCTGAGACAGGAGGATTGCCTGGAGGTAGAAAGCTCCTGGGTTCCACCCCCAAGTACCACCAAAAAAATAAGAAGAAATAAATAAAGAAAGAAGAAAGAAATAAAGAAAAAGAAAGGAAGAAAGAAAGAATAAAAAATAGGGCTGGGGGTGTCACTCAGAGGAACCCAGAATGCCTCTGGGTTCCATCTCCAGTAACACGCACACACACGCGCACACACACACACACACACACACACACACACACCTCGCACAAAGCATTATCAAGTCACACAAGCACCTCCATTAGTGAGCAGGGGAAGCAATCTACTGCGGTGAGTGTAAAGACTCACATCCTGGAGTTGATGCCAGGTCCCAAGTGCTATGAAGCACCCCGAGGTCTCCCAAGAGGAGGCTGTGACTCTACTGCCCTCTGCTGCTCGGTGTGCCTCCCGAGAACCCCGTCTGCCCGCGGGCACGGCTGTTCTGTGGCCCTGAGCTCGTTCCTGGGACTAGAAGACCCAGCTTCCCCCAGGGTCCTTCTCCTCCTTCAGCCTGACCCACAGGCACTGGGCTGGAATGTCCGACGGCCTGCAGCTTTCACGAGATGTTTGGGGGAAGTAGTCTCATTAGCTTTCACTGCTGCGATGGTCTAACAACAGACAGACGCTCACGTTGAGTGGAGATGGGGTGGTGGAGAAGGTGAAGGAGCAGGGCATCATTCCCTGGGCAGTGGTGATGGGGCCTGGAACTGACCTGGGACACCACTGCAAGCTACAGAGCTATAGGTCTTACATTTTACAGAACTAGCTCAAGCAATGAGAAACGGGGCCACAAAGGCCTGGCAAGATCGCACGATCCAGTCTCTCCTCCGACCCTGAGGATGCTAAGGCTGAGTACAGTTGGGAGGGGGGTCAGCGCCGTGCAGAGCCTGCTATCGACAGAGCCGAGATTCCCAATTTGGGCCATGGTTTATCTCTACGTACCCTGCTCCTCATTCCAGCCACTGAAACACTCCAAATGCCAGTCGACTTCCTCTTGTTCCCCTTTACTGATGTGACACCTTGGCTAGTCGTTGAGAAAGTTTGCCAGTCCAAGAAATACATCCCTGTCTCTTCCCTCCAACACAGAGAGGGT
The DNA here is from genome assembly GCF_963383645.1 of Muscardinus avellanarius. Classification (NCBI taxonomy): domain Eukaryota; kingdom Metazoa; phylum Chordata; class Mammalia; order Rodentia; family Gliridae; genus Muscardinus; species Muscardinus avellanarius. Next base: position 12,386,974 of record NC_137805.1, on the reverse strand, counting down.
CCATGGTGGGTATGAATTAGCTTAGCTGAAACTGGGTTTCCCAGAATTCCCTCCCCACGTAGGTCTACAAGAGCAGAGGCCACAGGAGGCAGCCGCGGTGAGATCAGGAAGCCGGAAGCGGAGGGGAGCCACGTTCCCTGTACACGGGAGCTGCCGCTCACCTGGCGCTGCTCGTCTTCCAGTGCTCCTGTCCGCAGGGGCCTGGCTGCAGCTCCTGCTGGACCCTCTGTCTCTCCCGACTCCGACACCAGCTGCGTGTGCAGCTGTATGACAAGGTGCGCCCTTTTCTCATGGAGGCACCTGTTCTCATCCATTTTCTCTTGCTAAGAACAGAATACCACAGACTGCGTAAGTTATAAGGAAAACAGGTTGGTCTGGACTTGTGGTTCTGGTCCAAGGTTGAGGGACCAAATCTGCTGTTAGCCTTTTTGCTGGAAAAGTCTCCAGAGAAACGAGCCAGACTGGCTTTCATGGCAGACCCACTCCCCAGAAAACCCTCGTACCCGTTAACCCAAGGGCAGAGCCCCGGTCGCCTTAGAAGGGCCACACCTGCTTCCACCTCTTAATTATTCATAATGGGAATTAAATTTTGTCATGAGTTTCAGAGGGGACAAAACATACTTAACTCATAGCTGCACACCCTCGACGGCGGGGGCTGGGGCTGCGTCCTTACTGGCGGTTCTAGAGGAGACAATCCCCTCTCTTGACTTTTCCAGGCTCTAGAGGCTGCTTGATTTCCGTGGCTTGCGGCTGTTATCAAAGCACAATATGCCTCCATCTGACTCCATGGTCACTTTCATTCTCTTGTCTCCCTCCCCCTCTTTATAAGGACCATGACGATTGCATGGGCCCGTTCACTTGATCCAGGATGCTCCCCATCTGTAGGTCCTTAACTCAATCCCATCTGCAAAGTCCCCTTTGCCAGGTTCCAAGTTCCCAGGTTCCAAGGATGAGGGTATAGACATCCTTGGGGATCGTTGTTCTGTCTATCACATGATTTAAACTTTGTGACCCCCAAATCCATGTGCATCCAAGGACATTTACCCTGCTCCAGAAGCCCGCAGCTGGAGGATGGACCCTGCACACACGGAGGGTGCGTCTCTGGGTGTCTAGTGAGATGCCTTTGAGGGTCGCATGCACACTGCAGTCACGTCACAGCAGTAGGGTCAGCTCTTGTAGTGGTCCTGAGCCCTGTGTGTGTCCGGAAGAGTTGAGTGTTCTCTCTGCAGGGGGCGTCTGTATCAGGCAAAGGCCTAGCTATCATCCCCTCAAAAGGATGATGGCGACCACCCACCGAAGCGTCTAAGAAAGGAGATGCTTTTACCGTGCACGAAGCGTTTTTCCATGAGCATTATTTTAAAGGTCATAACAATGTAAATGGTGACTAATAATCAAAAATAAAATATTGATACCTGTAATCCCAGTCCTTGGGAGGCTGAGACAAGATGATTGAAGGTTCAAGGCCAGCCTCAGCAACTTAGCAAGACCCTGTTTCAAATGAAAAAGGTTTGGGGATGTAGCTCAGTGGTAGACCACCCATGGGTTCAGTTCTCCAGTCTAAATAAAAATAAATAAATCCACCAGAAGAAAAAAGAGTTAGGAGGTTTATATAGCTGACTCCTCATCTAGCATGCAGGGATCTGATAGTATTTAAAGTTTTTAAATTACAAAATTATGGCTTAAGAAGTTCAAAAAAATTTCAAGTCAGGCACAGTGGTTTATGCCTGTAATCCCCATATTCGGGAGGCTGAGACAGGGGGGTTTCCGGTTCAGGGAAAGCCTCAGCAAAGAAACAAGATTCTCAAAAACTTAGCAAGATATTGTTTTAAAACAAAAAATTTAAAAAGGCTGGAGGCGTAGCTCAGAGGTAGAATTTCCCTGAGTTCAATCCCCAGTACCACAAGAAGGAAGGAAGGAAGGAAGGAAGAGAGAGAGAGAGAGAGAGAGAGAGAGAGAGAGAGAGATATGAAGGAATCCCAACAAGACCATTGGCAACTTAGCATGACACTGATTCAAAATTTATATAAATTGGGGGTAGCTCAGAGGCTGAATGTCCCTGGTTCAAACTTCTGCAACACACACACACACACACACACACACACACACACACACACACACACACATTTTGGAGTTAAAAATGAAAAAAGTTAGCCGGGCGTGGTGGCGCATGCTTGTAATTCCCGTGCTTGGGAGGCAGAGACAGGAGGATCGCGCAGGTTCTAAGCCAGCCGCGCTGGCTTAAGAGACCCTGTTTCCAAATTTAAAAAAAATATAAAATAGGTCTGGTAGTGTAGAAGGGTTTCCAGGAACCCCAGTACCACCAAATAAATAAATAAATAAATAAATAAATAAATAAATAAATAAATAATAAAAATAAAGAATAAAAACATAGGACAGGGGGCATAGCTCGGAGGGTGAATGTCCCTGGGTTCCATCCCCAGACCCGCAAAAAAGAAGAAAGAAAGAAAGAAAGAAAGAAAGAAAGAAAGAAAGAAAGAAAGAAGTTAAAAGTAAATGTTACTTCTTGAGAAGTAGAGCTTGGAGGCAGGAGACTGTGGGGTTTTTATTATAAGAATTTCAAGAAATTTTTATTTAAGGCCAGACCTTTAAAAAAAAAACAATAAATCCAGACCTATTTTTAGTATAGAATTGTGGAAATATGATGCCTGGAAATTGGACAGATCACTTAAGAGCTTCCTTGGTACAATTTCAACTGTTTGCAAAAAGAGGGGAAAGAAAGAGAAAAGAAGAAAACCCCAACCTCTTACTGTAATACGTAGGCGCTGAGATCGTACATGGATGAATATCAAGTCTTTATTTCCTCTGCAGTCTGAACTCAGCACAAATCAGCAATTAGGTTCAATTCTAAAAGCAGACAGAAATCATCTCACTATATTATGCTTCCACCAGCATTTGTGGATGTAAGTAGTTAGAAAAAAGTCAAGTTCAACTTTCTGTCTCATATGTATATATATATTTTTTTTTTTCAAAGAGTCTGCAAATACTAGACAAACACACATTCATCTCCCGAAGGGGAGAACTAAACTATAACTATCCTGTCAGACGTGTAGACTTTGTCTTCCAGCAGGGCTGAGACCACAACCTGCCTTTGGCGGGCACTAGCCCTAAAGGACATGGGGTTACTGCCTGAACTAGGGGGCAGCCTCGCTGTGAGTATGTGAAACGAGGGGTCCACAGATGTCCCAAATACCCGCCTATGCCAACAGTGTCGCCGCCATCACCCCTGCCCGGGCTGCCAGTTTGCACCCTGGCATTCCCAGCTCCTCTCAGTTCCCTGAGTTCAAGCCCAGCCTCCAGGAAGACTCAAGTAAAACACCAATAACGCAGTTTGCTATGACTCACTAGCCCACTGCCATGCACTTGTTCCTTAGGAGCTGGTCCTAAGGTTTCAGCCCTAAGGAATGGGGCAGTAGGAAGATAGGTTCTCCCAGACTAATCTGGAGAATATGGAACCAGAGAGGGAGTCGGCAGGGGTCGCCTTGATGAGGATGGGAGATGGGTTTGGGCAGGAGAAAGGGAGGCAGAGACAGAGGGACGTGCCCTGGGAGCAGGTTCTGAGCGGGGAGGAGCAGCCGGCCTGCCCAGTGCAACTCACACCTCAGCACACACGGCAGCCCTGGAGTCGCGGGGCACAGTGGCTGTGTTACCAACCGGCGTCAGATGAGCTAAAGATTGGGAACCACTTTGAGAGGCATAAGAGAGGGAAAGGGCCTATTGTGACCTCCTAAAATGTCTGCTTTTCATTCAAAAGCTTGGATGTGTGGGTCAGCCACATTGCTGAGGAGTATTAATAGTAGACCCCAAACTGGCCGGCATTCTGAACAGAGTCAGATATGGCTGGTGAATGAAGGCAGAGATGTTAACAAGAGCTCCCCCCCCAACTTCCCGTGAGAGGCACCTGTGGGAAGAAGTGCCGTTCTGTATCTATTATCGGCATCACTCGCCATTTAGAGATGTAAAAAGCTCTCACAGGAAGAGGTCTCCTTACCCTTAAAGATTTCCCTCAGAGCCAGGCATGGTGGCGAATGCTTATAATCCCAGTACTTGGGAGGCTGAGACGGGAGGATCATAGGTTTGCAGCCAGCCTCAGCTACTTAGTTTGAAAATAAAAACTAAAATAGGGCTAGGGGTTTAGCTCAGAGGTAGAATGTCCCTTGGTTCAATCCCCGGTAGCCCAAAAAAAGAAAGAAAGAAATGGAAGGGAGGGAGGGAGGAAGAGAGGGAGAGGGAGAGGGAGAGGGAGAGGGAGAGGGAGAGGGAGAGGGAGAGGGAGAGGGAGAGGGAGAGAGAGAGAGAGAGAGAGAGAGAGAGAGAGAGAGAGAGAGATCCCTTAGAAATCCGAAATCCTTTTCAGGTGTTCCTAAAATATCCTTCGAGGGCTCTTTGGTCATATAACTTGGTCTTGTGATGACGAGTTTATATTATATGCTTGCTTAATCCCATCTGACTATGAATTCCTTGGACTGAAGAATTATGTCCTCAGTGTGAGGACATCACATGGCCTTTCTCATTTCTCATGAACACTTTTAGGAATAAAATAAAAGCCTTTTCCAAAGAATAGAGCCCCTTGTGACCTTTTTATTTACTCAAAGTATGGCTTAACAAATGTGCAGAATGCACAAACCTGCTTGCATCCTTAGCCTCCCTCCTCAAGAGTCAAGAGGTTAAGAAGGCGAGATGAGCTAGACTTTAAAAAACAATGTCTGCATCCATCCATCCACCCACCTACCCACCCAACCATCCATCCATCCGCCCATCCACCTACCCATCCATCCACCCATCCATCCATCCACCCACCCATCCACTCATCCATCCATCCATCCATCCATCCACCCACCCATCTGCCGCAGACTGCTCAATCGGAATGGCCGTGAGTCCACTCGGGATCGATTTATCTCAGAAAAGATGGGCAAGGATTCGGGTGCCGTTCTGCAGCCGCTTACCTGCAGCGATTCTTTCCCCTCTATGAAATAAATTTCTTTAAGTTCCTATTTACGGTGCTTCGGGAAAGAATCTGACATGGACAAAAGCTTCTTGAGCTATTGACACTTTATTACAAGAACCCAGAAAATTTATACCCTTCACCAGTGAGATTAATAGTAAGAAAAAAGAGGGGAGTGCAATCACTGCAAAACAATAGTGAATGACATGTAAACAAAGTAGAAAAAACTAGTCCGGCATTCAAGAGATTAGCTCCGGATCTTTTTTTCTTGCAGACAGGGGCTCCAAAGGGCAAATTCCAGAAGACACGGCACGCCCAGGGCTTGGAGGCCTCTCATGGAATCTTCTTTAACTTTTTTGGAACTTTCCATCTTTAGGGCTTAGTCCATATGGCAGGCATGGGGAGATGTGGCGATCCAGGTGGATGTGATGGAGTTCTCCCAGGTGTCGTCCGCCTTGCCTTCTAAAATCTGAAAGCTTAAGCAAACTCACAACACAGTTTGGCAGATAAACACCAAAAAATACCATGAAGTTTTTAGATTTAGTTGTCAGATGTACTTCCTTAGCTGCTGAACACTTTTCCTCAAACGATAGGCTTATTAGAAGCCTATTCCTCTTTTAATAATCCTGTCTCTGCCTCCCAAGCACGGGGATTACAGGTGTGCGCCACCACGCCCAGCCAGCACTAGTGATTTTGTAAGAAGAGAAAGAGAGACCTGAGCAGGCATGTTTGTTCTGTGTTGTCAAGAGATTCCCTCTGGCACAGTAGGATGCAGCAAGAAGGCCCTCGCAAGCCTCTAGAACTGTGGGAAATAAACTTCTCTTCTTTATAAAGTACCTGGTGTCTGGTGTTTTGTTACAGAAACAGAAAATGAACTAAGACACAGGTACTATCTCACTGGATCCTGATAAGGCCTCGAAGTAGGTGATTATTAGCCTCTTTTACAAATGAGTAACTTGAGATTTTAGAGAAATCGAGTCATTTGTCAAATGTCACACAGCTGGTAATAGGCTGAGAAGGAACTTGAACCTATGCCTCCTCATCTTCAAATCTGCCAGAGTGGTGATTTGAGGAGCCCTTCGCTGGAATCAGGGAATGCGCTGTATTCCAGGCTCCATGCAGGGAGACCCATTGAGGATGGGCCGGACACCGCGTCGGTCTCCACGCTGCTCATTCCTACGCTGTAGGAGGTGGGAAAGATGCATCTATTAAAAAAAACAAATTGGAGGAGCTTTGCTTTTGGCACTCAGCTTACTTTAGAATGCCTAAAATAATAAGGTTTATGGGACTTATGGGAACATACTTGATTTCCCATTAAAGAAATCTCATGGACCAAAGGAAACTTGAATACCTCATCACCTTGAAAACAGACATTGTAAGTATCAAAGAGCAAGATATTCCATTTAATAATCATCCTGTGAGGCTTAATCATAAATTACTGCATTCTTGTACTTACATCATGTACTGGTAATAAGTGATTGGACCAAAATTTAGGAAATACAAATGCCAAGGTATATTAGGTAGTTTTATCTATTTATTCTTAATTACCTCTAATCATGCCAGCTTTTGCAGATTTCTCAGAAGAACAGAGCACTCAAATTTATCTTAAACAAAAACCATTTGAGGGCATAAACCTAGCACAAATGCTTTAAGGCCACAAAATATCAAAAGCCATTTTAGTTTAATTCTACCCAGTAATCTACTTAGTTTTCTTTAAAGAGCCTATTTCCAACATAATCAGACAGAGGGTTGTTATGTTGCTCTCTAAGATTTCAAGTTTGTTCTCCAAAAAAAAAAAAAGGTTATTCTGGCCACTTCTGGCCAGGCTTGGTGGCACATGCCTGTAATCTCAGGGCTTGGAAGGCTGAGATAGAATCACAGGTTGGTGACCAGCTGTAGCAACTTAGCAAGACCGTCAGCAACAGAGTGAGACCCTGTTTCAAATAAAAAAATAAGAAGAGGTGGGTGTGTAGCTTAGAGGTAGAGTACCCCTTTCAATTCCCAGTACCTAAAACGACGACAACAAAAATCCCCTTTGGATTCAATTCTTTTTTGTACAACAGAGAAAAAAGGTCAGGTCTTAGCCTAACCCCTCTGATACGAATAGAAAGCCTTTACTTAGTCTATGAAGGTGTGGTTTCCTTGGCAGACGGTCATAACCGTGCTCAGGCGCACCCCCATGACATCTCTAGGAGTCAGCCCCCAGTGAACCAGGCAGCTCCCCATCACAAAGGTATTTATGGCTTGACCTTTCACGCTGACTCCTTTCGCTGGGACACAGAGCAAATCATTCTCGCTCTATTCTAGAAAATATTTTAGGTTTTTATTTAATTTGCCAAGAGGCAAAGAAATTGTCTAAGGATGTTAGCAGATAAAAGAAAGATCTGCTAAAAGAAAGGTGTTGTGAAAATTGTCAAGGAAGTGAGAAGCTGTTTCCAGGAGAAAAGCTCTGCACACGGCGGCGTCTCTCCCAACACAGCGTTTTTCTGACGAAAACCTCTTTGAGGTGCTTTTGGAACAAAACCATATGAGGGTAAGACACACCCAACTCAGTAGCACTTCCTCAGGGTTGTTTTTTTCCTGAATCTTTCTCCTCACTGTCTCTGTAATCAAATACATTATAAAAATTAAACATTCTCTGTTTCAATGTCCACAGAGAAATCTGCATTAAGCAAAGCAGAAAGTTAAAAAAAAAAGCAATTTCTACTTTGTTTACGGGTTTTTTTGGTTTGCAGAATTTGAAGAGAGAGGGATAATTTTACTGAACAATAATTCAAAATAATTCACCTACTAAATAAAAGCACTTCAAATATGCATTAAAATCATCTATTTCAGACAGTGTTTCTCCTTAGCCAGCCAACTGTCCCCAAGAAGAAACTCTTTCCCTCCACCACCATCCCCAGAGGACTCCAGGGGCGGCCAGGTGCCCATACCGCCAAAGGCCCCCGGCCCGAGGGTGTCCACAGTGCCCTGGGGGCCTACTCCAGTCCATGCCCTGGCTGCCTGCCAGCTCCGGACCACAATCCTCTGCCACCCAGCTCTCCAGTTACAGGGAAGAAAACTGGCATCGTTCTCTGCACTGGCTCTTCATGCCCACGGTCACCTCCAACAGCCTGTGGACAACACTCAGCCAGGGCGCACACCAAGAGCCATCCTGAAAGCGCAATTTCTTTGCTTCTTACTTCTTTTTGCAGTCCTGGGGATGGAACCCAGGGGCATTCTGCCTCCAAGCTACAGCCTCAGCCCTATTTTTTATTCTTTATTTTGAAACACGGTCTCGCTGAGTTGCAGAGGGCCTCACTAAGTAGCTGAGGCTGGCCAAGAACCTGCGATCCTCCTGTCTCCGCCTCCCAAATGCTGGGATGACAAGTGTGCGCCGCCACGCCCGGCAAGTGAATTTTCTTATAGAAGTATCTGGGGTTGGACTGGGGAGGTAGCACAGTGGTAAAGCGCTTGCCTAGCCTGGACAAGTCCCCAGGTTTGGTCCCCACTACTGCAAAATGAAGCAAAACTTCGCTCCAGCCCACTTCCTTCCCAATGAAGGGCCGTCTCTGTGCTTCGTCTGTTTCTAGGCTAACTAAAGTGCTCTTGGCTAGCCAATGTTTCTGGCATCAGTGCAGTAAATAGGCTCTCAGTCAACCTTGCCTGAGGCCTGGTATTCTCATTTTATGGATGAAAAAGCCGAGGTTTGGTGCCTCCAGGACACCAGCAGTCATGCAAAGGCCCTCCCCAAATCTCAGCCCCCTGCAGCACAGGCTCTGGGCTGCATTTTGCTCCTGGGCTCTTCTCAGTTGCCAGCTCCTCTACATCCCATAATATTTTTGGCAAGATGACTTCATGCCTTGAGATTGTGTTATGTTAGCCAAAGCCAGCATAAGAAATGTTCAAAGTAGGTGTGGTGGCACAGGTCTGTAATCCCAAGCAGTACTTGGGAGGCTAAGACAGGAAGATTGCAGGTTCAAGGACAGACTCAACAATTTAGCCAGACCCTCAGCAACTTGGCAAAACTCTGTTTCAAAATAAAAAATAAGCAAACTAGTTCAACCACTATGGAGATCTGTGTGGAGATTCCTAAGAAAGGTGGGAATAGATCCACCATATGATCCAGCTCTACCACTCCTGGGTATCTTTCCAAAGGGGTTGAATTCAGAGAAATACAGCAACATATGCAGACCCATGTTCATAGCAGCACAATTTGTAATAGCCAAAATATGGAACCAACCCAGATCTCCATCAACAGATGAATGGATAGCAAAACTTTGGGAAATACACACAATGGAATTCTATTCAGCCATAAAGAAGAACAAAATTATAACATTTGCAAGAAGATGGAAAGCCCTGGAGAGCATTATGTCAAGTGAGATCAGCCAAGCACAGAAGGAGAAGGTACATATGTTTCCTCTAATATGCCCAAACTAGGAAACACAGAGGATACTGTTACCGGCGGGTTCAGTCCTGTGGGGGGCAAGTCCACTAGCGGTCGGGGGCCTCAGAAAGATGGGTCAAAAGGCAGGTGGCGTTCTGCAGATCCTTATCTGCAGCGGTTCTTTTCCCCTCTATGAATTCCTTAAGTTTTTAGTTACAACGCTTTGGAAAAGAACCTGGGGTGGACAAAGGCTTCTTGAGCCAATGACACTTTATTATGAAAACCCCAAGAAATTTATACACTTCATCAGTAAAGTTAAGAGAAACGGGGGCGGGTCTTTCAGCTGGCTGTTGGCCTTTGAAGAATTAACTTCTGTTTCTCTCCAAGGTCTTGCAGATAAGCAGATCCAGGTGGCAGCCTCCCAGGATAGTCAAGGCTTGGGAGCTTCTCAGGGGAATCTTCTTTAACTTTTCCTGGAACTTTCCATCTTTTGGGCTCAGTTCATATAGCAAGTGCGGGGAGATGTGGTGATTCAGTGTTGGCATCTTATCTTTTAAATCTGAAAGCTTAAGCATACTCACAACACAGTTTGGTAGACAAAATACCACAAACAACACCACAAGGTTCTTAGTTCTAATTGTCAGATGTATTTCCTTAACTGCTGAGCACTCTTCTTTAAACAACAAGCCTATTAAAAGAATCCACTTCCCTGTCACAAACTCTCTGCAACCTGCTTCTAACTTTCTAATTCCTTTCTTTCCCAGTTGGGACTTTCTTATGATAAGCTCTTCTTCATGCAAAAATACTTTTCTTACTCTTACGGTATTTCTTTTCCTTCATACATATATATATTTAGAATGTCTGTCCTTTATTCTGTAATATTTATTTTTAATTATGCGGCCAGTTTTTTTTATCTCCTGGAATGCTCACACTGAGGTAAAAGTTAACAGTCTTTTTCTTTGGGTCTATTGTATTTGGGCAGCTAAGTTGTTTCTTTAAGGTTACACACAAGGTTTCTCTCTGTCTTTAGGCAGGATTTCAAGGGTGAATAATTATTTTGAACTGAGCTACTTTTGCTGGAGTGATAGATAGTGATGAAGGTCGGAGGCCATTTGTGATTGCTGCAGCTGGGGTGCTTATCACAGTACCTGAATTCTGGCCAGTTTCTCATTATTGTTGAGCAGAGCCAAGGACGTTTAGACAAATTATTAGAGAGTTTATTTCCACGGACTCAGTTTCTTTTTATATTTCTAATTTCACATCACTGGAGCAATTCGTGTAGAAAGTTAAAAGGAATAATAGTGAAGGGTATCTAAAAGTGGGGGGTACTTTAGCCAGAGACGACACCTTCTTCTCGGGGCGTTTTTGCCGATTTAACTATGTGGAGTGGGGGTTCTCAACACATAGATGCCGAGGCAGCAGGATGTCTTGGCAGGATACCAGTGGGACTCCAGATTATAGAGGGGAAATCTCAGCAAAGTTTGAATAGAAAGATAGGAGAGGAGGAAGGCTGATCTTGATTAATGAGGGTCTACATCTGAACATGTGTAAAATTATGAATAAGACATGGTTAACCTGGACAACCATTGGTGGGAGGGGGGAAGGGAAAACGGGGGCGGGGGGAGAGGGCACCAAATATAGTTTAAATGTATATTATTTATGTTCAATAAAAAAATTGTTAAAAGAAAAAAAAATAAAAAAATAAGCTGGGTGTGGTGGCACACACTTGTGATCCCAGCATTTGGGAGGCTGAGACAGGAAAATCGTGGTTCGTGGCCAGCCTCAGCTACTAAGCAAGGCCCTTTGTAACTCAGTGAGACCTTGTTTCAAAATAAAGAATAAAAATAGGCTGGGGCCGGGCGTGGTGGCGCACTCTTGTAATCCCCGTGTTTGGGAGTCTGAGACAGAAGGATCGCGCAGGTTCAAAGCTAGCCTCAGCTGGCTTAAGAGACCCTGTTTCCAAATAAAATATAAAATAGGTCTGAGAGTGTAGCCTGGAGGGAGAATGCCCCTGGGCTCCACCCCTAGTACTGCAGAAGTTCTCTAGCAACTCAAATGCTAATCTCTTCCAGAACCGCCCTCACAGGCACCGGGGAAGCGCTGCTGTACCAGCTAGCTGGGCACCCCATAGCCAGTAAGTTGACTTTCACCATCACAAGCCCCCTGTGCGGGCACTGCCAGACTCCCAGGCTGGCTTCTGGTGCTCCTTGCAAGGCAAAGGACCAAGGTCGGGGCTGGGGCAGAGGCTCCAAACTTTGTCCCCATCCTCTGAGCATGCTTTTGTGGGGGCTTCTTTGCTCACAGGGCCCTTGGCCCTCCTGACCACTCAGCTCAGGCCATCCAGCCTGTGGGGGCAGAAGAGATGGCTGTGCCTTGAAACCCCCGAGGCACGATGTCTACAGCTTGTCTTGGGTGGAACTGTATTAAGGCGTCTTGCCATCCCACAATTATTTTATATTCATGACTCCAACTTAAGGCCCAAACAGAAGCCACCGTCTGCCACGTTGGCCCTTGGCTTGCGCACAGAGTTGAACCATCTGTTGGGCGCCTTGCCCGAGCCTCGTCTTGCTGTTGGCAGCCCGTATTTATCTCAAGCGGCCTCTGTAAGACAAGGGCAGGTCTTGCTGGCGAGCGGAGTAACCGGCTGTGCCTCCCTCCTGAGTCCCTTCACTTCCTGCCTCTTGCTTCCCTTCTTCGTGGTTGTATTTACAAACGTCAGATGGAGGCAGGAAAGGTGGGGTCTTTTCCGCCATAGAGCCCCTGGCAGCTGGGGGCAGAGGACAGCTCGGCTGGCGTGGCCTGCGATGGCGCAGCCCTGAGCAGTCTCGTGAGCAGTGGAGAGCCTGTTTTGCTTCCCACTTGTTGAAACAAGGAGGTAACACACCCCTGGGCCGTGTAGAATACCAGGGAGAGAATCCAGGATCATTCTATCTCTGAGCGACACCCTCAGCCCTAATTTTTATTCTTTATTTTGAAACAGGGGTTCATGAGTTGCTGAGGCTAGCCACGAACCTGCGATCCTCCTTTCTCAGCCACTCAAGTACTAGGATTACTGTGTGTGTGCCACCGCACCGCTCAACCCCTCACCTTTTTTATAAAAACAAAATAATTATATGATACAGGGTCTCACTAAGTTCCTGCAACCTTCTGGTCTCAGCCTTCCACCTACTGGGATTACAGGCGTAAGCCACCCTACCTGGCTTCCATTTCTACACCTCCAGCCCAATTTTATTTGTGTGTGTGTGTGTGTGTGTGTGTGTGTGTGTGTGTGTGTTTTGTAAAAGAGGGCCTTGCTAGGTGGCTGAGGCTGGCTGTGAGCCTGCGGTCTTCCTTAATAATGAGGGCAATTTCTATACATGTGCCTATACATATAGCACACATTTCACTTGATTAGATAAAGTTATAGAAAAAGATTAAAATTTTGTATAAATATAAGATTATAAATTTCATCAATAAATTTCCATATCCTTAATATATACTTTGTTTGAAACATGGTCTCCCTGGGGAGCTGAGAGTCTTGCTACTGGATAAGACTGGACTCAAACCCGAAATTGTCCTGTCTCAGATTCCCAAGTACTGGAATTACAGGTATGCACCATAAATTCAAAATTTGGGAATTTTTATTTTGTTTTGTTTTTTGGTGGTACTGGGGGCGATACTCAGGGGCTTTTCTACCTCCGGGCTACACTCCCAGACCTATTTTATACTTCATTTAGAAACAGGGTCTCACTAAGTTGCTGAGAGCCTCACTAAGTAGCTGAGGCTGGCTTCGAACCTGTGCGATCCTCCTGTCTCAGCCTCCCAAGCACTGGGATTACAAGCATGAGCCACCACGCCTGGCCCAAACTTTGTGAAACTAAGCCCCCAACAGTTTAAATGAAGAGAAACATTAAATAAGCTGATTTTAAAAAGTGACCTCTTGCCAGGCGTGGTGGCGCAAGCTTGTAATCCCAGCACTTGGGAGGCGGAGACAGGAGGATCACGCAGGTTTGAAGCCAGCCGCACTGGCTTAAGAGACCCTGTTTCCAAATAAAAAAGTATACAAAATAGGTCTGGGAGTGTATCCCGGAGGTAGAAGGGCTACCAGGAACCCCAGTACCACCAAAAAAAAAAAAAGTGATATTTCTGGTTTTCTGGACTAACCAGTATTTTTCCTGAAAACACAGAAAAGTCAACATTACAAAGGTGTCCTTGAAAATAACTCTTGCAACTGGGTGTGGTGGCACACAACTGTTAATTCCAGTACTTGGGAGGCTGAGACAGGAGGATCCAGATCCATGACCAGCCTCATCAACTTAGTAAAGCCCCCTGCAGCTTAGTGAGACCCTGTTTCAAAATAAAAAAATAAAGTAGGGCTGGGGGTGCAGCTCAGAGGTACAATAACCCTGAATTCCATCCCCAGCACCACAACAAAGGAAAACAACTCTTGCCATTTCTAAAAAGTGAGCAGCACAGATGTGGGTTGACGGCGACCTCCTTCATTCAACGAGCCTCCATCCCAAGGCTGTTTTAATGAAGTGGCAATTTTGCAGACAATGTAAAATTCAAAACCTCTAAGGAAATGTTAGGTGCAAACATGCCAAGCACGGAAAGCTGCATCTGGCAGCATCTGGCAGTTTTCCTCTGGAGGCCTCCTGTGCCAGCATTTCACTTAGATAAGAAAAAAGTCCTTTTTTCAGCAATCTTCTCAAATGCTTTAATTTGACACTGTGCACAAGTGATACTTAAGTTGTGGCAAATCACATTTAATTGCAGAGTCTGCTCTTTATTATTTTACTATTGCTTCGATTTCCCTCTAAGCTCTCAGAGATCCCAAGGAAAATAAAGTAATCCGTAATTGGAGTGCTTTCGTCCTTAATGATTTTTTGTCCATCGAGGTAAAGTATTATTTTATTTTATTTTATTTTTCGGTGGTACTGGGGTTCCTGGAAGCCCTTCTACCTCTGAGCTACACTCCCAGACCTATTTTATACTTTTTAAAATTTGGAAACAGGGTCTCTTAAGCCAGCAAGGCTGGCTTCGAACCTGCGCGATCCTCCTGTCTCCGCCTCCCAAGCGCGGGGATTACAAGCGTGTGCCACCACGCCCGGCTTGAGGTAAAGTATTTTGACCAATGCTAAAGCAGTAGCAGTCATATTAAAAGGTCAAGGAAAGCTAAAAATTACAACCAAGTCCTAAGCACTCAGCTTCTGGCTGGCTGCGTGTCTGTCTCATCTGCTTCAATGCAACCTACCTGAGAGTACTCTGTACCCACAGACCCCAGTTCTGAATCTCAGTGTTTGAATAACCAGCTCATGGAACGGCTGCTCCCCAAGAGGGTGTGGGATCGGGGCTAGAGGAAGAGACACAAGATTCTGGAAGGAAAGGAGGGCAGGTCAACCAGTAAGCTAAGATGGGCGGGCTAGAGGCGACTGTCTACTGAGGGACTTTGCAGTCGATGCCGTGCTGGCCCTCCGTCTGTATCACCATTTTGTTTTGGGGGGGTATAGAGGATTGAACCTAGGGGCTTTCTACCTCTAGGCTACATCCTCAGCCCGCTTTACTTTGAACCTGCTATCCTCCTGTCTCAGCCTCCCAAGTACTGGATTTACAGGCGTGCCCCGCCACGCTCAGCTTCCTTACCATTCTTCCTCACAGTGACTCCAAGATGCGGGGAGAGATGACGAGGCTGAGAGGTTTGGAGGCGTTAGCAGACGTGCTCAGGTTTTCACAGCTAGCGGGGATTTAAAGTGGGGTGTCTCCAAGCCGGGCGTGGTGGCGCACGCTTGTCATCCCCGCGCTTGGGAGGCGGAGACAGGAGGATCGCGCAGGTTCGAAGCCAGCCACGCTGGCTTAGGAGACCCTGTTTCCAAATAAAAATGTAAAAATAGGTCTGGGAGTGTAGCCCGGAGGTAGAAGGGCTTCCAGGAACCCCAGTACCGCCAAAAAAAAAAAGTGGGGTGTCTCCAGACTGAGACAGGGCACTATGAAGGTGCAGAGAAGAAAGGAGTGGGGTGGAAGGGTTGGGAAGGCATAACTGGCACCCCAGAAATTACGAAAAATCAACAAATGATTTTATTTATAAGAACTAATGATTTTATTCCCCCTCGACAACCAATGATTTTTTTTCTTTCTCTTTCTCTTTCTTTACTTTTTTCTTTTCTTTTTTCTTTTGTACCGGGGATTGAATCCAGGGATGTTCTACCTCCAGGCTGCACCCCCAGTCCCTTTTGTTTTTGGAAACAAGGTCTTCCCAAGTTGCTGAAGCTGGTCTCGAACCTGCGTTCCTCCTGTCTCAGCCTCCCAAGTACTGAGGTTACAGACATGCACCGCCATGGCCAGCTATAACCAAATCTTTATTAAGGCTGGAAGAGATGGTCGACGTTACCTGAACCAACTTCCTTGCCTTGCAACACTGGCAGAGGGTCCTGAGACCCTCTGCAGTCACCTTCAGAGACAGCTCATCGCTAGTGGGAGTGGGAGCCCTTGGAAAATACTGACCCCCACGTTCGAGGCCAGCCGCAGCAACTTGCTGACGTCCTCCATCACTTAATGATATACTGTTTCCAAATAAAAAGTAAAATAGGGCTGGGGGTGTAACTCAGAGGTACAATGGCTCTGGATTTAATCCCCAGTAATACACACACACACACACACACACACACACACACACACACACACACTCTTACAAAGGGCAATCAGGAAGTTCCTAGTTGTCCACAACTATTTTTACATTTTTGTTTTTTTGTGGGTCTGGGGATAGAACCCAGGGCATTGTACCTCCAAGCTACACCCCCTGCCCTATTTTTTATTCTTTATTTTGAATCCGGGTCTCACTGAGTTGCAGAGGGCCTCACTAAGTAGCTGAGGCTGTCCGCGAACCGTGATCCTCCGGTCTCAGCCTCCCGAATGCTGGGCAAGCATGTGCCACCACGCCCGGCATTTGCTTTTATTCAAAGGAGGAGTTTGTCTTAGCTTAGAGTTTGGCAGGTTTTAGTCCATAGTCCCTTGGCCGGGTCACCGTGGGCTCATGGGAAGCAGAACATCATGGCGGGGCGGGGTGGTAAAAGAAAGCTGGCCACTGCATGGAGGTGAGGAAGCAAACAGAGGGAAGGGGTAGGGGCGCGACCCGTCCCAGCGGCACGCCCCTGAGCGCCCACCCTTTAACCAGGGTCCGGCTCCTAGTTTCCACCACCGCCCAGTGGTCCATTCAACCTGTGCCCATCACGGGTTAAGCCATCAGCGAGGCCAGCGCCACCTCCGCACACAGCTGCAGTGGGCGCCAGAACTTCCACACATGAGCCTTTGGGGTCATAAGTAACTAACACGGCTCAGAGGAAGATGTTCTAGCTGGCGTGGCTCAAAGCCGCGTGCCACGCCGAGCCGGCGGGGTCATGGGGAAGGCCCTCTGTGGATGACCATCCGGGAGGAGGAGGTAGGAGATACTGGAAATCTGGACAGGAAAGAACAGTGCAAGGGTGTAGACATGTCAAAGCAAGACTTTCCTTTTGGACCAGTAGCATCTTATGGGGAAAGAAGTGGCAGTGGTCTCTGAAATTCAGGGCATCCGTGTGCCCAGAGGGAGGGGGAAGGTCTTCGCCAACACGCGCAGGGCAGCGGGGTGTAGGAAAGGCCACGCAGTCCAGTCCGTGAGGCGCTTTCTGACCTTCTGGTTCAAGTTCCTCATCCGTATGAAGACTTTACATCTTATTTTCCATTATTTGGTGAAAAAAATGACCACTTTGTTTTGGTTTTGTTTTTTAGCCTAAATCTGATACAGCTCTTTCAAGTCTCCAGCCTCCTGGCTGGAGGAACATCTTTTGCAGGTGTTTTTTTTTTTTTTTTTTTTTTGTGTGTGTGTGTGTGTGTGTGTGTGTGTGTGGTACTGGGGGTGGAACCCAGATACTCCCAGACCTTTTAAATGTTTTATTTGGAAACAGGGTCTCACTAAGTTGCTGAGAGCCTCACTAAGTAGCTGAGGCTGGCTTCGAACCTGCGCGATCCTCCTATCTCAGCCTCCCAAGCGCGGGGATGACAAGCGTGTGCCACCACGCCCGGCTGCAGGTGTGTTTTTTAGGAGTCCCTGGGTCTCACGCACCTGAGGCATCCAGGTGAGGACTGCCTGGTCTCCTCAACACGCTGGTCCCCTCGTGGCCCATGGTTCGGGCCACCTCGTAGAGGCCGCTTGGCCACTCTCCAGCTGCGCTTGGAGATGGGAGGAAGGACGAGTCGGGCTCTGGGGTCCTGCTTCCCTGTCTACCTGCCTGAGGGCATATGCTCTGCGACACTGGGGCTGGGTCTCATCTCGGGAGCAACAGAAGCCGCTTTGCACCAGCTCTTGGTCTCACCCACACCTGACTCCGCCTCCTATCACGTGAGCCCGGGTGAAGGGTGGCTTCACGGGTGAAGGTGGCTGGGCATCTGGCCCTGCCCATGTAGCACATTCCCTTTGGAGCAGAAATTTAAAAATATCTGTTGAAATCATTTGAGATCCTCCTTGGAAGAGATTTTTTTTTTTTTTTTTTTTGCTTTATTGGGGATTGAACCCGAGGGCATTCTACCTCTGAGCTATAGCCCCACCCCTATTTTTTATCCTTTAATAATAATGACACCTTTGAAACAGCGAGACCCTTTAGAAACAGGGTCTTACTGAGTTGCAGAGGGCCGCACTAAGTAGCTGAGGCTGTCCGCAAACCACAATCTTCCTGTCTCAGCCTCCCAAATGCTGGGATTACAAGCGTGCGCCACCACGCCTGGCTTCTTTTTATTTTATTTTTTTTGAAAAATAGTCTCATGGAGTTGCTGAGGCTGGCCTCAAACCTGTGATCCTCCTATCTCAACCTCCCAAGTACTGGAATTACAAGCATGTACCATCATGCCCGGCTGAGCACTCCTGTTCTTTATTAAATTACTTTAATAGCTGGGCATGGTGGCCAGCAATCCCTGAGCAAGGGAGGCTGAGACAGGAAGATAACAGGTTCAAGAACAGCCTTGACTGTTCTATCAAGACTGTCAGCAACCTGGCGAGACCCTGTTTCATAACAAAAAATAAAATAAAGGGCCGGGGGTGTAGCTTAGAGGTAGAATGCCCCTGCGTTCAATCCCCAGTACCACACAAAAAAAATTGCTAATATCTTTTTCAATTAAAATAATTTCAGACCCCCCCAGATATACCAGGCTTTTGGCTGACACTTTGCCATACCTGCCTGAAGTCCATCCATGCCGGTCTCCTAGGAGACGCTAAAGAAACAGTTGGTTCTCCCTTTCTTCCTCCCGCCCGTCCCCTCCCACCCCCAGGCCACCGCTCTGACCGCCTCGGTGGCGTGCTCTGCTCTCCGGGCTTCACGGATGTACATGGACAGCGCCCAGGCCCGTCCAGCCCGGCTCGCTCCCGAAGGTGTCGCTTGTACTCTGTGGCTTCATCTGAATGTCTTGTTCCTCTAGGTCCGCGTGAGCGGCCCGGGCAGGAATGTGAGGACAGCCCAGGACGTCGGTGCTCGCCGCAGAAAGCTTTGCTGCCATCACTGTGTCCCCATACTCAGGCCTCCCCTGAGGGGTGACCTGCACGCACAGTCCAGGAGGGTGGCAGGGCTGATGGCATCCCAGCACAGGCCGGAACCTGAACGCAGGCTTCTGTAGAGGGGAGCAGGCCCAGGGAGAGGGTGCCGGTCCTGACGGTCCGCTTCCAGATGCCGGCAAAGCCGGGTCCAGGTCAGCATTCACGAGGCCTTTGCACTAGCTGCGCAACCTCAGCCCAGAAAATACCAAGCCCTCATTTTCGTGATTTTCTTGCCAGAGGAAATGCCAGCAAACTGCAAACATGGAGTCTCTGAGATCCAGGCAAGCTATATCCAAATCGTGTGTTCCCATCTCAGGAAGACAGCCATGACTTCAGAGTTTGGGAGAAGATGGGGCAGAGGCCTGAAGGGCAGCGTCGGATCCGCTTACCTGGCGCGCCCTCTAGTGGCCACCTGGATAACAACCATTCAAAGCCACAGTCGACCAAAATCAAATTCAAATTCACATCTGCTGTGTCAAGGGCTGCAGCCAGAGTTCTCCGGGCTTGGTGCTTGCTCCTCCCTCGATGTGCCCCGACGCCCAGGATGTACAAGAGACATTTACTTTGCATCTTATCTCTGAGATAATTGACATTAACCAATATTGTTTCTGCGTATCGCTATAACTAATAGCAGTTAAGATGGGAATGCAAAATAAGAATGCCTTGAGCTGGGCGTGGTGGCGCACGCTTGTAATCCCCGCACTTGGGAGGCTGAGACTGGAGGATCGTGGTTCGTGGACAGCCTCAGCTACTTAGTGAGGCCCTTGGCAACTTAGTGAGATCCTGTTTCAAAACAAGAAAATATTGGAGACAGGAGGATCGCGCTGGTTAGAAGCCAGCCTCGCTAGCTTAAGAGACTCTGTTTCCACATAAAAATGTTTAAAAAAAATAGGTCTGGGAGTGTAGCCCGTGGGAGTGTATCCCGGAGGTAGAAGGGCTTCCAGGAACCCCAGTACCACCAAAAACAAAAATAAAAACAACAACAAAAAAAAATTAAATATATATAGGGCAGGGTGAAGCTCGGAGGTCGAATGCCCCTGGGTACCATCCCAGACCCGCTCTGGCCCCTGGGTGAGCCAGGCTTCGAGGCAGAGGCAGAGTGGCGAAGGCTGGCCCTCCAAAGCAAGCCGACCCCAAGCGCCCTCTCTCCAGGCGAGGGCGGCTGGCCCCTCCATCTGTGGGGGAGGTGGCTCCCGACACCTGCACCAGCCTGTGTATGATTTGGGCCCCTGATGTGATGGGAGAAGATTCCAGAAGCAGACGGTCTCCAGGCAGGCTAAGAGGAGACCGGCTTTCCCAGGTCAAAAGGGACGTACTGTCTCTCACAGCTGCAGAGGTGGGCGCACGGAGTTCACTCTGGACCACGATCATATTTTTTGTTTTGTTTTGATACTGGGGACTAAATCCAGGGGGCTATCTCCGAGCCACACCCCAGCCCTACTTCATTATTATTATTATTATTATTATGAAACAGGGTCTCATTAGGTTGCTGAGAATTTCACTATTTGCTGAGGCTGTCCTCAAACCTGTGCCCCTCCTATCTCAGCCTCCCAAGTATTGGGATTATAGGCGTGTGTGCACCGCACCCAGTTTCTATTTTATTTTTTATTTTGAAACAGGGTCATTCTTGCTAAGTTGCTGAGAGCCCTAAGTGGCTGAGGCTGTCTTTGAACCTGCGACCCTCCTGTCTCAGCCTCCCAAGCACTTGGGATTACAGGCGGGCACCCCACCCCTGGCTGCGTACCTGTCTTTCAGGAGGCCTGAGGATGGTTTCAGGCAGAAGGGAACCATTGAGAGGCTGAGTGTAGCCGAGTGGCCTGACAAACGTGATCTCTGAGCACATGTTCCCTTCCCACAGTGGTTTTTATTTTATTTTAATTAATTAATTAATTTTGAGGGTCTGGGATGGAACCCAGGGGCATTCGACCTTCGAGCTACAACCTCTGCCCTATTTTTTATTCTTTATTTTGTAATAGGTTCTCACTAAGTTGCTGAGGGCCTCACTAAGTAGCTGAGGCTGCCCTCCAGCCGCGATCCTCTGGTCTCCCGAATGCTGGGATGACAAGCATGCGCCCCCACGCCCGGCTCCCCACTGTGGTTTTAGGGCCGCGTGGGCTCTGGGCGCCACCACCGTGGACGGGGCTGCGCAGCTGCCCGCGGTGCTGCCGAACCTTCAGGGCTGCGGCCCCCAGGGCCGAGGGCGGCCACTGACCCAGAGCCTCGGTCAGGGAAGGAGCCTGGGTCCAGCGGGCACCCAGGGAAGGGCCAGCAGGACACAGGCTGCGGGGCTTTGCAGGCACCTGCCACCTGCCGACGAGAAGCCTCCAGCAAGCCCAAGTCCTCTCGGTGTTGTTGTGTTTTTAAGCCTGCCCGGGGGTGTGGGGACCCGCGTCCCAGTGTCCTTCCTGAACAGCGGGTCCAGCGCTGTAGGCTGTCTGTCCGTCCCTTGGTGGAGGAGCTCTTGCGCCATGTCTTCTTTTCTTTTGGTGTTGGGGATGGAACCCAGGGCTGTTCTACCTCTGAGCTACGTCCTCGCCCTATTTTTTTTTTAACAATCTCTCAATTTCTGATCAAGCTCTCGCCCCTCGCTCCCCACTGTCCTCAGTGTCTCTGATGCTTAAAAAGAGAGGCTTGGCTGGGCGTGGTGGTGCTTGCTTGTGATCCCAGTACTATGGAGGCCGAGACAGGAGGACCTCAGGTTCTCATCCAGCCTCAGCTACGTAGTGAGGCCCTCTGCAGCTTAGTGAGACACTGTTTCAAAATAAAGAATAAAACAGGGCTGGGGGTGTAGCTTGGAGGTAGAATGCCCCTAGGTTCCATCCCCAGTAATACACAACAACAACAACACACACACATACAACCGTGTGTGTGTGTGTGTGTGTGTGTGTGTGTGTGTGTGTGATATTCTGGGTATTGACCCAGAGGCCTTCTACCTCCACGCTATACTCCCAGCCCAATTTTATTTTTTATTTGGAAACGGGGTCTCACTAGGTTGCTGGCTTTGAACCTGCGATCCTCCTGTCTCAGCCTCCCAAGTACTGGGGCTAAAAGTGTGAGCTACCGCACCCGGTTTATATTGTTATATTTCTATACAGCTGTCAGCACAGATAAAGAAAAATAGTGGCGGTACCATGTGCTGACGAGGATGAGGAGAAGCAGGAGTGTTCAAATATTGCTGGTGGAAATGCAAGATGGCGTTGCTCTGGAAGACAGCTTGACAGTTTCATATATATATATATATTTGTGTGTGTGTGTGTGTGTGGGGGGTACTGGGGTTCCTGGAAGCCCTCCTTCCTCCGGGCTACACTCCCAGACCTATTTTGTATTTTTGAAACAGGGTCTCTTACGCCAGCACGGCTGGCTTCGAACCTGCGCGATTTTTTTTTTTAAATTTGGAAACAGGCTGGCTTCGAACCTGCGCGATCCTCCTGTCTCTGCCTCCCAAGTACGGGGATTACAAGCGTGCGCCACCACGCCCGGCTTGACAGTTTCTTTTGAAACCTACACATGAGCCAGGTGTGGTGGCTCAGCCTGTAAGCTGAGTACTTGGGACTCTGAGACAGGAGGATTAAAAAATAAAGCTGGGGTGCTGTGTGCATATGTATTACTATCGCTGTTAACTGCGTTATGATGTGAGACTGCAATGCGCCAATAAAATTATTTAAAAAATAGCTCAGTGCGGTGGTGCACGCCTGTAATCCCAACTTGGGAGGCTGAGACAGGAGGATCATAGGTTCAAAGCCAGCCGCAGCAAATTAATGAGGTTTGCCAGCAACTTAACAAGACCCTGTTTCCAAAAATAAATAAATAAATAAATAAATAAATAAGATTGGACTGAGGGTATAGGTCAGAGGTAGAAGTCCCCTGGATTCCATCCGCAGTACCACACACACACTACATAAATAAATAAGGCTGAAGTTGTAGCTTGGAGGTAAAATGCTTCAGAGTTCAATCCCCAGTATCACACACAAAAATAAAATTAAACACGTAAATACTATAGAACCTAGCAGTTACAGTCATGGAAACTTATCTAAGAAAAAGGAGAGTTTGGGTTCACACAAAAGCATTTAATTGATACCTCCCGGGCGTTACGACCCAGCTCTCCATCAACAGGGACGTCCAGGTCACTGGAGGCGGGCTGCAGGGCCTCGCAGAGGCAGGCGGGGCGTGTGTTGCCGGTCGGAGGAGCAAACATCAACCGAGGAGTTCAGTCTGGAGTTGGGTACTTGGTGCAGTGAGTCTCTAAGGCCACACATCTGCAAATTTGTTTCCCGGGTCTGCAAATGTGTTTCGACACGGCAGCCCCCTTGGCGTGTGCTTTTTCTCCTTGGTCAGGGATGTGTCGGGCCATCTGTTTTCCTACGCTTAGAACGGCCTTTGAGCCGCTGTGTAGAATTTAGTCTTTGGTGTGGGGTGATGGGTCTAGTGTAGTGCACATGTGCGTACAACACGCAACATGTGATCCAGAGCGGACCCAGCAGAGGAACTCTGGAATGTATCAGACGAGTTTCCCCCAAGTACCACAAGAGGGCAGCGCAGCACCCAGAATAGACCTTCCTGGAAAACCTTCAGAGGCTCAACGTATTTTTGCCTGTTTTTTGTTTGTTTTTGTGCTGGAGATAAAAGCCAGGGGTGTTCTACCTCAGAGCTATACTCACAGCCCCCTTTTCTGGCTTTGCAGCAGGTTCTTGCCAGGTTGATGAGTCTTGTCCTCAAACCTGTGATCCTCCTGTCTCAGCCTCCCAAGTACTAGAATTACAGGAATGCCATCACACCCAGCTCGCATGTTTGTTGTTTGTTTGTTTTAATTTTTTATTGGTGCACTGTATTCATACATCATAGTGGGATACAAAAAAAACTTTTGTAGACATACATGCACACATCGCCAAGTCAGCCCCCACCCGATCCCCACCCCATTCTCTCCCCATCCCTCCTTCCCATGCTTGGCTTAGTGGTTGACATCTAGTATTATAGCAATTTATCCAAAATTAAAAATGATAATCTCACATAACAGTTTCATTTGTCTGATACCAAGCTTTTGATAACTTAAAGATAACATTTCAATATTTCTTTTTGCTTTCTTTCTTTCTTACCAGAGAATATTTTTTCTTTCTTTTTTTTTTAGGTGAAACTATCATATATTAATATATTTATTTTTCAGAAAAAAACTATCCTAATATGGAATATGGACTCTAGATACCCAAAACGATCTCGAAGGAGAACAAAGCTAGAAGATATATATTTTCTGATTTCAAACCATATAAAGCTACAATAATTGAAACAGTGTAGTACTGTTCTAAAGGCAGATATATAAACCATTGGAGTTAAGTAAAAGCCTAGAGCTAAATTCTTCCCTATATTGTCAAGTTATTTTTGACAAGGTTTCCACGAACATTTGGTGGAGGAAATAATAATCTTTTAACTAAATATTGTTGAAAAATAATAATTACATGAAAAGAATAAATTTGGACCCTTACCTAACACCATATACAAATATTAACTCAAAATAGATAAAAGACCTAAATATAAATCTTAAGACTATAAACTTTTAGAAGAAAATCTGGGTCATAAAACCTCACAACATTGAAATTGGCAGTGATTTCTTGGATATGATTTCAATGGCACAGGCAACAGAAGAGTATACAAACTCCCTAAAAATAAAAAAAATTTGTATATCCAAAGACAATGTAAACAGAGTTAAAAGTTACTAATAGAATTGGATAAAATATTTCCAAATGCTATATCTGAAGGTATATTAATATTCCAACTAGAAATCCTAAAAATTAACAACAATAAAGGCAAACAATACAATTTAGAGATAGGTAAAAGACTAACATAAATAATGAATCTCCACAGATAACCAATCTTAGTTGTCTGTTGGATGGAAAATCTTGTTTCTCTGGTTCTGGTGAGTGTTACCTATTTCTTTGTAGTTATCTCTTTGAGTATTTTCTCTAGTGCTGGTTTTGAAGACATAAATTCCTTCAGTTTCTGTTTGTCATGGAAGCTTCTTATTTCCCCATCTAATTTGATAGAAAGTTTTGCTGGGTAGAAAATTTTTGGCTGGAAGTTGTTTTCTTTCAGAGTTTGGACTATGTTACTCCAAGCCCTTCTGGCTCTCATGACTTGGTTTGGGAAGTCTGGAGTGATTCTAATTGGTTTGCCTCTGAATGTCACTTGGCCCTTTGTTTTTGTTGCCTTTAAGATTCTCTGCTTGGCTTCCACATTGGTCATTTTGACAATTATGTGGCGTGGGGATCCTCTTCTCCGATCCTGTCTAAAGGGAGTTCTATAAGTTTCCTGGACCTGTGTATCAACCTCTTGCTCTATGTTTGGAAAATTTTCTGCTATTACTTCCTTGAAGAGATTGTTGATCCCTTTGGTTTCACTTTCTTTTCCTTCCTCTATTCCAATTATTCTTAGGTTAGCTCTCTTAAAATGGGTCCATATTTCTTCAATGTCAGATTCCTGCTATTTTTTTCTAGATTAGAAACTATGCGTTCATTTTTGGATTGCTCATCTTCTAAGAGTGAGATTCTATTCTCCATGTGGTCTAATCGGTTGTTTGTACTTTGAATTGAGGCCTTTACTTCATTAATTGCATCCTTTATCTCTTTTTGGCTCTCTCTGAATTCTTTTCAGAATACCTCTATTATTTCTACAGTTATTTTCCTGATTTGATCTTCTAGAAATCTCTGAATTTCTGTTTTATCAGGTTCTGATGTTGTGGAGTTGTGGGCATTCATTGCTCCATTGTTATTCCTCTTTCCCATGATTTTGGAAGTTTGTGCCTTCTCTGGGTTCTTCCCTTGGGTCACTATGACTTCACTTAAGGTGCTCTGGATCTCGAGTCTGTGGTATCTCAGACCCCACTACTCCTTTACTGTTTTGTATCACAGAGTCTCAGACCCAGGGAGTCGATAGAGACTGTTTTAGACTATGGGGGGTGCCAGGTTGGGCATTCTCCTATGGTGTGATATCTCTGCTACCGTCACTCCCCCACTGGGTCAAGTCCCTGGGATTCAGTACTGGGATTTCTCCTCCGGGGCCCGCAATTTGACTCACTGTTGTTGAATGCGCAGATGGAGCTGTAGTGGACTCGGTGAATTCGCTGCTGCTGCTGCCGGTGGCAATATGGCGCCGCTGTCACGCCCTCGGGCGTGAGGCTGGCGTATTTCTTCTCTGGTTTTGAGCTCTGCTCTGAGTCCCTCGGCTCGCTGCCCGCCGCTCCTCTCTGGAGCTGGGTGGGCTGTCAAGTGCGTTGGTCTGTAGCCGTAGCCGTCTGGTGAACTTGCTGCTGCCGCCGGCAATAAGGCACTGCTGCCGTGTCCCCGGGTGTGAGGCCGGCGTGTCTCCTCTGTGGCTCTGAGCTCCGTTCTGAGTCCCCCTCCTCTCTGGAGCCTGGTGATTTTTTTGTTTCTCTGGTGATGGTGTTTTCTGGCCATGAAAGGTGCTGATTTTGTGATAATGGAGATTGGTTGTTAGCGGGGCTCTTAAGCCCCACTTTTCTCGGTCGCCATCTTCTCAGAAGTCGTATGTTTGTATGAAAACATACTGCAAGTGTATGCAGCATTTCTTCAAGTAGATACAAATATTTAAAGGTTGTAGCTAGCTAGGTGTGTTGGTACACACCTATAATCCCAGTGCTTAGGAGGCTGAGACAGAAGGATCATTGGTTTGGGGCCAGCCTCAACAATTTAGTGAGACCTGGTTTCAAATAAAAAATAAAATAGGGAGCCAAGCATGGTGGAGCATGCCTGTAATCCCAGTACCTGGGAGGCTCGGTGTTTTAGCAAGACTCCCAACAACCCAGCAATATCCTCTATCTATCTATCTATCTATCTATCTATCTATCTATCATTTTGTGTGTGTGTGTGTGTGTGTGTGTGTGTGTGTGTGTGTCTGGGGATGGAACCCAGGGGCATTTGACCTCCGAGCTATACCTCTGGCCCTGTTTTTTATTCTTTATTTTGAAACAGGGTCTCACTAAGTTGCAGAGGGCCTCACTAAGTAGCTGAGGCTGTCCGCGAACAGCGATCCTCCAGTCTCAGCCTTCCAAATGCTGGGATTACAAGCGTGTGCCACCACACCCAGTGCAATATCCTATTTCAAAAGTAAACAAACAAATAAATAGAAAGGGCTGGAAGTATAGCCCAGATATAGAATGCCTGAGTTCATTCCTCAGTACAAAAAAAATTATAATCTCAATATTTGGGAGGCTGAGACAGGAGCATCCCAGGTTCTCAGGCAGCCTCAGCTACTTAGTGAGGTCCTTCAAAACTTGGTGATATTTGGTTTCAAAGTAAGAAATAAAATAGGGCTGGAGGTGTAGCTCAAAGGTAGAATGTTCCTGGGTTCAATCCCCAGCAACACACACACACACACACACACACACACACACACACACGATGCAGTTAAAATTCACTTTCCTATAAAGAGTGTGTATATTGTCACTAAAGCCAGAAGTCAGCAGCGCTTGCCCGCAGCCAAGTTCCTGCGGTTCAGGACCTGTGTATCTTCTCACCAACTGCCGCCATCCATCCTACTGATGTGGGGCGTATAGTCAAAGCTTGACGTACACCATCGCATTCAACCCCACCAGCTGGCACACTGATGACCCTCATCTCACAGGTGGGGAAAGCGGGGACTAGAGCCTCCAGGAGCCTGTTAATGGAGCGCAGCTGGTAAAGACGGGCCCAGTCAGAATCGGTTTGCCTGATGCCACTCTCCTAGTATACGAGGTGTCCACGAGGTGGCGCTCGTGTCTAGGTCTCAACTGTGCCATTACTGAAGCTCACAGTCTCTAGGAGAGTCCTTTAGGGGTCTTTGGACTCATCAAAAAAAATTTAGAAGCCAGGAGTGGTGGCTGACACAGGAGGTTCGCGGCCAGCCTCAGCTACTAATGAGGCCCTCTGCAACTTTGAATGAAAATAGGGCTGGGGGTGTAGTGCAGAGGTAGAAGGCCTCTGGGTTCCATCCCCAGTACTCTCCAAAAAATAACAATTTTCAGTGTAATTATTTATTTTTACTCTAAGCACCAATTGAAAATAGCCCTTAGCTTGGAATTAGTGATGACAGTAACCAGCGAGTTACTATATTATTATTATTAGTAGTAGTACTGGGGATTGAGCCCAGGGGCATTCCACCTCTGAGCTACAACCCCAGCCCTATTTTTTATTCTTTATTTTGAAACAGGGTCTCACTGAGTTGCAGAGGGCCTCACTAAATAGCTGAGCTGTCTGCGAACCACAAACCTTCTGTCTCAGCCTTCCTAATGCTGGGATTACAAGTGTGCACCACCACACCCTGCTTCCCAATTCATCTCTAATGGTGCGTGGTGACCGGCTTTCACAGTGAACATGCACACCCTGGACACGCATCGGCTTCCAGAGGGCTCAGGATCCAGAAGGCAGGATGACGCCCTGTGGGTCCTCCAGCTGCTCACCCTCCCCTTGCTCAGACCACTGCAAACAGCCCAGGGAGCTGGGCTCTGGCTACAACACACAGGACGTGGCACCAGTCTTGAAGGGAAGCAGCCACAGCCCCGCTGCACTGGACCAGCTGGTGAGTAGCGAGTCTCCCGTCCCGACTAATCTGTGACCCGCTTTGAGTCATTTCTCGGGTGAGGTATAAATTGAGGCTGGGATTCTTTCTTGGCTTTGTATGCCCAATGGCCCCAGCATCACTGGCTGAGAGTCCTTCACTGAACTGCTTCTGCATCGTTGTCAGGAGCCAGCTGGCCTTACTCCGGTGGCTTTTCTAGCCTGTTCTGTCCCTCCCTCCTCGCGGCAGTGGGGCCAGAGCGCCTCTGCAGCTGCCGCGGCCTCTCCGGGCTCGCTCGCTGCTGTGATCGTGAGCTCCTTTCCTTACAAAGTTCCACAAAGGACACGAGCCCAGTGACGACTTAGTCCCAGTGCGGGCTGACGTGCGTGTTCCGAGCACACTGCAGGTAGGCAGGCTGTGATATCGAGCAGTTGGATTATTAAATGAGTTCCATCTTCGGGTGTAAACATGTGAACACACACAAACAGGTGGGCACACACTCTCCAGACAATACGGCCACACATGTCCACGCAAGACTGCGTGTTTACATGAAACATTCCGAGGTTACCACTGCTGTTTATTCACTAGTTCAGAACTAAGGAGGCGCACTGGAGTAGTGTGAGAAATTCAAAGGCGGCCTGCCCTCAGGGGCTCACAGTCTTATTAGGAAAACAAAAGAGGCAATAAAAGTGCCAGGTTATAGGAAAACTCAGCTAAGAAGTGTGCGGAGTTCAGAGGGTCAGGAGCCAGCGATGCAGAGCCCCCTGTGGGCTTAGGAGCCAGCTGCAAGGTGCAGTGGTGAGATAAGAGTCCGCCTGCATCTGCCTGCCGCGACTCGGATCAAAGGCCCGGGTGATATGGAGGGGCCAGAGCTGGGTACTGGAGGCTGGGGGGGGGGCATCTCCTGCAGCAGTGTTGAGGGCCCTGGAGGGCGGGGCAGGTGCCACCCGGGGTGGGGGGGGTGGTCAGCAGGGTGGCCCCACAGAAGCCAACACGCGCCTCACGCTCCCACTCAGCTACAGGGCAGGATGGGCTCCGGGCAGAGACAGCCCCGGTGGCATTTTATCAAGCATTCACTCGATTCTCAGGAAGCATAAAATAATTTCACATTATACCTCTACATTTCAAAACTGACACTAACAGGCTATCCCAGTTGTGAAAATGTAAACTGTTTCAGTTTACATTCATAGTAAATGTAACTAGGTCTCTTAATTTAAAAGGACACTTGATTCAAAGTGTATTCCCAGGAATTCCAACACTTCTTTTCTACTGTTTCAGGCACTGTGGGAGAAAGGGACGGGAGGAGAGGGCTTCCCTCTGAGGGAGCAGGGGCGGAGGGCAGCGCCTGCAGGGCCCGCGCAGGTGCCTGCTAGTGATGGGAGATGGGACATGGCCCCCGGGCCCCCGAGGGCTGGTACCCAGGGGCTTTCTACCTCCCAGCTACACCCCAGGCTGATTCTAATTCTTATTTGGAATCGGTCTCTCTCACTAGACTGAGAGCCTCACTGCCGAGGCTGGCTTTGAACCTGTGATGCCCCTGCCTCAGCTGCCTGGTACTGGTATTATAGGTGTGCACTACCATGCCTAGCTGCAAATTTAACTCTCGTTCCCACTGGTTCCTAAGTGAGGAGGAGACAGGGAGTGAGGTGGCAATCTGGTTGTCTGCACCAGGAGCAGCTACCAAAGCTCTTCTAGGCCCCTCCTGTCGGCCTCCGCAGCCATCAGCCCGCCTGCCTGTGGTTCCCATCAGGCCCCTCTCTCCCTGCCCCGGAGTCTCCAAGGGAACAGAACACGGGAATGGTTATGCTGTTCAAGGTCTGCAGATGAAGAAAACTTTTCAGTTTCTAAAAGTACCAAATTTATCAAAATCTTAAAAATTCCCTTCAATGTGAATAAAAGTATATGGAGCCCTTAAAGAAGACTCCAATTCCTAAATACTACAGAATTTCAGATCCTGTCTTCACACCATTAAGACCTGACCAAAGTGCACTGCTTAAAAAATTAAAAAGATACAAGGTATAATTTCAAGTCTTAGGTTCTCACCTTCCATCAAATTATGGCAATACGTCAGGGGAGGTGGCGCACACTTGTAATCCCTGCGCTTGGGAGGCTGAGACAGGAGGGTCACACAGGTTCGAAGCCAGCCTCAGCTACTTAGTGAGGCTCTCGGCAACTCAGTGAGACACCGTTTCCAAATAAAATATAAAATAGGTTTGGGAGTGTAGCCCAGAGGTAGAAAAGCCTCTGGGTCCCCACTGCCCTGTGAGGAGCGCACGGCAAAAGCAGATACGATTAAACCATCCCTTTAGAGGTGACACTAAAGTCCCATTTCTCATAACACAATAAAACCATTCTACAAAAGTAACGTCTTCTTGAAATTCCATTTTATAATGAAGAAAATAAATCTTTCATTTTATTTAACATTCATTCTTAAGTTACAGATATGTCAATACAATCTGCTTCTAATAAAAGAAACCTTAGTGTAAGCTGAAAACATGCAGATACATTTAGTTAAGATCTGTATTTCTAAATAAATTACATGCATGATATATATTAACCAATAAAGAATGCCACTATGAGAATTCAGGACATTTATTTTTCTGCATGGAGATTTAACTACTGTACAACACACACGCAAAACAAACCCATGAAGCAACAGTGTGTAATAGGCAGTGAGAGACACGTAAAATAAGCATATTTTGAAATGCCTACAAACAGGCTTTTTTTTTTAGGCAACAATATTGTCAGTCCTTGACATCTCACACCTAGCACCACAGATGCAGGACTTAACAGTAAACGTGTACAATCTCATGCTTAATACCTAAAGCATGCCTTGAATCCGATTTATACGGTGTGATCTGCTCAGCTAAGTATGCAATGCACACTGCTAATATCTTATACATTAAGTTACCCTGCAGCATTTTGAAATTTTAACATTTATGCAAAACAACTCTTGAAAGATATATGAAACAAGTCCCAAGGCTCACCTCCAGGCTGGTTTGGTTAAGTGGGAAATGGCAGCAGCCTGGAGGTTCATACTGAATAAGACGTGCATGTCAATCCATGTAAAAACACCTGTGTACACGGACGGCACCAGGGCGTGCGGCTGGAATCACCGGTGCAATGCGTGCATCTGAGGTACTTATTTTTTTCATGGTCAGGTATAATTATGCATAGTCATTTCCTCAAGTGCTAACGACTTCAGACCTGATCAGATAAAAAGCTCCATAAGTCAATGAGATATTTATAGAGTTAATTTCAAAGTGCTATACTTCTAATAAAGATTTGTTTAACATTATAGGCTTACATATTTAGTTTAAAATATTTAGCAACCGATACGTTTTCTTATTGTATACAGACTGGTAATTATACCTGGCCAAGTGATCTAAAGAGCAGACTTGAAATTCTTGCAAGAATTGTAGTGAAAGAGGAAAATACTTCATTATTGCTTCATTGGACTGAGAAACCCAAAAGGCATAGACAGACCATGCTCAGTGATGGACGCTCGTTACCAGGTTACGGTGCTGCCCCCAACAGCCCCCGTGAAGAGCGCTACTCATCCTCCACGTTATCAACGCCGTTGGCAGCCACGTGGATGTCAGGGTCCCCGCACGGCGCGGGGGGACCAAAGCGGTTAACAGTGGGGCACAGACAGCTCTTAAGCTCCGGCAGCTCTTGCTTCAGGCGTTCCAGCTGCTCCACTTGGAATATATTTGGCTGTTCAGGCATCCAATCATATATCCTGTAGTGAAACAGACAAATACATAAAATAGTGCAATGTTAGGCTCTGCGTAGGACCTGCCAGACTTAACCCTTTCATGAGAATTTGTTTACAAAATGCCTGGAATGTCCAAGCCAGAGAGTTTTTGTTTTAAAGATGAATCCAAGTATACCACTCCTGGGTATCTTTCCAAAGGGACTGAAATCAGAAAACCACAGTCATGTATGTCGATCCATGCTTATAGCTGCATAATTCACAGTAGCCAAATTGTATCCCTTGACAGATGAACCGATTACAAAATTATGGGATTACAAAATTATGGAATATGCACCCAATGGAATTCTACTTGGCAATCAAGAACAAAATTCCGTCACTTGTAGGAAGCCCGATGGGCCTGGCGAGCACGCGCAGTGAGATGAGCCAGCACAGAGACGGGGGTGTTTTCTCTCAGTGTGGAGGCCGGGAGTAAGCGGACTGCAGCGGGACCTCAGGCCATGGAGGAGAAGCTCCAGCGGAGCCAGGGAGGGGCTTCGGGAAGAGGGAGGTGAGGGAGAGCCAGCGAAGGAACTGCCTCCACCAACCTCATTACCAAGAGAGAACACCCAGGTCAGTCAGCCCCCTATGTGGAGAAGAGGGAGTGAGGAGGGCGTGGGGAGCCCGCCAAGCGCTGTGTGCACGGCGTCACTATCGCTGTGATTTAATAATGTGAAATAAATTGTATTAAATATACATGAAAAATAAAGGTGAAGGTATCGGTTCTACTTCAAAGCGTTGTCTGCACAGTCCTAGCGGCAGCACTGCCCCTTTTTGTATCCCTGATGCAAAAAGAGATGATGGTCAAGCAGCTAAACCTGAAATGGAACCCGTAGCTTACAGTGTCTGAAGTATGGCTGCCCCTGCCAGCAGCGCACGTTACAGATGGGAACCTGGAGGGCAAGAGGAGATGCCCGGCAGGGTCAACGACCCCGCGGCCCTGCAGCGAGCACGGACGAGCCTCTGCCACCACGCACACGGGCACGGAGGGCCTCGAGTCACCCCGTGCCAGGCAGCGGCGCAGGCAGTGCAGGGACATCTTAATGGGTCACAGTATGGAAGAAATGCTTAAGATTAAGAAAAAACAACTTATCAAGTGTCCTACTCCATTAAGATCGGCTGTTACAGTTAAGGGCAAGAACAAGTGACCTCGGAATTGGAGTGGAAGCACCTAGCTCTGTTCTCTCCCCATCTCCTGTTAAAGACAAAGCAAAGGACTTTATATTATTATTATTATTGCAGTACTGGGGATAGAACTCAGGGGCATTCTACCTCTGAGCTACACCCCCAGCCCTATTTTTTATTCTTTATTTTGAAACAGGGTTTCACTGAGTAGCTGAGGGCCTCACTAAGTAGCTGAGGCTGTCTGCGAACCACGATCCTCTGGTCTCAGCCTCCCAGATGCTGGGATTACAAGAGTGCGCCACCACACCCGGCGCAAAAGGACTTTAAAAACACACAAATGTGAGAAAAACTGGAGTGCTGGAGCAACGAGTCAAAGTCTGGAAAGCAGATGTAAGCTAACTACAAGATTTTTGGTTAGCAGAACTGAAAAGACCAAGTCGCAAGCCGATGGTAGGAAAAGCAAGGCTGAGCCTCTTGAACCAGAGGGAAAGGCAGGGAGGGGCAAAGGCCTCGATTGGCAGCAACCTGTCCCTGTCTCCGCTTCCGGCTGGGCGGCCCCTGCGCCGTGCCGGGCTTTGCAAACTAAGCTGCATGTCTTTCAGAATGGAAGACCAAGGACCAAGCAAAAGTTTGAGTATTTTACAAAACCACCACCACTTCCACCAACACCAAGGACAGGACACAGGCCCCGTGCTAAACAGAGACAGCCCTCGCCCCCAGGTCTCTTCCCTCTCTCACCTCCAGGAGTCCTGGCAGCCAGCCCCGGACACCTCATCATCTCAAGCAGAATACAGAGATTCTGAGAGAGCTCATCAGACAAAAAGTAAAGTTCAAAATCTACAGATATCATAAACATAGCCAGAGAAGCCACCAGATGACCCCACAGTGAAGCCCAAGTCAAGGGCCCATTCACATACTCAGAGCTTCCAATAAGCTCTGGAGATCCCACTTACCATGGAGACGGCCTTGGGATTGAGCCTGGGGACATTCTACCTCTGAGCTGCGCACTAAGTTGCAGAGAGCCTCGCTAACTTGCTGCAGCTGGCCGGGGGAACTTGCCATCCTCCTATCTCAGCCCCTCAAGTACTGGGATTGCAAGTACGTGCCCCACATTGGCTATGAGAGTTATCAGGACGGAAGACATGCCGGGTGCAGTGCATGCGCCTGTAGTCCTAGCACTTGGGAGGCCGAGGCAGGAGGATCGCAGGTTTGAGAACAGATTCAGCAAGTAGTGAGACTCTCAACAACCTAGCAAGACCCTGTTTCAAAGCTGAAAATAAAATGGGGTGGGGGTGTAGCTCAGAGGTAGAATGCCCCTGCATTCAATTTCCAGTTCAATAACAACAAAAAGATGGAACACACACACACACACACACACACACACACACACACAGAAGAAAAAGCCCCTCCCTAAACCCAACCCTAATGGCTTCAGAGAAATAGTACTTTAGTCAAATGAGAGGAGATTTTATATACAGAGAAAAAAGTCCTTTCAGAAATGATCCAGGCACAGTGGCACAAGCCTGTAATCCCAGGACTTGGGAGACTGACACACAATGGTTGATTGCCAGTTCTAAGCCAGTTTCAGCAACTCAGTGAGGCTTGTATCAACTTAGTGAGACAGTTTCTAAATAAAAATTAAATAGGGTTGGGTGTGTAGCTCAAAGGTAGAATTCCCCTGGGTTCAATTCCCAGCACCACAAACAAAACAAACAAACAAAAAATCACATTGGCAGAAACTAAAAGCTCAGTTGTGAAAGATAAGGTTGAGGAAGTCTTTCAAGGTGAAACAAAAAGACAAAAGAATTAGAAGTCTGGTACAAAAGATATATAACAAAAATGATTTAATAAAGAAAATAAATCCAGAAAAACAGGAGACAACAATCAGAAAAAATTAGTAAAATGCCTCCTGATTTTGTGGCACAGAGGACTGAATTGAATTCTGCCTCCCCAACCTTTTATTTTTTCTATTTTGAAATAGTGTTTCTGGGTTGCTGAAGCTGGTTTTGAACCTGTGATCCTCACGTCTCAGCCTCTCAAGTACTGGAATTACTGGCATGCACCACCATGCTTGGCAATATTTCCCATTCTATTTTAAAATGATGAAGATTGAACCCATAGCGTTCAACCTCCAAGAAGCACCCCAGCCCTATTTTCTTTTATATTTGGAAACAAGTTCTCACTAGGTTGATGAGGGCCTCAGTAAGTTGCTGAAGCCATCCTTGAAACTAT
This sequence comes from Muscardinus avellanarius, assembly GCF_963383645.1. Lineage (NCBI taxonomy): Eukaryota > Metazoa > Chordata > Mammalia > Rodentia > Gliridae > Muscardinus > Muscardinus avellanarius. The sequence continues at coordinate 12,351,453 of NC_137805.1, read as the reverse complement.
GATCCTCCTGTCTACTGGGATTAGAGGCCTGGGCCACCATACCTGGCAATGTCCCCCTCTTTAGAGGCTTGTATGAACAGACTAAAGGGCAGCTAAGAGGCTGCTCAACCGGTCCAGTAGGACTCACAGGAAGCCCCACCTCCAGGTGAGGTCGGGAGGCAGACTCTCCACCACCCAGAGCCAAGGCAGTACACCGAGGGAACAGGAAGCCACAGGGCTCCACCACGCCCACTCAGCACCAGAGGTGCAAAGCTGCTGGTTAAGACTTAGAAGTCCCGCGTCACTCAGCGGTTGAGCTTCCTAGCGTACGCAGGGCCTGGATTCCATCCCCAGCGCTGGAGGTGGAGAGCACTGACGTTCTACTGGAAGTGATTTCCCACAGAGACTGGGCCAAGCACTCCCGTTCCATGTCCTCCTCTCTAGAGACAGTTCCACTCAAAAGACAGCAAACCAAGAGAGAAAATGTACGGACTCCAGGAAACAGACCAAACACGAAACAGCAAGCAGCTGCTGTGGGAGGGGTGGCAGCGTCCTGCGTCCTGCAGCAGGCCCAGGAGGAAGGCGTGTGCGGTCAGCACTCCAGGGCCACGGCAGCCTGCAGCCCAGCCGAGAGCGCAGGGAGCTGTCGCATTAAATACGCACCGCTGCGTCTCCATCAGGCAGGACGGTGGCCACGGCGGCAGGTACAGCGCCCAGGAGGCCCAGGCCGGCCGCCCAGCGCTGCTTTCCAGCTCCAGCCACAGGCAGACGCCTGGCTGCTGAGCTAGGACCCGCTGGGCCCAATCAGATTTTCTCAGAAAGTGAGGATTCACTACATCCACGTGAGTTGGAAATATCTAAGGAGAGTTATTTTTTAAATTTTGCTTAGGTTAACACTTTCAGATAAACCTATTTCTCTGTACTGGCTTGCAATATAAAATGGATTGGGGTCATGCTGGGCGTGGTGGCGCACGCTTGTAATCCCCGCACTTGGGAGGCAGAGACAGGAGGATCACGCAGGTTCGAAGCCAGCCGCGCACGCTGGCTTAGGAGACCCTGTTTCCAAATGAAAATGTAAAAATAGGTCTGGGAGTGTAGCCCGGAGGTAGAAGGGCTTCCAGGAACCCCAGTACCACCAAAAAAAAAAAAAAAAAAAAAAGGATTGGGGTCAGAGTTGCTAAAGTCACTGCCCTCAATTATTATAGGAGACCCCGGGGATAATGTTCATAGCAGTGCTGTGCTATTATAATAGCAAAAACGTGGCAACAAAGTACATGGTCTTAAATGTCAGAATAAACAACGAAACATTATACAACCATGAAACCAATGGAGAGCATTAACAAAAATATTAACTAATTTTAACAACACAATGGCAAAAGTATATAATTATGGAAAACTAAATGGCATATTGTTTAGGGAAAGATTTAATATTTTTTGTGTGTGGTACTGGGTTTAAGCCCAGGGGCATTCTACCGCTGAGCTACACCTCCAGCCCTATTTTATTTTTGATTTTGAGGCAGTGTCACTGCCTCAAAAGTTGTGGAGGGGGTCACTAAGTGGCTAAAGCTGGCCATGAACCTGAGATCCTCCTGTCTCAGCCTCCCAAATACTGGGATTACAAGTGCCCACTACCATCCCTAGCAAGAAGATTTTTTAAAAGAAAAATTTTATAAGTGGTTATGTCTGGGGGAGGTAAAGGAATGAGATTTATGAAGAGACAAATGGGGTTTCAAAACTATTGCAGGAGCCGGGCGTGGTGCCACATACTGGTAATCTAGTAACGAAAGGATGAGACAGGAGGACTGCAGGTTTGAGGCCAGCCTCAGCGTTTATAAGGCGAGACCCAAAACTACTGCTGGTGTCCACTTAAAACAGGTCCCAGCTGGGCGTGGTGGCACAGGTTTGTAATCCCAGTGCTTGGGAGGCCGAGGCAGGAGGATCGCAGATTTGCAGACAGCCTCAGCTACTTAGTGAGGCCCTCTGCAACTTAGTGAGACCCTGTTTCAAAATAAAGAATAAAAAATAGGGGTGGGGGTGCAGCTCAGAGGCAGAATGCTCCTAGAACTGATCCAACATAGGTCTCTGCTGTTACCGTATTCTTTTTTTAATCATGTGAGCTGACTTAATATTTTATTAAAAAGATGGGATCAATTTACTCTCTGAGGCCAGTATTATCCCTTACACCAAAACTAGACAATTATTTAAGAAAGGTAAATATTAAGTAGGCCTTCCTACTCATCATCACATATGCAAAATCCACAAGTGATATTAGAAAACTAAACACAGCACTTTATACGAGGTACTATATCACAAAAGCATGATTAAGTGCAAAATCTGTGTTTTAACAAATCTCTCCTAAATAATTTAGAGACTCCAAATCACTAATGTCTAAACTTTATAATAAAAAATTACAGCATAAATATGTAATTCAGAAATATAGAGGTAAATACAAAGGAAACCAGCTAGCCAGGCGTGGTAGTAAACACTTGCATTCCCAGGACTTGGAAGGCAGAGACAGGAGGATCGCAGGTTCACACCAGCTGCAGCAAACAGTTAAGACCCTGCTTAAAAATAAAAAGTCCAGGCGTGATGGTGCATGCTTGTAATCCCAGCATTTGGGAGGCTGAGACCAGAGGATCGTGATTCAAGGACAGCCTCAGCTACTTATGAGGCCCTTTGCAATTCAGTGAGACCCGGTTTTTAAAAAAAAAAAAAAAATAGGGCTAGGGGTGTATCTCGGAGGTAGAATGCCCCTGGGTCTCCATTCCCAATACTGCATTAAAATAAATAAATAAATAAATAAAATAGGGCTGGGGTATAGTTTGGAGGTAGAATGCCCCTGAGTTCAATCCCTAGTACAAAAAAAAAATTTTTTTTAATTAAAAACGAGCTGAAAAAAAAATTAGGAGACAGGGATTCAGATAATGAAAGAAATCAGTGTAAGGGGCTGCTGCTTTGTTACTGTACTGTAAGGCTTAGAGAATTGTTTGGAACCCAGAGGCATTCTACCTCCAAGCTGCACCCCTAGTCCAAGTACTAGGATTACAAGCGTGAGCCACCATGCTTGGCCCTGTTTGAACTTTGAAATAACATCTAGTTCTCAGATTACATTTAAAGGAAGGCGACATAAGCTGGGCGTAGCAGTGCACCTGTAATCTCAGTACTTGGGAAGCTGAGACAGGAGGATTGCAGGTTCAAGGCCAGTCCCGACCACTTAGCAAGACTGTTTTAAATAAAAAATAACAAGGGCTGGGGGTACAGCTTAGTAGTAGGGTTCCCCGGGGGTTCGAACCCTACCACCGAAAAACTTTTTTTAAATTTTCATTTCATTAGTTGGAAACATCAATTAAAAGAGCTAAGTGGCGGCACATACTTGTAAATCCCAGTACTTGGGAGGCTGAGACTGAGTCCAAGGTTGAGCTTCAGCAACTTAGTGAGACCCTGTTTCAAAATAAGAAAGATTAAACAGAGGCGCAGGTGTGGCTTAGACGTAGAACATCCCTGGGTTTCATCTCCAGTAACCCTGTCCTTACCACCGGAGCCACAGGCTGCAGTGGCCAGCCTTAGCAAGACCCTGTTTCAAAAAAAAAAGGGCTTGGCCGGGCGTGGTGGCGCACACTTGTAATGCCTGCGCTTGGGAGGCAGACAGTAGGATCGCACAGGTTCGAAGCCAGCCGTGCTGGCTTAAGAGACCCTGTTTCCAAATAAAAAGTATAAAAATAGGTCTGGGAGTGTAGCCCGGAGGGAGAAAGGCTTCCAGGAACCCCAGTACCACCAAAAGGGGGGGAGGGGGGGTTGGGGGTATAAAAAATAAAAAGGGATGGTGGTAGAATGTCCCTGGGTTCAGTCCTCAGGACCAAAACCCAGACTAATTCAGTCAAAACACAAAAATGTGTATATGTGTGCACGCGCCCACATGGTAGTGTGTGTGTGTGTGTGTGTGTGTGTGTGTGTGTGTGTGTGTGTGTGTACACGCACACGAGTGCCCATTTTATTAAGTAAGGCCATTTTCCACTTCTGGATCATTTCATACCCTTCCTCTGAATATAACCCTTTATCACGGCTTTCTCTTAAACTATACCCTCACTTCCCTAAATAAACCTCTTATAATCCTCTACAAAGTGGTAAAGTTTTGTATGACAAAGAATAATATGAACTAAATTCAAAGAAAGTATTTTTTTGTGTTTGTATGTGGTACTGGGAGTGAACTCAGAGGCATTCTATCTCTGGGCTATACCCTCAATTCCACTTTATTTTTTATTTTTGAAACAGGGTCTCATTAAGTCGCAGAGGGCCTCACTAAATTGTTGAAGCTGGCTGAGAACTTGTAAACCTCCTTCTCAGCTTCCCAAGTACTGGGATGACAAGTGTGCACCACCACGCCCGTCTTGGAAGTTATTTCTTTTCAAGCAGGTCTGGTGAGAGTTTTATCACGTCTTCTCTCTGTGGTGCTTCGAGCCTGTGACTCCAGAGAGTGAAGGGCATCCTCTCTAACCCCAAAGTTCTTTACGCTAAAGCACCTGCACCTCTTGCGAATGGCTATTAAATTTAAATCACACCCAGTTAAGCTGATTTTTAAAGAAAGATCTGGCCAGGTGTGGGGACACTTGTTTGTAATCCCAGTACTTGGGAGGCTAAGATAGGAGGATGGCAGGTTCGAAACCTGGCAACTTAGTGAGGCTCTCAGCAACCTTGTGAGACCCTATTTCTAAACTCGGGCTGGGTATTGCTTGGAGGTAGAATGCCTCTGGGTTCCATCTATAGGGCCATGTTAGAAAAAAGAAAAAAAGATCTGTGCAACAAATACTAAGTCCCCCTGTGTGCCACGCTGTCCTTGCCCCGGGCAGTGGCCACACAGTCAGAGGCCTTGCCTTGTGGAACCCCATCCCACGACCTGTGTGCGTCGGGGTGGGCAGGGGTGGCAGGAAGGGACCAGGAGAAAGACAAGTGACCGACGGCGGGCAGGCGCTGTGGTCTTGCAGATGTTGTAAGACAGGGAAAAGCCAGGAAGTGCACTGTAAACAGAGGCTGGAGTCTTTTTCTGAAGAAAAGAAACCAGCAGGGGAGAATGTTTGGGAGAAAGGCCGGAGAGGAAAGAGAGCTGGAGGTGGGGTGGGGAACTGAGGCCTTTTCCTTTTGGATGACACAGTGCCGCGGTCGCAGCGACAGAATGAGACAGGGCGGCGGCAGGAGCAGCCTGTTGGGAGGTGCCCGGCCGAGCATGGGGGAGATAGGCCCGGGCTGAGCCTCGGTCTGTCCGCAGAGCTCTCTGGTCTAATCTGGGTGAGAGAGAGAGTCCTGAAAGACCGAGCAGATGTGTCATCTATGCTAAACCAGGGAGAGCACAGGAGGCAGGTGCGGCAATGGATGTAAAAGCAGAGGGAACAGAGAGCTGAGTCGGAGACACAACACTGGGACCGTCAAGGCAGGAAAAGCCACGGAGAGGCGGTGCGGACAGCAGAGCTTCTGAAGCCCCGCCATGACTTAGCCCGTCCAGCAGGTCAGTCGTGTGAATCTGTGGTGAGCTTCCCAAGCGATTCTGAGATATTTCAAAGTTTGAAAAACCTGACAGACAAATTTCAAGATAAACCTCAGGCCAAACTACAGAATTTTAACTTAACCGAATTTAATTTTATTTATAATTTTATGTGATGAATGCTACACTTTTCCTAACATTCCACGGAAGTTTTCTATGAAAGCCAAGTACCTATCATAAATTAGACCATTGACGCCGAACTCCTTCAGTTTCCTTCTGTTTTCAGGGTCGTTGGTGTCATCGCCCCAGCAGAAGATGACGAGGCCCTTCGCCTTCGCCTCGTGAATGTAGGACGGGTTCCTGAGCAAGTCCTCAGTATGCGCGTTTATCCCCTGAAGAAGAAAATCGAGTTACTTGTGGAAAACTAGCAAGTTTACTACAAGTCCGCAGCTCCCACGCTAGCTCAGTGCTTTCTAGGGCAGGACAGGCAGAAAAAGAAAATGTTAGAACTTGTCTTATAATTTCCCTTTAAAGCATTTTATATGTACACACATTCATAATAGAGTAGTTATGTATGCCTGCAATTTATACGCACACATATGCTGAATGCGTGGTCATCCTCATCTTTAAGAGCTTCCTTGATTATACATTAGTCAAACTTTTAACCATTAGGTGGGTAAAGTAGTATAAAACATTATTTACACTGTTCTAAAACATAAACAACAGAAAATGAAAAGTAAAAATTCAAACATAAGTACCAGGAGATTTTCAAACTGTGCAAAGCTCATTGCAATGGGGGTTGTCCGAGATCTGAGGTCCATGAGTTCTGGGTAAATATCAGATTTCCCTTGAGTCAAAAATAATATGGGGTATTTATTCTGCTTTTGCCGAACCCTAAAAAAGATAATTTAAAAATATTTTGTGGGGAGATAATATCATTTTGAAATTTTAGAAAATATTAAGAATATAAACAAAATTCCATTACTCAGATATCTACCATTATTAACATGTGCTGTCTTTTAGTCAAAACAAAAAAGTTTTTCTGCACAAGAGCTAAAATATTCAAGACACAGGCAATAAGAAAGCCCGCGAAGGCTTATAGTCTGGTGAGGACACAACATGCTAGTTCACAGAAGCAAGGGTGTGAGGCTCTGGGACCCTGGAGGGACAGCCTCCACAGGGGACCCCAGCAAGCTCCCATGAGGGGACCAATCAAGGTCACGCCGCACAACTTCCTGGCTGCCAGCCACCACCTGTCCCGAGTCCTAGCAACATTCTAAGAGTACAGAAGAAATAAACTGAGTGTTACTCACATTGTACAAATATCGGCATCAAACGAGGAAAACACTATTCTCCTCTTCCCAGAGTTTTCTAAGACAGTTTTTAAAATTATATCCAAAAACACATTCATGTCAAAATATGTTGATAAGTTACCATCCCACATTCCATCCTATGTGGAAAAGGAAAATGAAAGTCATTAAACATCCTAGAATAGCAACGCTAGAAAAAAATCTGCAGAGCATCCAGTCCAAGTCACACGATACACATTATTTTCAAATATATTTTACTGTGTTTATTTAAGGTATACCACAGAATGTTAGGGAATACACAGACATAACACAAAGGCTACTAATCAAATCAGGTTAGTGCATCCAGCCCCTCAGGTGTCTCCTCCCCAGCCCACGCCCTGCCGTCTGTTTTGGGGCTGGGAATGGACCAGGGCCTCACACAGTGCACACCCTCCACTGAGCTACGCCCACCCCCACTGGGCTGGCAAGAGCACCTAAAATCCATGCGTTCTGCATGCATCCCATACGCACTACAATTTCTTTAATGAAAAGGGTGAAAAGAAGAAATTATATAAATACTCACCCTTTGTTGGCAGATCCATTTTATTTCTATGTTGAACCCCACATCTTCTGGCAAAGACTCTAAAACCTAGAGTTTCATTTGTTGGTGGTGAAATTTTGTTTTGATTTTGGATAGATGGGAGAATAAGAAAAACAAAACAAAATATAGAATTGTTAAAGCAGTCAGTACAAATTTATTACTAGAAAGGATAAAATGTGTTGTGTCTTCAGTATAAACCACTACCTCTTCTTATGCTCAATCTGACAGCCTGTGCAGTGATTATTACGTTAAATAATAAGGTCAAAGACATTCAACAGCTACAGGAGCAGCTGGAAGCGGTATCTGTGATAACTGGGAATCGCCACCACACAGACAGAGCCAAATGAATCAAAACCCCAGCTGGGCATGGAGGCACTGCTTGTAATCGCAGCATCTGGGAGGCTGAAACAGGAGGATCACGGTTCCCGGCTAGCCTCAGTTTCTTAGCGAGGGCCTCTGCAACTTTGTGAGACCGTTTCAAAAAAAAAAAAAAAAAAAATAGGGCCAGGGGTGTAGCTCAAAGGTAGAATGCCCCTGGGTTCCATCCCCAGTACCACAAGAACATAAACAAACAAACAAAAAAAACCTTTCTCCATTCTTTCCAAAAATCCAAAGTGAGCTGTAAGCATCAGGAACACATGGAGTCTTCTGAATTAAATTCAGGCATGTCCATATACCCACTAAGATGTGATTGTATATGAACACCTAACTTTTAGCTTGTTTTGAAGGTGATGATACTTAACAGATACCTTGATAATTCCCTGAAAATATGTATCTCCAAATGAAAGACTATGTTGAGGGCCATAAGTCAAAATGCTATTATCTGTATAAATGAACAAGTTGTTCGACTGATCTAAAGAATTTATCTGGGCTGGGGCTATGGCTCAGTGGTGGGGGGCTTGCCTAGCATGCACAAGGCCAGATCCCATCACCAGGACTAAAGGGGGGGGGGGCATATATTAAAGAAAGTAATCTGGATACACTGTGATCAGATTACTTTGACAGTCTAACTAGAAAATCAACTTGAAAATATGAGGCTTTGTTATTAATGTACAAAGAGCTGACTTGTTTAGTCTTAAAACAAAATGCCCAGCCAAGACATAAACATGCTTAGGGCAAACAGAATTTGGCAGAGATTACATCTGTACTTGAACTATTTTTAAAAGTTGGAATCATTTAACATGTACGATGTGTGGGGTTAATTTTACAATAGCAAACTGAAGCACACTAATAAGGTTCTTTAGTGGTAAGAACGCGGCCTGGGGACCGGACCCTGGGCTTGCAGCACCAGCTCCACGCATGCAGTGCCTACAGCGGTGTCTCCATCTTGTGCGGGCTTTTCTGTCTTCTTTGCTATACCTATGACCTTATTTATTTAAGGTGCCTGTTATTTATTTATTTATTTATTTATTTATTTATTTATTTATTTATTTGCAACACTGGGGATGGAACCTTTCTATGTCAGGCTACACTCCCAGACCTATTTTATATTTTTTATTTGGAAACAGGGTCTCTTAAGCCAGCGAGGCCGGCTGGCTTCAAACCTGCGTGATCCTCCTGTCTCCGCCTCCCAAGCGTGGGGATTACAAGCGTGCGCCACCACGCCCGGCTGCCTACTATGTTCTTACTGAACTAATGCAAAAACTAGGAAAACAAGGACAAAAGTGTCTATTACTGATGTAAAAGTTGGCACCAAACTTGCAGAAAGATCATCCCTGAGCCAGGCGTGGTGCCCATGCTTGCAATCCCAGCACTTGGGAGGCGAGACAGGAGGATCCGGGTTTGTGGTCAGCCTCAGCTACTTAGGGAGGCCCTGTGCAACTCAGTGAGACCCTGTTTCAAAATAAAGAATAAAAAAAAAAAATAGAGCTGGGAGTGTGGCTCTAAGTATAATGCCCCTGGGTTCTACCCCCAGTACCAAAAAAAAAAAAAAAAAAAAAAGAAAAGAAAAAAAAGAAAAAAAGAAATTCTTTGAGATTAAATGACCGAGATGGCAAGTAAATTTGTTAGCGTGTATGAAAGCAACTTATTGGGCTAAATAAAAGTCAAACATGTAGTATACAATTAAAAATTATTTTCTTCTGTTCTATGATTCAAAAAGGTTGGGAAGGCTGGGCATGGTGTTGCATGCCAGTAATCCCAATATTAGGGAGGCTGACACTTGAGGGTCACAGAATGGAGGCCATCCCCAGCAATTTAGTGAACTCAGGGCACTCTACCTCTGAGCTATATCCTTAGCTATTTTTATTTATTTTCTTTTTGGAGATGGAACCCAGAGGCCTTCTACCTCCAAGCTACACCCAAGCCCTATTTTATGTATTTGGAAACAGGTTCTCACTAAGTTGCATAGGGCCTCACTAAGTAGCCAAGGCTGGCCGTGAAACTGTGATCCTCCTGTCTCAGCCTCCCAAGTACTGGGATTACAAGTGTGTGCCGCCATCGCAGACTGCCATTTCATTTTTGAATCGGTGTCTATGTTGCTGAGGGACTAAGTTTCCAAGGCTGCCTTTGAACCTGCAATCTTAGATTATCAGTGATGCCACACCCTTAGCGACTACAAGCTTGTAAGCCTAGGATTGGGGAGTTGAGACAGGAGGATCACAAGTTGGAAGGAAGCCAGCTCCAGCAACTTGTGAGGCCCTCCTAACCTAGTGAGATCTGGTTTCAAAACAAAGAATAAAAATTCGGGCTGGGAGTGGGACTCAGAGGTAGAATTTCCCCCGGATTCCATCTCTGGTACCACACACATGCACACAAAAATGTTTTAAATGCATGACAGCCATGTGCACTTTGGGGGCTCTAGTGTGACGCCATCTTGTAGATCAAAAATTCTTAATTTACTTTTGACCACTTGAGATTTTCTTTAATGATTTAGTTGGTCTTTATGAATTCCTCAGACAATATACGCATAATGTTTTAACAAAACAATCCTTAGGGATTACTTGTGCCACTTCCTTCCTTCTAAACAGTGTCACATTTTAACAGCAGGTAACGGGCACCGCTCCCATACGTCTCCACAGGAGCGAGGAGGACCCTCGCAGCCCACCTGCATGCTCCTGATGCTGTCCAAGGTTCTTCTCTGGATCTGGTCTAGTTTCGTGCTAGTTTGTGCTTGCAACCTTTCAGAGTGGATGTCTGAAACTGTGTCTAATTTTAAGTTATGAAGCCACTTATTTTCTCTGGATGGAGAATCTCATTTCTTTCCAACAGCTACTTTTAAATAATGTAAAAAGACCTCTCCCAACATCATGTCTTTCTCCCACCCATTTTACCGTGCCCTTTCCTTCCTGTTTATAGAGAGAAATTTGTGAGTTTGCTATTCTTAACAAGTTAACCCACTGACAGGGAATTTTTATTCATTTCAGCAGGTAAGTTACTTTTAAAAACAAGAAACAGCACAATATACCACACAAATATGCATCTTTTAAAACCCCCGTGATGATACGCTTACATTAATCATGTTCTTGATGGTCTTTAGCAGCCATGTTCAAGACACAAATCAATTACTCGGGCGATAGAATTAACGAGAAAGCTTTGCCCTGGTTTTCCTCAGAACTTACCATCTTAAGAGAAGGAAATGGCTGGTTTTCAGAAATGAAGCTTTCTTCCTCAGCCAAAGATTCTGAAATTTTAAATTACAAAAATTTTGTGAGTAAAATGCTACTGTATTGCTAAGATCTTTTACTATGTCCTAATAAAAGAGAGTGGATGCCTGCTAGGAAGTTATGCAGTCCATTCTGTGCGTACCTTTCCGATCTTTCGATTTTAACGCAGTCACATGAGCAAGCTAGAAAATAAGAACACAAAACGCAATTAGGAGGAAAGTGCCTCATTGAAAAGAAATGGCTACTAAACTGTACCACAAAAACCTAGCAAGTCAGAAAGCACCATAGAATATAGAGAGGACTGCCAGGTTAAGAATAAACGATAGCCACTGTTTACATTTTACATGTGCATAAATACACAAAAGACCATGATCAAGTACCCAAGTGGGGGAAAAGAACATAAAAATTAAGTAGTTAGGAAACTGCTAATACTTATTCAACCATCTATTTAGGTATCAATAGGGATGGGAAAGTAATCGTGTAAAATTAGAAGATGAAACAAAAAATACAAAGATCCTAGAAATGAATATATATGTAAAACCAACTAGCACGTAAAAAGGAATTAGTGTCAGTTAGAGACGTGCTACCGCAGACCAGAAGCAACCTAAGATTGTGATGTCAATGGCTCGCCCCTAAGGCTTACAAGGACTTATAGCCTAGCCCCTTCATGAATGCAAAATCAGTGGCATCCAAGAACACTGTTAGAGAAGACAGGTAAATCAGCATAAACCCACTCTCCCAAATTAGAATAGGAATCTAAGGCATACTCTACGCATACTGACTACACAGCCATCCCCATGTACAAAGAGATCTCCACCACATATTGGCAAGTACAAACAGCACTAAAGCCAAAGAATAGTTTAGATTTTATGCTACTGTTACCACCTTTAACAACTGGAGTTGGTCAAATGTTAATTCTTTTACTGGAATTTCAAATAATTCAACTGGATCAGCCTCATATTTCTAAAAAACAAAAAAGGAGAAAAATGGCCCCATTTAATTATTAATTAATGTTTCCACAATCTTGCTTGTAAGCTACAATCTTGACTTACTGAATGACGAGTGATTTCGTAATCATTGCGACCCCGTGCCAGAGCCCTTCTTGCATAACCTCCAAGCTTTTATACTGTCTCTACTTGGGTGTGTGTGATGCTGGCATGGGACCCAGGGCCTTGCACATGCTGGGCAAACGCTCTGCCAGTGAGCCTCCTCGCAGCCCCTGGCTTGGCTTAAAGCAGGCAGGGAGCGCCGGGAGCCACATGGGAGGAAGCTGTGGCGCTGAAGACGCACCCGAGGGCAAGCCAGGTGCCGGCCTCGCGTTTCTGCTTCCTACCGTGCTGTTCCTATTTCACTTGACATGTACCCATGCTACATGCCTGGGAAACCAACATGCAAGTACTACCAAGGATTAATTTGTCAGTTTCTAACTTTCAAATTTAAGTTTAATTAAAATAGCAGCCATTAAAGAATTGCCATAAAAACTGCCCCATTAATACAAGCAATCATATTCAGCAAAAACTCTGATCTATGCTTTCCCACAGGCAAATCTACTCTGTAAGGCTTTACTGCCATACCAAATGGCACACTGCTGTTGCTACCGCTCGCCATGTTAAGGAAGTGAGGTCAAGCACCATCAGTGCATCGTTAACCCAACAACCCACTGCGTTTATGAATACACATGTGTATCCACTCATGTACGCGGGTACGAACCTGTGTTTGCACAAAGTTTTTCTGGAAGGATATACAAGAAACTATTAAGCACAGGAGTGAGATCAAGGAAGGGGGTAAAGAGAGGCTTTTATTTTCATTTCATAGTCTTCCTAATGGACATGAATTGTTTTTATAAGAAAAACAACAGTTCGATAATTAAAATTTAACCAAAAAATATATGCAATTCACTCTTCATTCCCAATGAACTCATGTAACTTCAACCTCAAGCAAGATGGCGAGAACAGGGGTGTCCTTGGCTCCCTCATGAGCTCTCTATGATAGTGTTCTCCACAGCCAAACACCTGCTTCCTTTCTCTTCATTCTTTTTTCACCATCTGAACAGACGCATCTCCTTCCACCCCTATCCTGACTCCACAGAAACAGAAGATTCTCTCTGTAGCTCTCATGGCAACCCAACCTCACAGGACTCTGCCAGCAGGCGGAGCTGGGAGTCTTTCACGGACCATATAATACGGGAAATTAGGTTTATACAAGAAAAATGCTCCTTTTTTTGCTACTAAGGATTGAATCCAGGGGTATTTTACCTCAGAGTGAAACCCCAAGCTGTTTCTAATTTTTAGTTTATTTTTAATTTCTTTGGTGCTGGGGATTGAATCTAGAGGCCCTCTGCCTCTGAGCTACACCCCAGCCTTATTTTTTTATTTTGAAGCAGGGTCTCACTACGATGTGGTGAGGCTGACTATGAACCTGTGATCCTCCTGTCTCAGCCTCCCAAGTCCAGGCGTGCGTCTCCACGCAAGATAAGCACTTTCAGCCTCCCTCTGGCTCCTCTCCTTCGTGCCCTCTTCTCATTATCCCTTTCTCTGCTGTACCCGTCCCTGCTCCCCTTGCCTTCAATCTGCGTCCTCTGAGAGTCCTGCTCTGCTCACTGTAAGATGAGTTCTGACCCTCTCCCCTCTCGCTCACAAGCCTCCCGTGGCTCTCTGCTCTCTGGTCGGCTCCTCCTGCCCTGGGAGCCTCACCTCCCCAGCTCCTAGCCACTTCAGCGTTTCTACCACGGCTCCTCCTGCTTCAACATACCAGAGCAGCCTACTAATTTGAGAAATACTATGAAGCAGAAAAGAAGGGGGCGTACAAACATATTCCTCATCTTCTGCTTCAATGTACTGACAGTGGTGGACTGGTACAGAACCCCAGCGTGTCCTTCTATCAGTGCCATACAGAGGGAAGCCCAATAGGAGATCAACATTCGCATCTCCACATCCTTTAGATATGGTAAGAGCTTTAGCGAGGAAATGGTTAGCAATAATTCACCAAAAAAAGGAATGGATTAACCCTAATAAATGACTAGTGAAATAAGCATCCTGGCTTTTTACAACTTTTCCAAATTTTAAAAGTTTAAAGTAAAGGAATTCCAACATACCTTTTTCATACTCAAACAGCAGGTGAGATCGTGATACACCACAGGCACGAAGTCCTTTGAAAGGTGCACATCGAATTCCACAAAGGCTGCGCCCTGGTGGAAGGAAAGGAAGCAGGTTTTAAAAACACTGTCTGGTGCACAATACATCTAAAAGTACAAGGACACGAGAATCTATTGTAAACCATAAAATTACAGGATTTGTACATAAAAACAAAACGTCCTTGCTAATTCTTTAATACCACATGTCAAGCTTTTTTCTAAGGAGCAATTTATATCTCTTAAAACACTTTTTTTTCCCCCTTCAGGCATGGTAATTCCCGAACTTGGGAGGCTGAGATGGGGATCACAGGGTTGAGGACAGGATCTGAGAAGAGTGACTCTCGGGAACCTAGCAGACCCTGTTTCAAAAGTAAAAATTAAAACAACCAACATGAAAAAAAAATCTCTTTTATAATGCGCAACCTTTTTGTAAAAGCCATCCTCCCCTATTTCATACCCTCTGATTGGTCACCTTAACTGCTTCACTATAGGGCCCTTTCTATAGCTCGACCACTTCCTGTTGCCCCTTTCCTCCTAGTTATTGCTGATTAGGGGAAGCATCTGGTTTTAATTTTCTGTGATATTTCTCTGTGCATGCCGCGTTTCAAATACCGATCCCACTCTTGACAGCCCCAGCTGTGGCCTGGCTACCCGGTGGACTGATCCAGACCTCGCTGGCTCAAGCAGCGGCCTTGCCTCATGGGAGGCCCCAGTTCTGGCCTCGCTGGCCCCGACACTGGCCTAACCCCTCAGCTGGCTACAATCCTGGCCTCGGAGGCCCCAGCACCAGCCTTGTCTCACGGCAGGCTCCAATACCGGCCTCGCTGGCCCCAGCAGCGGCCTAACCCCTCGGCAGGCTCCCATCCCGACCTCAGAGGCCTCAATAGCGGCCTTGCCTCACGGAAGGCTCCGACGCCGGCCAGTGGCCCTGCCACCGGCCTAACCCCTCAGCAGGCTCTGATCCCAGTCTCGGAGGCCCCAGCATCGGCCTTGCCTCGCGGCAGGCTCCGATCCCGGCCTCACTGGCCCCAGCACCGGCCTAACCCCTCTGCAGGCTCCAATCCCAGCCTCGGAGGCCTCAATAATGGCCTTGCCTCACGGAAGGCTCCGATGCCGGCCAGTAGCCCTGGCACCGGCCTAACCCCTCAGCAGGCTCTGATCCTGGTCTCGGAGGCCCGAGTAGCGGCCTTGCCTCATAGCTGGCTCCGATGCCGGCCATTGGCCCTGGTACCGGCCTAACCCCTCGGCAGGCTCCGATCCCAGCCTTGGAGGCCCCAGCACCAGCCTTGCCTCACGGCAGGCTCCGATCCCAGCTTTGCTGTGTGTCTGTCGCTGGCCTCACCCCTTGGCAGGCTCTAATTTGAGCACCCTCTTCGTCCAACTATTTGTCCCACGTTCTCGAGGGTGCGTGGTGGTAGCATTCTGCCTCTGGGGTCATTACTTCAAAGGTTCCAGGTGTAATGCATCAGATCTCTGCCTCCCCTGAGTACTGGCCACTGCCACTGCCACTGCCTCCACCATATCAAATCTTTCCCAAGCTCTTTTTCCACTCTGAATGTTGTCCAGTCTTCCTAAGCATGCGTGATGGTAGCACTCAACCTTTGGTGTAATTTCTCCAAAAAAAAAAATAAGGTTGGTAGGCTCCGATTTCTGCTTCTCCTGAATACAAGTCTCCACCACCAACGTGAAGACCGCTTTCAGCACTGCCTTTCTCCTTGGTCTCCGCTAAAGTCTCTCTCCTTACAGGTGATGTCCAAGATTCTTAACAATGTAGAGAAACAGTCCTCCTTAGCAGGGAATTTTTCCAATAATTCCAGTTCATTTGGTTAAGTTTTGTCTGCATCTCCAGTATCCTGGCATCCGCCACCTCCTTGACCCCTCTCCGATATTTTCCTTTTTTACAGGGTCCTTCCAAGTGGAAAGGGGTTCACCTAGGGGTGCCCCACCAATGCCTGCCCATCCGCCCAGGGTCGGGGAGAGAGGCCCGGAACACAGGGTCCTTCCAGGTGGAGAGGGGGTCGCCAGGGGATGCCACGCCAGCGCCTGCCCACCCGCCTAGGGTCAGGGCCAGAGGCCAGGACCACAGGGTCCTTCCGGGTGGAGAGGGGGTCGCGAAGGGTGCCCCGCTAGAACCTGCCCACCCACCCAGGGTCGGGGACAGAGGCCCAGACCACAGGGTCCTTCCGGGTGGGGAGGGGTCACCAAGGGGTGCCCCGCCAGCGCCTGCCCACCCGCTCAGGGTCGGGGCCAGAGTCCTGGACCACAGGGTCCCTCCGGGTGGAGAGGGGGTGGCTGAAGGGTGCCCCGCCAGTGCCTGCCCACCCGCCCAGGGTCGGGGCCAGGGGCCCAGGCCACAGGGCCCTTTTGAGTGGGTAGGGGATCGCCTAAGGGTACCCTGCCAGCGCCTGCCCACCCGCCCAGGGTTGGGGCCAGAGGCCCGGACCACAGGGTCCTTTTGGGTGGAGAGGGGGTCGCCTAGGGGTGCCCCGCCAGCGCCTGCCCACCCGCCCAGGGTCGGGGCCAGGGGCCCGGACCACAGGGCCCTTCCGGGTGGAGAGGGGGTCGCCTAGTGGTGCCCCGCCAGCGCCTGCCCACCGCCCAGGGTCGGAGTCAGGGGGCCGGACCCTTATCCTTTATTTTGAAACCAGGTCTCACTGAGTTGCAAAGGGCCTTACTAAGTAGCTGAGGCTATCCACGAACCGCGATCCTCCGGTCTCAAACTCCCACGCATGCGCTAACATGCCTGGCTATAGGTGGGCTTTTTGTACACAGCTAAATTGCGGAAACAGAGTGGTAATTCAACTCTGACTCAAAGTTGTAAAACTCATTTCAATTTTAGAGAAATTAAAATATGGAAAATTATCTTAAGATGTATGTTAGTTCATACAAGTGATAAGCATCCACAAACCAAGCTTATTCACTGAACTACTTAGGAAGATGAAGTTTAAGGCATGTGGAGGACACTGAAAGAACTGGAAATGCAAGAGTTTCATTTTGGACCTTGAGGCTTCCTGACAGTACAGAAGAAAAGAAATGAAGGGAGAATAGCAGGCTCTTGATTTAAAATGTCAAACTGAGTTGTGTAAAAGCTAAGCAAGCATGCTAGTGCGTGCCTATAACCCTAGTATTTGGGAGGTCGAGACAGAAGGACCCAAGGTTACGGCCAGCCTCAGCAACTTAGTGAGATCAAAATAAAAAGTGCTGGGGTACAGCTCAGAGGTGAAATGCCCCTGTTTAAATCCACAGAACAAACAACAATGCAATGAAAGGTAACCTAAAACTCGGACTCTGATACCTCGTGATGGGATAAAAAAAGGACGTAGGTGGGCATGGTGGCTCATGTGTGTAAACCCAATACAGACAGGAGGATCTCGGGTGTTGGCCAGCCTCAGCACCTTAGTGAGACCCTACTTCCAAATAAAAAACAAACAGGGCTATTAGTGTAGCTCAGAGGTAGAAAGCCCTTGCATACCACAATAGATAGATAGATAGATAGATAGATAGATAGATAGATAGAAAGAAAGACAGACAGACAGACATACATACACACACAAAAGTTGAGAACTTTAACACAATCTAGTAGGTGGGGTAGAAATTGATATACTCTGAATTTCTATAAAACTACCACCATAAGTATTATTTCCTAAGTGAGTATCTGACTAAGCATAATACTTAGGGAAAATCAGTGTTTTGTGAGAACTTTTTCTTGTCCTAATAACTCAAAATATACTAGATTTTTTAACTGATGCTAGCCGGGCGTGGTGGCGCACGCTTGTAATCCCAGCATTTGGGAGGCTGAGACCAGAGGATTGTGGTTTGCGGACAGCCTCAGCTACTTAGTGAGGCCCTCTGCAACTCAGTGAGACCCGGTTTCAAAATAAAAAATAAAAAATAGGGCAGGAGGTATAGCTCGGAGGTCAAATGCCCCTGGGTTCCATCCCCAGACCCGCAAAAAAAAAAAAAATTGATGCTTATGATTCTATTTTTTTTCATCTCAATCTTTACCATGAATCTAAACACAAGGGCCAAGAGATATTTAGTTTTCACTTAGAAATAGGTTCAAAAACGCACAAGCATTCCTTCTTTTTAGCCTTTTCCCCATGTCTGTGTATGTGTGTGTGTGTGTGTGTGTGTGTGTGTGTGTAAAACTGAGGAATGAATTATTCAAGGGCATTCTACCTCTAAGCTGCATCCTCAGTCCTATTTTATTGTCGCTAAACTGCAGAGGGTCTCGTGTAGCTGAGGCTGGCCTGGACCTGCAATCCTCCTGTCTCGGCCTCCCATCCCAAAGTACTGGAATTGAAGTGTGCATCCTCACGGCCGCAGCCTTTCGGCCCACAGGTGCAGACTGAAGGAGGCTGCCCACGACCACACAGTTCTGTACTTCAACAGTCCAGTTGTTTAAAGGAGGAGGTTACTTACATGACTAGCAGCATTTCTTAAAGAAGCAATAGTATTTTCTTGAACTTTAGCTAGCCTGAAATAAAGAAAAATAATTATCACATACCACAGAAAAAACAAATGTTAAGTGAATTATATTTCAACAATGGAAACTATTTCTTCTCTAGAGATTAACGTTGGCAGCCCTCAAACATGACTGACTACACGTGGCTGGGGTGTGCATTTATCCTATAAATGGCAGGTCTAACGGTCTAACAGTTACATGTCTTTACAAGCTGAATATAGACATAAGCCGTACTATATCTAGCTCATACCACCTCTGTACCGAGTATTTTTTATTTTTTGGTACTGGGGGTTGAAACCAGGAAAGTTCTACCTCTGAGCCACACTCCGAGTCCTATTTAATTTTTAGTTTGAAACAGGGTCTCACTGTGTTGTCAAAGCTGACCTTGAAGCTGCAATTCTCCTGTCTCGGCCTCCTGAGTCCTGGGATTACAAGAATGCACCACCATCCCTGGCTCGTGGATTTTTTTTCTTGAAGACAAGCAAGGTGACCAATGTGGTACTGAGGACAGAACCTAGAGGTATTCTACCTACAATTTACACCCTCAACCCTATTTTATTTTTTATTTTTGGTGGTACTAGAAATTAAACCCAGGAGCATCTACCTCCCAGTTAAACCCTCCAGCCCTACTTTATGTTTACTCTGAAACAGGGTCTTACTAAGTTGAGGAGGGTCTCATTCTCATTAAGTTGCTGAGTCTGGCCGTAAACCTGTGATCCTGCTGTCTCAACCTCCAAGTACTGGGATTACAAGAGTGCACCACCACACCCACCTGTTTTTTATTTTGAAACAGGATTTCACTAAGTTGTAGACAGTCTAGCCTCACCTTGAGTCTGGCCGTGAACCTGTAATCCTCCTCTCTCAGCCTCCCAAGTACTAGGAATTACAAGTATGTGCCATCACCTCCAGCTAATTTTGTTTTTGAAAGAGGGCTTCACTTCTCATCGACCTAGCAAGATTCTATTTTAAAATAAAACTGTGAAATAGGGCTGAGGGTGTACTTTGGAGGTAGTGTCTGTATTGGATTTATAGGAGGAGGAAGAGGAGGAGGAGGAGGGAAAAAGGAAGAGAAGAAAAGAGAAAAGAAAAAAAAAAGTCTCACTAGGCTGCTCAGGATGGCCTGGAACCTACAATCCACCTACCTGTCTCAGTTTCCCAAATGCTGGGAGTATACCAGCACACCTGGCCTAATCATCCTTTTTAATGGGGGGTCGGGGTGGGGGGTGGGGAGGAAGAGAGGCAGAAATTCCTTCCTTGAAATGAAGCCTCCAGGTGATTTAATAAGGGAAGACTGTAAGGGAATGAGAAGACTGACACACCAAAATGGCAAAAGTATGAAGACACTAAGAACAAGACTTAAAAGGTCACAATGACCATCTCAGATACTATCACAGCATCACTTAAAATAAGAGATGACTCTGCCATAGAAGCCCACGGCAATGAGCCATGGCACTGGGATTAAATAAACTTCAAACTGGGAGAGACCAGGTTGAGATTATTGAGATGAAAGGGGTCATCGTTGTGATGAGGTCACGTTTGAACTAAAACGTCCCAAGCTTACATACACTTAATCAGAACTGAGGATGTTGGAGCAGAAAGGAACCAAACCCATCCATTTTACAGATGAGGAGTCTGGGACCTAAAGAGCGCAACAGGCCCAAACCAAGGAGTGTGGCGGACCCCAGAGGCCAGCACAGCTCTCTGCATCGAGATTTCCCTCCTCGATTTATACTTTTAACATCTTTCTCATCACTAACTCAGTATAGTATTAAAAGACTAACAACAAGCTTGAGTTGATCTCTATTATTATTATTATTATTATTAGTGTGTGTGTGTGTGTTTGTGTGTGTTACTGGAGACTGAACTTGAGCATTCTACCTCTGAGCTTCACTCTCAGCCCTATTTTTTTTTTTTTTTTTGGTGGTACTGGGGTTCCTGGAAGCCCTTCTATATCCGGGCTACACTCCCAGACCCATTTTTTTTTAGTTTTGGAAACAGGGTCTCTTAAGCCAGCGCGCACGGCTGGCTTCGAACCTGCGCGATCCTCCTGTCTCCGCCTCCCAAGCGCGGGGATGACAAGCGTGCGCCACCACGCCCGGCCTCAGCCCTATTTTTATTTGAATTTTGAAACAGGGTCTCGCTAGGTTGCTGAGATTCTCACTACTTGCTGAAGTTGTCCTCACACCTGTGATTCCCAAGTACAGGGATTACAGGCCTACTCCATCATGACCAACTCATCTCTAATCATTTCGAAATGGCAATGGCTACTGTCAGTTACTTGGTTCCCAGACCCATAACGCACTATCTGGCCTCCAGGGGGTGAGCCAGTGAGCCCTTATCGAGCACAGGCCACTGAAGGCTGCTCCTACAGACTCAACCTACTGTGCAGTTGTTGTCGAATTCCCTGCACCTCTGTGTCCAACATCCAACGGGATTCTTGGCTTCCAGTACTTGGAAAATGAAGATCTCATGTCACAACTGTATCCGGGCAACGGCTTAATGATGATAAAGTCAACTTTCATAGAAAAGAGAGGGACAAAGATAAAGATGACTAAAAAGGCCATCACGGGGTCAATGATATTTTAATAGTCATTAAACCAGCTTTAGTGCTCTCTAGCAATAAGATGAGAAATTGTGTCAGAATTAATTCAAAGTAAAGCTTATAGAAAAATTAATAGACATGCTCCTTAAATTGTTATTTTACAAGTTAATAATTTAAAGCAAAAGTACTAATCTTTGTCATTGTCAAATACTTAATTTAATACTAAAACGAATTTGCTGTACTGGGGATGGAACCCAGGGGCGATCTACCTCCGAGCTACACCCCCTGCCCTATTTTTTATTCTTTATTTTGAAACCGGGTCTCACTGAGTTGCAAAGGGCTTCAGTAAGTAGCCGAGGCTGGCCGCGAACTGTGATCCTCCAGTCTCAGCCTCCCAAATGCTGGGATTACAGGGCACCACCACGCCCAGCTTAAAACTGAAAACTAAAACCCTTTTAACTTCACCTTACGGCACTTGTAAGGCCTGCCTGTCCTCCAGACTTACCTCGCACTTTGCCTATGGTTTTCCGAGAGTTTCTGCTCATAATGGGAAGAGTGAGGACCCCAGCACTCTTCCCGCTCTCGGCGATGGTGGACGACAGGAGGCACGCTGCACCCACATGTCCAGGAAGGGCATCGCCCTGAACCACGTGCTCACTGAGATCTTCCTGGAAAAGGAGGTTCAGAGCTCTGAATGCTGTGTGTTGGGTGGGGGGCTGGGGGTGGCACTCAGGGGTCTTCTACCTCCAGTCTATACCCCCAGACTGGTTTTCTTATTTGGAAACGGTGTCTCACTAGGTTTGACAGTCTCACTACTTGCTGAGGCGGTCCTCAAACCTGTGATCCTTCAGTCTCAGCCTCCCAAGAACTGGGATTACAGGTGTGTGCCACCATGCCCGGATGCTCTGAATACTTAAATATTTTTAACTTAAAGAGCAAAGAATTTCCTTAAAGTCTGAGATTCTATAGAAGACTTGTGAGAAAGAAATACAATTAAACTTATATTCAAGAATTTAGACAGATTCTCTGCAATAAATTCATATAAAACATAAGCTTATTTATATTTGTATAAAATGTCACGTATGTTAAATATAAATTTACCAAGGCAGAGTGGTGCCTGTCTGTAGCCCAGAGCCCGGGGGCTGAGACGAAGAGAACTGCAAGTTCACAGACAACCTCGGCAAGGTAGTGAGGCTCAGCAACGCAGTAAGACCTGCTTCACAACAACGACACAAAAAGGGCTGGGATTGTGGCTTGGGAGGTAGAATGCTTCAGCACTCGATTCTGGTACCGTAAGTAAGTAAGTAAGTAAGTAAGTAAACAAACCAGGCCTGGTAGCTCATGTGTATAATCTCAGTACTTGAGAGGCTATAATCATAGGTTCAAGGCCAGCCTCGGCAATTTAGTGAGGCCCTCCTCAACTCAGTGGGATTCTGTCTCAAAGTAAGAGATGAAGAGCCAGGCACCACGGCACACACTTATGATCCCAGTACTTGGGGGCTGAGACAGGACGACTGCAGGCTCAGCAATTAGCGAGGCTCTCAGCAACCTAGTGAGACCTTCTTTCCAATAACAAATAAAATTGGGCTGAGGGTGTATCTTGGAGGCAGAATGGCCCTGGATTCAAATGCCAGTACCAAAATAAATGACCAGACGATAGACAGATAAACCATCTCAGTCACAGTCAGATGTCCACCATGAGGAGGACTTAGTCATGCTAGTCGTGTTTTCTGTTTTATTTTCTTAGGGACTAGGTATTGAACCCAGAGGAGTTATACCTCTAAGCTGCATCACCAGCTCTTCGCATTTCTGTTTTCTTTTTGTTTATTTATTTTATTTTATTTATTTATTTTTTGGTGGTACTGGGGATGAAACCCTTCCTACCTCCGGGCTACACTCCCAGACCTATTTTATATTTTATTTGGAAACAGGGTCTCTTAAACCAGCAAGGCTGGCTTTGAACCTGTGCGATCCTGTCTCCGCCTCCCAAGCCCGGGGATTATAAGCGTGCGCCACCATGCCCAGCCTTTTTTTTTTTTTTAAAACAGGGTCTTACTAAGTTCCTGAGGCTGGCCTTGATCCTGTGATCCTTCTATCTCAGCCTCCCAATATTGGGATAACAGGCCCATGCCACCAAACCTGACTGGTCATGCTAGTTAGGTCAGATTGTTTGCCAAAAGATACACAGCCTATTTTGCTTAATAGCTTGGTGGTACTGGGGATTGAGCCCTAGGGCATTCTACCTCTGAGCTACACCCTCAGCCCTATTTTATTTTTATTTTAAAACGGTCTCCTTAGGTTGCTGAGAGTCTACTTGCTGAGGCTGTCCTCGCACCTGTGATCTGCCTGCCTCGGCTCCCTGATTGGTGGCATTAGAGTCGTAGGCCACCACACGTGGCAGTTATAGTATTAATAGTACTTCAGTACGTCAACTCGGAAGTTTCTAATGCCTGCTAAAAAAGAGACTTTACATAATAAACTTCAAATGAAGATCAAACCACATGCAAAAACAAGCTCCTGCCATATTCTTTGTCAAGAGGCTCTAAAATAGCTCCTCACCTCAAAGAAGTCGAAGATCAGTTCCAGGTTGTCGGGCTCCATCGTCTGGATGCTGTACTCGGTCCAGCGGTCGGGTTGCAGGCCGTACCCGCACTCGGGCTGCGAGTGCCTGCTCTTGAACTCGTTGTCGCTGATCAAGGAGATCTCCAGGCTGGTGGACATCTTGTGGAGCACAGTGGGAGACACCCTGTCCTCGTCATCTTCCTCTGGACCCTCCAATGTGAGCTTTACCCTACAGGACAGGAAAACGCGGTGAGACAGACGCTCGGCACGGAGGAACACCTCTAACACTGCGACTTAAGTGTGAGTTCAAGAGTATTCTCCAAAGCTTGTCCAAAAATATACATAAAAAGCTCACAAATACTATTTTCAGGTTAAGGTATTAGATTTGTCTTATCTGCATGTTTCTGTAAGGTATTAAAATGAGATAAATGTTCATTACACTTAATAAGACTGTTTTTTGGGTTTTCTTAGTGGTAGGTGCTATAATATTTATGCCACTATAGTAAAACATTTTAGGATTTATGGACTGCAGTAGCAGTATAAATTTTATTAGGAAAATAACTGTATATTATCCATGTCTTCGGTTACTGAAAACTATTCACTCAATCTAGTCTACGTTACATTTCAAGAGTTAGAAAACATTGTCCCCAAGTCACACATTTCAAATAATTGGGCTGCCTGGGCTGTAGAGAAGCCACCTCACTTGCAGCTATGTACAACCATAGCGCAGAAAAACGGAAGTGACTTACTAAATAATCATTTATGTAAAGCTTTACATATATCTAGAAAACTGACAAAGCTAGCATTAAAAATCTGGACCTACTATACTAATATGTTCTTTATTCTGGAAATTTTCATTTTAAGTCACAGTCAAGTTTAGAACTCCAGGAGTCGGGTGTGATGGCGCACACCTGTAACTCCAGAACTTAGGAGACTGAGACGGGGATGCACATTAGAAGGCAGCCTCAGCAAGGTGGTAAGAGCCTGTTTCAAAACAAAATAAAAGCAGAACGGGGCGGGTAGCACATGCTTGTAATCCTGGGACTGAGACAGGAGGACTGCAGGTTCGAGGACAGCCTCAGCAAGTTAGTGAGGCCCTCTGCAATTCAGTGAGACTGTTTTAAAATAAAAAACAAAAAAGAGAGTTGGGGGCGTAGCTCAAAGGAAGAATCCCCCTGAGTCCAATCCCCCGTAAAATATACTCAGACGAAAAAATAAAATAAATAAATAGGAAGGAAGGTGGCACAAGCTTGTAATCTAGGAAAATCTCAGTAAGTACTGAGACTCTCATCAACCTAGTGAGACCTGTCTCAAAGTAAAAATAAAAAAATAGGGCTGGGGTATAGCTGAGTTACAAAATACACCTGTGTTCAATCTCTGGTACTAACACACATGCAAAAACTCTGAAGAGTATTTCCAAACATCGTTTTTCTCACCAGAACCCTTTGGTTACTAGAGAATGTGTGACAGTAGATATGTGTGTGTTATGTCTAGTTTAGACACTTGCAGGATAAACCCAAACGGGTCGAAACTCTCCAGCATTAGTAGAAATAAATGACCTACTTATCAAAACAAGTCATACCTAAATCGAGATTTTTTAAACTTTTTCTTGGTTATGGAGACTGGAGGTTTCTCAGAATAATGCAAGCGTAATCTTATTTCAGTCTGACAGGTCAGCCATCCAGAATCCAACGTTTCAACACCATCTGGGAGGGTAAACAGGAACAATAATTACTCCACGTGTTTTGAAGCACTCATTAAATACAACACAGTGACAGCGCTCATTCCTGTTCACATGTTATATAAGGAGGCTCTATAACACTGGTTCTTTCTCACCAAGTAAATATATAGGTAGTCTTAAATTTGTTATTGAAAAAAACAAACTCTTTTACAGCTGGGTGTAGTGGCTGACACCTGTCATGCCAGTGCTTGGGCAGCTGAGACCAGAGGATTGCAAGTCCAAGGACAGCCTCACAAGTAGTCAGTCTCAACCTAGTGAGACCCTATTTCAAAAATAAAAACAAAGCCAGGCATGGTGGGGAGGCTGAGACAGGAGGACAGCAAGGCAGCCTCAGCATGCAGTGAGCCACTCATCAACTTAGCGAGACCTGTTTCAAATAAAAACTAAAATAGGGCTGGGGGTTTATCTTGACTACCCCTGGGATCAATTTTCAGCTCCACAAAAATAGAAATTAAAAATTTAATAAAACAGAACCAGACATGGTGGCACATGCTTGTAATCCCAGTACTTGGGACGCTGAAATAGGAGGACTGCGGGTTTGAGGACAGCCTCAGGAAATAGTGAGCCTCTCATCAACCCAGTGAGACCCTGTTCCCAAGTAAGAAATAAAATCAGGCTGGGTGTGTGGCTCAAAGGTAGAATGCCTGTGGGTTCAATACCCAGTACCCCCAAACACAAAATAGTAACAATAAAATAAAACAGAGCTAGAGGTATAGCTTGGAGACAGAATGTCCCCGAGTTCAGTCCAGTGTCAAAAAAAAAAAAAAAGGAAAAAGGGGAAAAGGTTAAAATGATTATTAACAGTTTATGCTTTAACAATTTAAGCAAATTTAAATATTCGAAGCCAGGCAATGGTGGCCCACATTAGCAATCCCAGTTCTTGGAATGCTAAGACAGTAGGACTGTAGGTTCAAGGATAGCCTCAGCAAATACTGAGATTCATCAAACTAATTAAACTCTGTTTCAAAAAAAGGCCAGGTAGCCGGCGTGGGGGTGGCACACCCTTGTAATCCCCGTAATTAGCAGGCTGAGACAGGAAGATCATGCAGGTTCGAAGCCAGCCTCAGCTGGCCTAAGAGACCCTGTTTCCAAATAAAAATAAAATAGGTCTGTGAGTGTAGCCCGGAGGTAGAATGCCCCTGGGTTTCATCTCCAGTACCACCCAAAAAAAAAAAAAAAAAAAAAAAAGGCCAGGTGTGGTGGCGCACGCTTGTAATCCCAGCATTTGGGAGGCTGAGACAGGAGGACTGCGATTCACGGACAGCCTCAGCTACTTCGTGAGGCCCTTCGCAACTCAGTGAGGCCCAGTTTCAAAGTAAAGAATAAAAAAATAGGGCTGTAACCCAATACCGCAAAAAAATAAAAAGTAAAAAAATAAAATAGGGCTGAGGGTGTAACTTGGAGTTAGCATGAGCCTGGATTCAATCTCCCCTAACATACACATAAAGAAAAGGTTCCCCTTTTTTGTGGTAATGGGGATTGAATTCAGGGGCATTCTACCTCTGACCTACATCCTCAACCCTATTTCTTATTCCCCTTCCTTCCTTCCTTTCTTATTTTTTTGGTGGTGCTGGGGTGTAACCCAGAGGCTTTCTACCTCCGAGCTATACTCCCAGAGGTATTTTATACTTTATTTGGAAACAGGATCTCACTAAGTTGCTGAGAGCCTCACTAAGTAGCTGAGGCTGGCTTCAAACCTGTGTGATCCTCCTGTCTCAGCCTCCCAAGCGTGGGGATTACAAGCGTGCGCCACCGAGCCCGGCTTATTCTTTATTTTTTAATTTTTAATTTTTGTGGTACTGGGGATGGAACCCAGGGGCATTCTACCTCCGAGCTACACCTCCAGTCCATTTTTATTTCTTTTTTATTTTTTTAGTCTTTTTATTTTTGAAACAGGGTCTCACTGAGTTGTGAAGGGCCTGGCTAAGTGGCTGAGGCTGTCTGCAAACCATGATCCTCCAGTCTCCGCCTTCCGAATGCTGGAATTACAAGCGTGCGCCACCACACCCGCCACCACACCCGGCTTCTTATTCTTTATTTTGAAAGAGGGTCTCACTGAGTGGCAGAGGCTTCACTAGCAGCCAAGACTGGCCTGAACCTGCGAATCTCCTGCCTCAGCCTCCCAGTACCGGGATTACAGGGGTGCACCCCCACGCCCGTACTCGGTGCTCAATTTAGAGCCAACTCAGAATAACCCTGTCCCGTCTCTGTCCTTGGTCTGTTCGGGACACTAGTGGCCACCACTGCTACCTCTGTGGCTGTGCAGCTGCCGCCTCAGTTCCTGATATTCTGACTTAAGAATTTAAAAATTACAGGCATGGGCCACACACCCAGCTAGAGAAAGTTCTTACTGAGTCTATTACTGAAGCAGTACAAAGCTACCAGAAAACACATGTCCTAAGATGACATCTAGCAAACGTTCCGTTGGGATCATCACCACACTCTCAAGACACTTTCTCCTTAGGTATATGGTGAGATGCAAAAGCTGGGCTTGGTACCCTTGAAATCCTCACGTTTGGGAAACAGGAGGATCCGAGGTTTGTGTTTAGCCTCAGCAGTTTAGTGAGGCCCTTTGCAAATTAGTGAGACCTTGTTTCCAAATAAATAAAATAGGGTGAGGCACCGCTTAGAGGTTCCATCCCTAGTACCACACACAACAACAACAAAAAGTTTAATAATTGTCAACTTTTAAACATTATTTTCAGTAATGGAGGAACTGGAGAAATGGCTTCCCATCCTGAAAGCTAACTGAAGTTGAATGTAGGATGACAAGGGGTGGGAAGTGGAGAACAGAAGAACCCGAAGAGGAAGAAATGTTGCTTCTTCCAGCCACAAACGGTGACTATCCTACGACTGAGGGACAGGACAGCACGCGCGAGCTGAGGGAACGAGAGGGAGCCCTGCAGGAAGCCAGGGCTCCAAACATGTGGGGCAAACACTGTCTTTTAAAAATAAAGAGAACACTAAAGTAATACAAGCCTATATTATGATGTAATACAAACAATTACAAACAAAATCAAAGAAAAGTTCAATTGCTGTCCAAACCCTCCAGAACACGGGCAATGCTATTGTGGACACACACATGCCTAATAAAAACACAACCCAAACCAGACCCTGCTCGATTCTGTACTTGACAACACTGGTTAGCAGCAAGCATGTGTAGCTGAGAAGCAGTAAAGCACACATTCTACCACCCCCTTCCACTTCGGACCTTAAGTGCAGCACTGAAAAGAAGAATGCCAAGTCAGCAATGATGACCCAGGGAGAGCATTCCAGTCACTGAAGAAAAGTTCAATTCTCAGAATATGGTATTTTTTGAAGCAGAAAAGCAAAGAATGCATGCCATTTTCCGATATATTTTAAGGATAAGGCATTTTCTACTCCACCATAAATTTTTTTAAAGGCTCCTATTGGCCAGGCATAGTGGTGCACGCCTGTAATCCCAGTAGTTTGGAGGCTGAGACAAGATCTGAGGTAAGAAGCCAGTCTCAGCAACTTAGCAAGACCCTGCTTCAAAATAAAAAATAAACCAGGTGTAGTGGCATATGCCTATAATCCCAGTACTTGGAAGGGTGAAACAGGAGGATTGCACTAAATGATAAAACTGTACCCCATAAAGTATACATACTAAAAATAGAAGTAAAAATCTCTCTAGCATACTTGACCAAGGTCAATATATAATTTCTTTCTTGTTCTCCATTTTGTGGTACTGGGGGTTGAACTCCAGGAGTGTTCTACCTCTGAGCTATACAACCAGCCCTATTTTATCTTATTGATTGATTGATTGATTGACTTATTTTCTGGTGGTGTTGGGGATTGTATCCAGGGGCATTGCAGGTTTAAGGACAGCCTCAGCCAGAGGTGAGACTCTCGGCAAACTAGTGAGATGCTGTTTTAGTTGAGGCCTTTATTTTTTTGTACTGGGGGATTGAACCCAGAGGCATTCTACCTCCAAGCTACACCCCAAGCTTCATTTTATTTCTTATTTGGAAACAAGGTATCAGTAGGTTGCTGAGAGGCTTGCTAAGTTTTGAACCGTGCTCCTCCTGTCTCAGCTTCCCAAGTACCGGGATTATAAGCGTGTGCCACACACCCGACTGAGACCCTGTTTTAAAACATGCTTTTTCCCCTCCTCACATATGTATATTCCTTTTAATTATATAAACTCCTCTACCTGAAATCATCAGTCAAATAAACACCAAAAGGCCAGAAGTTTAGAAGGAGAAAATTTGGTTGGAAACTCTAATTTTTGTGTATGTGTGTGGTACTGAAGATGGAACCCAGGGGCATTCTACCTTTGAGCTACACACCCAGCCCTACTTTCAGGGTCTCCCTGAGTTGCGAAGGGCCTCACTAAGTAGCTGAGGCTGGCCGCGAACCGCGATCCTCCAGTTTGAGCCTCCAGAATGCTGGGATCACAAGTGTGCGCCACCACACTTGGCTGAAACTATACTTTAACACAGTGTATTTGTCTTGTGTCTAGCCTGTACATTCAAGGCCATATTACATCCTATTTTCCTTTCCTACATATTTCCAAAATATTTTTACATTGATCATATCAGTAAGCATTTGCAAAATTCGGTCTCACTTACTGTGGACTCCAAATTGTCCATCGTCGATAATAATTTCACTTTCTAGAATTCAAGGAAAATAGAAAATTTCTTAGAATTCATAATGTATACAGACTGAACAATTGAGAAACTACCAACTTTAAGGGCTGTTTAAAACATTAAATCTACCACTTAAAAGCAGCCTAAAGTGAATAAGCATATTTATTGTAGCCCTCAATCAAGAATCCCCTCTTAAGGCGCTAGCAGCAGCAGTTCTCACACTCTCCTACTGATGAGCGCGTAAGGGGGAGCGGAAGCCATTTCCTCCCAGAGGCAGGGGACGGACCTCTACACCCACAACACCCAGAGACTCCATGTTGCTGGCCAATGATAGCTTCTTGTGGACTGTCAAACCAAAGTCTTGGCACAATTAAAATGCTTATTCTTATGAAGTGCACATTCTGAGCTTGTCTAAAATGCAAACCTCCTCAATTCCCAACTATTCTCTCTATGCAGCTAAAACTTTACAAAGCGTGTGACTTACCTGCATGTACAGAGCTGTGAGGAGCTACCAAAACAAGGATAAACGCTAGCATCCCCCTTCTAACAACAAAGGCTGTAAGAAACTTCGCTCTGGGCAAAATACTAAATCTGTTTTCTTCCTACTTCCCTTCCAAGTTTACTCTAAACTTAAGTCTGAAACACTTGTTAAATAAATGAGACAGTTCCTAATACAGATTCTCTAGTAGATTTTGTACAAGTTGAAAAGTTCTATTCCCCAAAGGTATAAATTAATTCTTAAAAGAAGAGAAACAAAATCATTCTACTTCTCACAGTAAGAAAATACTTAAATATATACATGATGCTTCAAAATGAAATTTCTTTATTAAATGTGTAATACCTACTAAGTTCCAACCTCAGTATGGGACTATTATAAGTATACCACTAGAAAAATTCTAAATACACTTAATAATGTATTAAAACATATAAAAAGAAAATCCAATAAAGAGGATGGAATGAGACATCTGTTTAAACAAGATGTGTCTTGAAATAGAGGAAAGCAGAAACTCCGACTCCTTTCTAATTTAAGCTAGAAAGCTAGCAAGTCAGCTCTTATCTTCAAATTTTAACTATACCTAGGAAGTACAATATTTTTTCAATAGTAAGTCAATTTATAGATGAGTACAAGTGGGTAATTTAATGTATGTAAAATGAACTTCAAATTGTCTCAATGTAGAAAAGGAAATTAAAAAATACTTGTATAAAGAGAAATGCCATTTTTAGGCACAAGAAAACAGAATATTAAAAAAGAACAACGATAAAAAAAAAAAAAGCTCTCTGAATATC
This sequence comes from Muscardinus avellanarius, assembly GCF_963383645.1. NCBI lineage: Eukaryota > Metazoa > Chordata > Mammalia > Rodentia > Gliridae > Muscardinus > Muscardinus avellanarius. The sequence continues at coordinate 12,320,163 of NC_137805.1, read as the reverse complement.
AATTGTAGCATAGCCAGCAGGGAATTTAAGTAAACTAGAAGAAATATGTCAACTACAACAAGGAAATTTGAATTCATTCATACATATTTACTCGAGGATTTACTAGTTAAAAAAGAATAGAATAATTTATTCTACTACTTTTACTATTCAAAGATTAAAATTATAGAGTTCTTTGTTTGGACGAATTCTTTCCTCAAATATTCCCTAAGCCTGAGCACGGGGTGCTCAGTCAGGAAGAATGTATGAGCTTTCCAACCACTCCAGCAAAAGCAATGATTTCATAGTAAGTCACTCTAACCCAAGACACAAAATAACCAGGCAAGCATTTCTAATAAAGTTTATAAAAGCAATGAAGAACTGTTTAGTTTTGAAGGTATGATCCAGGAAATGCTAAGTGCAATCTGCAGTACTGACAATGCATTCACTTTAAAACTTTCGAATAGACCTTAAGTCCCACTAAGCCACTGTGCAGCACATTAGCAACTTTATGCCTCAAACAGACGCAGTTAATGCCCATACCTAAAGGGGTTATTGATCGTGGTTGTAGATGAGTCTCCCACTTGTGAACTATGACTTGACATGGACCACCGATAGTCTGCAATTTAAAAGTTAAACGTCTGCAATAATTTCTTATAGCTTATTTTCTATCCCATGACTCCATTAGATGTTTGTGGCCTAAGTCTTATACTAAATTTGAGACCAAGAGATTCATCTTGTTAATTATCAATATTATACGCCCCAAATCAGGAATGTACCCAGGTTACAAAACATGATGGAATGCTAGAAGAAATGAGCGAGGTAGGAAATAAAGAAAAATGGATGAATCCCCACAACACTGGCTCCGACCCGGGCCCCCATCAGCCTACGAGGCCCACTGTCTAACTAATAACCGCCCTGTCACTAAGGTGAAGTTGACACCAATATACTTTGCTTGGGATGTTAGCGGTCACGCTCCTGTTTTACTCAGGAAAGTCTTCAAGTGTGTACAAGAGCCTAAACAAAACAAGCCTACACTCGCAGGGATAGTAGAAGTACTTCAAGTTACTTGAGGAACTGACAGGTGTAACGAAGCTCTTTACTGTATTTAGGAACACTAAGTTGGAAACAATAAGAACATCAGATTTCTTCTATCGTAGCGACCAGTGTTTCCAAAGAGCACAAAAAGCGCTAAAAGAAAGGACACGTGGACATGTAAACTTGAGGAGTGTGAGGAACAGGAAACTGACATGAGTTGAATTCTTCCCTTTCGGGGAGGGGTGTGGTACTGGGGATTGAAGCCAGGAGCCCTCTCCCACTGAATTATACCTCCACCCCCTTTCCTCTTGCTCTTTCCCTCCCTCCTTCCTTCCTTCTTGTGGTGGTACTGGGGATTTAAACCCGGGGCATTATACTGCTGAGCTACATCCCCAACCCTTTTTTTTTATTTTGAAAGAGTCACACAAAATTGCTGAGGATAGCCTTGAACTTGCGATCCTGTTTCAGCCTCCCAAGTACTGGAATTACAGGTGTGCACCACCATGCTTGGCTCCCCTGGCCCTTCCTATTTTTTATTTTGAAACAGGATCTAGCTAAATTATTGTGAAACAGACTCCAAGGTTAATTCCCTTTTTTTTTTTGTGGGGTACTGAAGATTGAACCCAAGGGCACTCTCTACCTCAGATCTAGACCCCAGTCCTTTGTATTTTTTATTCTGAAATAAGAGTCTCACTAATTGCTGAGGGCTGTCCTTGAAACCGCAATCCTTCTCTCTCAGCGCACCAAAGTACTGGGATTATAAGCAAGTGCTACCATGCTCAGCTTCTTAAATATATTTTTAAAAGCAAAATTTTCAAACTAAATTTGTAAGTTAGTCCAATTTATTATTCTTCACATGTTCTCTGAAAAAATTAAATGCAGAGAAGCAAAAAAGAAAATACAAAAAACCACCCATTTTCACCATTTCAGGATAATCACTATCAATGTTGTTATATAGATCTTTGAGACTTTTTCTACGCATATCTTGTATATATTTGCCTGAAACACATAAGTTTCTGTCTTTATGATATACATCTTTTGACTGCAGTAACCACTCATCTATATCCTTGCTGGATTACTGATCACGGTTGATAAATGTACCACATGTTAACAAGTATGCAACAGATGAGGCATATATTAAACATAAAATAATGCTGTCACTAACACAATCAAGGCTGTGCACGTGTCAGTCAACATGACGTTATGATGTGAGACGACCGATAAAAGCGTATTAAAAACAACTGCCCGCTTAAGCTCTTCTTTAAAATTAGCAAATTTTTGAAGTTTAAAACTGTAGTAGTGACCGTGGTAATCCCATGCCTGTAATTACAGGATTACATGCCTGTAATCCCAGCACTTGGAAACTGAAACGGGAGGACTGCAGGTTTGCGGTTGGCCTCAACAACTCAGAGAGGCCCTCAGCAACCTAGCAGGAATATGTTTCAAAACAACACACCACACACACCAGCTTTTTGAGAAAAGGGGCTGGGAGTGTAGCCTGGAGGCAGGATGCCCCTGGGCTCAATCCCAGGTGCACCCCCCCACACACCTGTAACAGCATTACGTATTCACATAATCCCGAGGCCCGATATGAATGCGCTTTTTCTCTAGCCGCATACTTTCTTATTATTGGCTCATTTTAAAATGCAGTAAATATTATTTCATTACATGAAAGAGAAAAGCCAGGTGTCGCAGGCCTGCAATCCTAATCCTTGGGGAGATCGGAGGATCACAGCTTGAGGCCAGCCTCAACAATTCAGTGAGACATTCAGCAATGTAGCAGACCATTTAAAAATAAAAGGGCTAGGGGTGCAGAGCAAAGGTAGAATGGCCCTGGATTCAATTCCCTGTATCAAAAAGAGGGGAAGGGCCAGGCGTGGTGGCGCACCATTGCAATCCCAGGATTTGGGAGGGAGACTGGACGATCGCAGTTCACCGCCAGCATCTGGTACTTAGTGAGGCCCCTTACAACTCAGTGAGACCCGGTTTCAAAATAAAGAATAAAAAATAGGGCTGGGAGTGTAGCTCAGAGGTAGAATGCGCCTAGTTCCATCTCCAGTACCACAAAAAAAAAAAAAAAAAAAAAGAAGAAGGGGAATACATTTAATTCTCTACCTCCTAGATGTTTTTAACTACAATTTCTTTCCTAACACACTTTAAAAATTTTTCTTATGCCGGGCATGGTGGTGCAGGCTTGTAATCCCCGCGCTTGGGAGGCTGAGACAGGAGGATCGTGCAGGTTTGAAGCCAGCCTCAACTACTCAGTGAGGCTCTCAGCAACTAGTAAGACTCTTGTTTCCAAATAAAATATAAAATAGGTCTGGGAGTATAGCCCAGAGGTAGAAAGCCTCTGGGTTCTACCCCCAGTACCACCAAAAAAAAAAAAAAAAAAAAAACTTGTTTTTTTGCCGGGGTGGTGGTGCACGCTTGTAATCCCTGCGCTTGGGAGGTGTGGACAGCTTGGGAGGCAGAGACAGGAGGATCGTGCAGGTTCGAAGCCAGGCTCGCTCGCTGGCTTAAGAGACCCTGTTTCCATATAAAAATATAAAACAAGTCTGGGAGTGTAGTCTGGTGGTAGAAGGGTTCCATCCCCAGTACCAATAAATAAATAAATAAATAAAAATAAATAAAATTTGGTTTTCAGCCAAGCGTGGTGGCACATGATTGTAATCCCAGTACTTGGGAGGCTGAGACAGGATGATCACAGATTCGAAGCCAGCCTCAATAGTCTAGTGAGGCCCTCAGCAACTTAGTGAGACTCTGTTTCCAAGTAAAGAATAAAAAATAGAAGCCAGGCGTGGTGGCGCACGCTTGTAATCCCAGCAATTGTGAGGCTGAGACAGGAGGATAATGGGTCACCACCAGCCTCAGCTACTTAAGCGAGGCCCTCTGCAACTCAGTGAGACCCTGTTCCAAAAATAAGGAATAAAAATAAATAGGGCTAGGGGTGTCGCTCAGAGGTAGAATGCCCCTGGGATAAATCACTTCACTAATACTGCAAAAAAATATATTTTTTTTCTTTTTGTTTTGCCAGGCATGGTGACACAGGCTTTTAACCCTAGTGTTTCAGAGGCTGAGACAGGAGGATCGCAGGTTCACAGACAGTCTCAGCTACTTAGTGAGGCCCTCTGCAACTTAGTGTGACCCCATCTCAAAATAAAGAATGAAAAACAGGACTGGGGTTGTAACTCAGAGGTAGAATGTCCTGGGTTCATTTCTCAGTGCTGCAATCAATCAATTTGGTTTTTAAGCATTTAATTTTGTAACCCTCAAAAGATACAAATATATGCATTAAAATTGGAACAAAGTTTCTTAGCGATGATACGCTGCCCCAATGAAGCCATCTATGCCATTGCTGGCCCTCATCTCTTCTCTCCCTGCATTACTCTACAAATGTGATTTGGGCGATGAAAGATATGGGCCACTAAGAGGTGCACCATGAGAAAAATATGCCCACTGGGGTGGAATCTGAGTGGAGAGAGAGTTTGTTTTGCTTTTTTTCAACTTCCAAGTGTTAGAGGAACTTTGTAAAATGCTGACCACAGTGCTCACACTTACTCATGTAAGGACAGTCGAATGGATTAAATAGGAGACTTACTCTGTCGAAATTGTAATATCTCTACTCTCATCTATTTTAATACAAACCTACTATCCACCCCATAGAGTCGCCTAGGCCGACCTAGCCGGATGTGCTGGCATACTCCTGCAATCCCATTAGTTGGGAGGCTGAGACAGGAGGATCCCAGGTTCAAGGCCAGCTTCTACAGCTTAGTGAAATTCGGTCACCTAGCAAGACCTTATTTCAAAACAAAAAAAGGGGGCTGGAGTGTAGCTTGGAGGCAGGATGTCCCTGGGTTAAATCCCCATTACCACCCAAACCAAAACAAAATATTAAAAACATCACCTAGACTTGAGTAGCCCAAAGAGCCAGTCCAACGATCACTTATGACTATAGCATTCACACTATGAATCCCTGTTGGTTGGTAAATAACTCAATTTTACAATATACTGAACTTTCAAAATTGCTATGAACTAGCTGGGCGTGGTGGCGCACACCTGTAATCCTCGCGCTTGGGAGGCTGAGACAGGAGGATGGCACAGGTTCGAAGCCAGCCTCGGCTACTTAGTGAGGCTCTCAGCAACTTAGTGAGACCCTGTCTCCAAATAAAATATAAAATAGGTCTGGGAGGATAGCCTGGAGGTAGAAAGCCTCTGGGTTCCACCCCCAGTACCACCAGAAAACAACAAACAAACAAAAAATTGCTATGAATACCTTATTAAACTTTAGAAGGTAATCTTATTTAGCTGTATTGAAGTCCTTTCAAATAAATTCTGGGCCTATACACTGGAAAATTTAAAAATCTCAGGGGTACCTCCAAAACGGGCAATCTCTTCTAATTCACTAACTGTAACAACTCATTTTTCAACATCTTAGAAAAAGAGTCTGAGCCGGGCTGGTGGGCACGCTTGTAATCCCAGCATTTAGGCGGCCACACTAAAGGAGCGCGGTTCACAGACAGGCTCGGCTACTCAGGGAGGCCCTGCTTCAAACTAAAGAATAAAATATAGGGCAGGAGGTGTGGCTCAGAGGTCGAATGCCCCTGGGTTCCATCCCCAGACTGCCAAAAGTAAATAAATAAATAAATAAATAAGAAAAAGTTTGCACCAATTTATTTATTTTTGTTTTGGTGTGGTGCTGGGGATTGAACCCAGGAATATTCTACCTCTGAGCTACACTCCCAACCCTATTTAATTTTTATTTTGACGCTGGGTCTCACTAAATTGTACAGGGCCTAAGTTCCTGAGGCTGTCCACAAACTTGAGATCTTCTTGTCTCAGCTTCCGAACTCCTGGTATTACAGGCGTGCGCTCTGGCTAGTCTGCAACAACTTTAAGCTTTTGAAATAACATAGAATATAGTTCTTTGGAGAAAAAAAAAAGTAGTAGTATCAATCGAAAACAATATTCCATAGTATAGGTCCAGTACATTTGTTTCACAGATAACTGTAGCAATGTTTCTGAGTATGTACTAACGAAAACATTTAAAAATCTTTTTCTTTACCCCCTGGTAATAATCTTTATTATTTTATTTTTCTAGAGCAGGGTATCCCTAAGTTGCTGAGGTTGGCCTGGAACCCGGGATCCTCCTGTCTCAGGCTCCCAAGTACTGGGATTATATATAGTCAAGCGTTACTATACCTGGCTTGAAAAATCTGTCTGCAAAAGAAAAATCTTAACTACTGCTCTGTGTTGCTTTGTGTGTGTGTTTGGAGGCAGGGGATATAAAGATTAAACACACGGACATTTCACCTTTGAACTATACCCCCATCCATACTTTATTTTCTACTTTTGAAACAGGGTCTCATAAATTGCTGAGGGTAATCTCTAGGAACCGGTGATCATCCTGTCTCAGTCTCCCAGGTACTAGGACTACCAGGCATGCACGGCTATGAGCTTTCTTGGGGACACTCTTCAGCTTCAGGAAGGACGGAGATAAGTCAGCTAAAGTTTGTGCACCACGCACCCCATCGATTTGTCTTTATGAATCCAGTAAGCAAAAAACTCGTCAGCAGCAAGGCATGTCAATACCACGGCTCTGCAGAAACGAACTTCTAAATTGTTTATTGTTTTTCTTTCCACAATTTTGCATGTAAAAGTAGACTGGGGAATTTTTATTATGATGTCATAAAGAAGGCAAAGCCATTGTTAACGTCACTCTTTTTAGAATGACCAGTAAGAAAAATAAGCCCTACACACGATTTAACAAAAGAAACTAGGCCAACAGGTACCTCTGAGAAGATTTGAACCTCAAGTCAACAGCTAGAGCATTCAGCATTCAAAAGAACTTTTTACTGTATTAAGAAACCCTTTAGCTGGGCGTGATGGCGCACACTTGTAATCCCAGCATTTGGGAGGCTGAGACAGGAGGATCGCGGTTCGCAGACAGTCTCAGCTACTTGGTGAGGCCCTCCGTAACTTAGTAAGACCCTGTTTCAAAATAAAGAATAAAAAAGTAGGGCAGGGGGGTGTAGCTCAGAGGTAGAATTCTCCTGGGTTCCATCCCCAGACCTGCAAAGAAAAGAAAAGAAAAGAAACCCTTCTAAACCAGGCATGCGGTACATGCCTGTAACCCCAAAACTGGGCAGGCTAAAACAGAAGGACGGCAGGTTCAAAATCAGCCTCAGCAACTTAGATTCTCGGCAACCTAGTGAGACTCTGTTTCAAAACAAAAAATAAATAGGACTGAAGCTGTAGCTAGGAGGTACAGCACTCCACGTTCAATTCCCAGTACCAGAAAAAGAAAAGAAACCGTTCAAAAAAATGACAACCTAAGCTATTCTGAAAATGAAAATCTGCCTCCTAGAGGTGATTGATTTTTTTGTTAAAGGACTTAAAGAAAAGTCAAGGAGATTAAGATCAAATTATGAGAATTTTTAATGAATCTGTGGATTATATAAGTATTTATGAATAGGTGTTTCTGATAAATACAGATCTATTTTCTCAAAAATAAAGAAAATTTTCAATGGATATAATTAAAAATTTGCTAGCATTTCACTATGAGAAACATTCCTAATTCCAGCCACAAGCAGAGAGGGATGGTAATGAAGAAAAAGGCCTAAATTACACGTTAATTCAAAAATCTTTAATGAAGATGTGAAAATGAACGATCTATAGATTTATATCAGTGTTTTCATTAAAAAAAAAAAAGCCCACTATCTTTGTTTGCTCTGTTTCAGTAACAGGCTGCCTTGTTATCTATAAACACTTTGAATTTTAACATATTAACATCTTACTCTAAGTTCATAAAACACAAAGAGAGCAGCACACAGCTAGGAAAACTGAAAAAAGGATTTCAGGGCTCAACCTCCTAAACTAAAAGAAAAATACCAGAAAAAGCAAACTATGGGAGAGAAAATAAGAATGGTAAAATTGTATTTTCTCACAATAAAATCTGAGAATGAAGGGGACCTAAAAAACCTGCAGTTCAAACCCTTAATTCTACAGGTGGAGAAACTAAAATCTAAAGGTCAAGTGACTTCCCAAACCACACATTTTTAGCTCAGGTCCTACACCTGCCTGGCTACACTACCTCCTAAAACTTGAGCGAGCAACGTGACTCCCGTCTCCTATCCCAGCCTTCCAGTGCTTTTGCTCTTGTTTTCCTATCATTCCATATATCCATAAGATACGCACTGCGTTAATACATGCCGTTTCACAACTTAGCATTCCTTGCACATTCCCGTCATTTGACAATGCACAACTGTGACAAAGTTTCATACTTCTAATAAAAATGCTTAATTTTAAAAGTGCCACCAACTTTTAAAGTGTCAGTTTAAGCCAGCATGTAAAAAAAAATAGCTCTATGCATGGATTTCTATTTACTCTATTCCATGAAAAACATACTTACCCTGGCAGCCCCTGCATCACACGGTACATGTGTACACGATACAGAGCAAGCACCTACTTGAAGAAACACACTCACCAACATATACTGTAAACTTTTGCAAGTATTACAAGGGAGAAAACGTGTCGGTTTTTTTTTTTTTTTTTTTTTTTACTTTTAAAGAGACTTCTTGCCAATTTTTCCAAAAGTCATTTTGAACTGAGTGCTGCTTTTGATTACATTTTAATGAAAAGAAAAACACTAGAGGTTGGCTTAATTTGATCTGTGTTGACAACAGTCTTACTTTAGAAAACTATGCCCAAAGGACTATGATTTTTCTTTAAGTTCCCAGTACAATTTAATCGATTTCATGTCACAAGACTGAATTTCATACCAGATTCTCAGATTTTAGATGTCATGAGTGTAGGACTTATTTAGCTACACGCAATTGTTCAATTTATACTAAAAAACTTTTGTCATGATGCATAACCTCTAAGCAAACAGGTAATGGACAGTCTTTTCTTAAGTGTCAAGGCAAGACTATTGTCAAGATAAGCCAACACAATGATCAACTGTAACGTAATTTAAGTTCAGTTACTGGGTGTTTACAAAATATTCTTGGAATAAAAAAAGTAATAGGTGCAAAAGACAGCTGAAGTGGGGTTGTCAGGTTTTTACTCCTTTATAACGATGCCAAGAGAACAAGGTGATAGTGACTGCTTGCAGTTTTCACATGTAGCAAGAGTATCCGTGACTCCCAAAGGAGATAATTTTTTTAAAAAAAAAGGTCTAATCCATGTTTTGTTTCCGAGACCCCTGCCTAAGCCCTCATTCACGTGCAGCCCAAGAGTGTAAAAGGTAAAAATATGAGGAAAAAGAATCCTTTCAGCAAAATCAACTTTTTTCTTTTCTAAATGCAAAAACAAATCCCAAAATAATCACTGTGATCAGACAGGTTAATTAATAGAAACTCCAAAGGCCTTAAGAAAAGATCCTGGCCAATTTATACCATCTCATGAAAAAATAGAAAAAGAATCACTTCAATCTGTATAAGAGTTAAAGAATGCAGCCACTAAGGTAGGGCTGCCTGGAAGTCATTTTAAAAATACCCACTTAGAGCTGGCAATACCTTCCTCTAAATGTATTTATACCATATAGAATTAAAAAAAAAACTTTTGCAGCTTGTTACTGATTTAGAAAAGTTATAGAAAATGCACACGTATCAAGGGCATTTATCATTTATACCAATTTTTAAGAATATTGCAGAACATACTTACTATTGGTTTTTTAAAATCCCACAGCAGACAACGTCTGCCTCTCACATGGCGACTTACTTGCTTCCTGAGACTAAAATGTTACTGAGAATGCTCTTCCTTATTTGATTAAAACAAACTCATTTCGCTTTAATATTTTCAGACCTAAGTTAGTTGCTTTTGAAAGAAGTGCTAAGGAAGCTGGAAGCTAGATAAAGAAAACATACCTTTGGTTCTAAGAAGCACCCTCTGAAGTAGCGGTACTGAACCGACACGCCTCGACTGAGCTCGGTGCTGGCTTTCCACAGGACGCTGAGGAAGAGGAGGAGGAGCGCCGTTAGCCCAGTCAAAGGACGCAGAAAGGCCTCACACTGCACGGAACCCTCACATACGGGCTGGGACAATGTCACCCGTTTGTTCACACACAGAACTACTCCTGGCTGCCCAAGCAGGCGGTGGGAACGGTGATAAACCACAGAAGAGCCATCCTCCCGCCGCCTGCTTCCCTGTGCGCACAGAGCAAGGAAAAAGAGCCCAAAGGCGCCTGGGGTGAGAGGCCTCAGTGCGGGTGAGACCTCAGAGAGGAAAGAGGGCATCAGAACCTTCTCACTCCCCATGGGCTGGAGATGCTACGTGGTTGCTAAGAGGCTCCGAGACCAAAGCCCCCGGGGTCACAGTGAGGCGCGTGCCACCTCCCCGTCCTTCAGCTACCAAGCACTCAGGACCGTCACTGGTTTCAACTCCTGCCTCCACCTGAACCAGACTATTCTAACAGACACTGAGGCTGTGGCTCAGAGCTGGCTCAGGTAAGAGGCGCTGCTATGGTTCATGATTTCCGAGACTCAGTATCAGCGGGCCTGTTAGAAATGCAGCTTCTCAGGCCCGCGCAGACCTAGACTGATACACTCTGGCAGGTGGAGGCCTCGCAATCTGAACTTTAACACACTTCTGAGTGACTGTGATCAACACTTCGGCAGCATTAATTCAGCCTAAGTTGTTCAGCTCCACGGTTCTTACTGACACCAGAGGGCAGCTCCCACCTGCCTCTGCCACCCACATTCTGGAGCCTATCTCCACCCTGATCCGTCCTGCCTCCTAATGGAACACCCACAACTGCGGACACCAACAGACCCGGCTACCTTCAGTGGATCAGGTACTAATATAATAACACGTGTATGCTAGGCTCCACCCGGGGTGTTCCATGGGTCTGAGGTGCTACCTGGTCATGGAGACTCTGATAGAAGGTCACTGGCCACTGAGATTCTTTTGTGATTATGAGTCTCTACTGTAAAGTATGGATAGCAAGCCTTGACATAAATATCCCAACATTTCCCTCATGAGCCTCAGAATTCTTTTTTTTATTTTTTTGCGGTACTGGGGGGCATTCTACCTCCAACCTACACTTCCAGCCCAATTTTTCTATTTTTTATTTTGAAACAGGTCTTACTAAGTTGCAGAATGCTTCACTAAGTATCTGCGGCTGGCTGCAAACCCAGATCTTCCTGTCTCAGCCTCCCAGGTACTGGTATTACAAGCGTGTATACCCAGCTTCAACTTTTTTTTTTTTTTTGGCAGGTCTAGGGATGGAACCCAGGGGCATTTGACCTCCAAGCTACACCCCCTGCCCTATTTTTTATTCTTCATTTTGAAACTGGGTCTTACTGAGTTGCAAAGGGACTCACTAAGTAGCTGAGGCTGTCTGCGAACCGCAATCCTCCGGTCTCAGCCTCCCGAATGCTGGGATTACAAGTGTGCGCCACCATGCCCCGGCTCAACCTAGTTTATTATCAACTAATCTCTGCTACCAAAAAACTAAGCCAGGCATGGGGGGGGAGGGGACATGCCTGTAATTCTAGCACTTGGGAGGCTGAGACAAGAGGATCACAGGTTTGAGGATAGCTTCATTTTAGCAAGACCTCAGCAACTTAGTTACACCTTGTTTTAAAATAAAAAATAAAAAGTGCTGGGTTATAGCACAAAGGTAAAATGCCCATGGATTCAACTCCCAATACCAAAGGAGGGAGTGGGGTTCAGAACTATCCAATTTATAAAAGTCCACCAGAAGCTGGGCATGGTGGCACACATCTGGATTCCCTATACTTAGGAGACTGATACAGGAGGATCGCAGGTTCAAGGCCAGCCTCAGCAAGTAGTGCAAATCTCATCAACCTGGTGAGACCCTGCTTCCAAATAAGGATAAAATTGGGCTAGGGGTGTAGCTCAAAGGTAGAATGCCTCTGGGTTCAATACCCAGTACCACACACACAAAAAAGTGCACCAGAGTATGTAAAACGAGTGCCAGATATGCAGAGAAGGAGTGGCAAATTTTAAATCTGTGCTGGCACTCCTTTCCCATTTATTATTTCTCAGTCTCCAGAAGCAGGAGCTCGGCATGTACTTTTTTTTTTGAGTGTGGTACTGGGGGTGGAACCCAGGGGCTTTTCTACCTCCGGCTATACTTACAGACCTATTTTATACTTTATTTGGCAACGGTCTCACTAAGTTGCTGAGAGCCTCACTAAGTAGCCAAGGATGGCTTCGAACCTGTGAGATCCTTCTGTCTCGGCCTCCCAAGCGCGGGGATTACCACGCCCGGCGGCATGTACATTTTAAAAAAGCAATTCTAATTGCTCCCTTGGTTAAGAACCCCTAAGCAACCGCTAAACAAAGAGGTGGGAAGGCAAAGCAAATGTTGAAGCCAAGATGCAAACTGTTCAGTGAACTCAAGCTGGAACAGAACCTGATTAAAATTAGGAAAAACCAGGAGGAGCCTGGAGAGTGAGTCCAACTGGCTGCTTTGAACTGCCCTCCTAAATATCATAAGACATACAGAGGGCAGGTAAAGCATCTTTGGCCTTACTAGGAAACAATGCCACAACCTTCAAATGATCTCTAAGTAGACAAAAATCCCAGAGCTCTAGCTGCCATGTACGTGTACGGAGAACTGAATTCTATCTAAATGCAACTCAGTGAGGCCTGTCTCAAAATAAAGAATACGTGCCGGGCGTGGTGGCGCACGCTTGTCATCCCCGCGCTTGGGAGGCTGAGACAGGAGGATCGCGCATGTTCAAAGCCAGCCTCGGCTACTTCGTGAGGCTCTCAGCAACTTAGTGAGACCCTGTTTCCAAAAAATATATAAAAATGGGTCTGGGAGTATAGCCCGGAGGTAGAAAGCCTCTGGGTTCCACCCCCAGTACCACCAAAAATAAAAAGAAAATAAATAAAGAATACAAAACAGGGCTGGGGTGTAGCTCGGAGGTAGAGTGCCCTGGCTGCAGAGCGCTGAGCTGCTTTTCTCGTTGCCTCTTGGTTTTGCCACGCGCTCCTCAGACCATCTGCTGTGGAGGACCTGCTTTTATTTGCTCATTGTTTTATTCTGTGTCTGGCGACTAATACGTCTCATCTACACACCCAGTTCAATGAAACAAGTCCACGATGACATGGAGAGATGACCCACCAACGGCAAACTGTTATACTTATTTTTTGTGTGTGGTATTGGGGATTGAACCCAAGGACATTCAACCTCCAAGCTACACCCCCAGCCCTATTTATTATTTGTTATTTTAAAGCAGGGTCTCATAATTTGAGGAAGGCCTCACTAAGTAGCTGAGGCTGGCTGCAAACCTGCGATCCTCCTGTCTCAGCCTTACAATCAGTGAGACTGTAAGCATGTGCCACCACGCCTGGTTTGTTATAAACACCTCTGAAGGATTGCTCTCAATGTATTTCTCATATCATGTACTGATTAAAAAGTCTTTTGGAGCCGGGTGTGGTGGTGCACGCTTGTAATCCCAGCATTTGGGAGGCTGAGACCAAAGGACGAGACCAGAGGATCACGGTTCACGGAGAGCTCAGCTACTTAGTGAGGCCCTCCGCAATTTAGTGAGACCCTGTTTCAAAATAAAGAATAAAAAATAGGGCAGGGGGGTGTAGCTCGGAGGTCAAATACCCCTGGGTTCCCTCCCCAGACCCGAAAAAAAAAGTCTTTTGGAATCAGGCATGGGGAAACACGCCTTTAACCCCAGTATGCAAGAGGCTAAGACTGGACCACAGGTTTGAAGCCAGCCTAAAAAACTTATGTGGCTCCCAGCAACTCAGTGACCCTGTTTTCAAACAAAATAGGGGTGGGGGTATAGCTCAGAGGTAGAATGACCCTGGGTTCAACCACCAGGCACCAAAAAAAAAAAAAGTCCCTTGGACTACAGGTCGCATTTTTAGCAATACTGCTCTATAGGGAAAACCGCATGTGAACCTAAAAAGCTTTATTTTTTGTGGTCATGGGGATGGAATCCAGGGGCCCTCTACTTCTGGAGTATACCCCAGACCTATTTTACATTTGGAGACAGGGTTTCACTTAGTTGCTGAGAGCCTCACTAAGCTGCTGAGGCTGGCTTCACACCTATGGTCTTCCAGTCTCAGCCTCCCGAGTACTGGGATTACAAGCGTGCGCCACATGCCAGCGACAACCTAAAAGATCTCTAACCAATCTCTAACCAGACACCTCAGATGGCGTTTCTCTAAGGCAGCTCTAGGTGTATTTGTATGCTACTTCAGAAAACGCTAAACATTTCCAAATATCCGGGTGCTGGCTAAGCGCCACCTTTGTTAACATCTATGTACGGACTCTACCTAGCCCCTCGCCACGTAGACCGTATCTGAGGACAAGACATTAAAGCCCCCAAGCTCACAGCGCACTGCATAGAGCTGCAGGCCCTCCTCGGGCCGCTGCGCCTGGGCCACGCTCAGGCCTGGACTGAGTGCTGCTACTGAAAACATTTTTTTCTTATTTTTCATGTTTGTAATACTGGGAAATGAACCCAGGGTCATTCCACCTCTGAGTTCTAACACCAGCCCTATTTTATTTATCTCTTTATTCATCTACTTACTTATTTTGGTATTGGGGATTGAACCCAGGGGTGCTCTACCTCCAAGCGCTACCCCTCAGCCCTATTTTTTTTTTTTTTAAACAGAGTCTCACTAGGTGGATGAGAGTCTCACTACTTGCTGAGACTGTCCTCAAACCCACACTACTCCTGTCTCAGCCTCTCAAGTCCTGGGACTACAGACGTGTGCCACCATGCCTGGCTCTATTTTATTTTATTGTATTTTATTTTTATATATTTATATATTTATTATTTAATTTGTTTTGCAGTACTGGGGATGGAACCCAGGGGGCATTCTACCTCCAAGCAACACTCCCAGCCCTCTTTTTTATTCTTTATTTTGAAACAGGGTCTCACTGAGTTGCAAAGGGCCTCACTAAGTAGCTGAGGCTGTCTGCAAACCGCGATCCTCCTGTCTCAGCCTCCCAAATGCGGGGATTATAAGTGTGCACCACCACGCCCGGTTTTATTTTATTTTTTTTTTAAATGAGTCATATCCAGGTATGGTGGCACATCTGTGGTCCCAGAGCTTGGAAAGTTGAGACAGGAGGATCACAAGTGTGAGGCTAGCCTTAGCAACTTAGTAAGACCTTAAGCAACTTTTTGAGACCCTGTATACAAATGAAAAGGGCTGGGCAAGGTGGCACACACTTATAATGCCAGTTCTTGGAAGGCTGAGATGGGAGAACACGTCTGAGAACAGACCCAGCAAGTAGCGGCACCTGTTTCAAAACAAAACGAAAACAGGCCTGGGAGTGTGGCTCGGAGAAGACTACCCCTGGGTTCCACCCCCAGCCACAAAAAAGAAAAACAACAACAACAAAAAAGAATATCTGCTGACGGCTCGGGACAGCGCCCGGTGACTGAGCACACGCCTGACATGTGTGAGGCTCCGGATCCGTCCCCAGAGCCAAACCCGCCAAAGAGAGAAAATGGGACTGGAAAGCAAAAAAAATAATGTCTAAGTTTTGTTTTAAATATAAAAGTATTATAAGCCTGCTATTTTTTTTTCTTCCTTTGGCACTGGGGATGGAAACTAGGGGCATTTGACCTCCGAGCTATACCCCCAACCCTATTTTTTATTCTTTATTTTGAAACCGGGTCTCACTGAGTTGCAGAGGGCCTCACTAAGTAGCTGAGGCTGTCCACAAACTCAGATCCTCCTATCTCAGCCTCCCAAGTACTGGGATTACAAGCCTGCGCCACCACGTTGGCTAATGGCTAAGCCTGATATTTAGAAATAAGGAAGTACAAAAAAAGGTTAAAAAAAAAAAAAAAAGTTGTGCTGGGCGTTGTGGTGCACGCTTGTAATCCCCGCGCTTGGGAGGCAGAGACAGGAGGATCGCGCGGGTTCTAAGCCAGCCGCGCTGGCTTAAGAGACTCTGTTTCCAAATAAAAAAAATATAGAATAGGTCTGGGAGTGTAGCCCGGAGGTAGAAGGGCTTCCAGGAACCCCAGTATCAAAAAAAAAAAAAAAAAGCTTTTTTTTTAGGTACTGAGGATTGAACTGAGTGAGGGGCATCCTACCACCAAGCTACACCTCCAGCCCTATTTTTTAGTCTATTTTGAAACAGGGTGTCACTAAGTTGCACAGGGCCTCACTAAGTAGCTGAGGTTGACTACGATGTGATCCTCCTGCCTCAGCCTCCCAAGTACTGGGGCTGCAAGTGCGCATGCCACCCGTGATCAGCAGAAGTCAAGAATTGTAAGTGGTTGAGAGATGGAGACTGAGGAACAGAGCAACCTGGTTTTGTTTTTTGGTAGTGCTAGGGATGGAAACCCTTCGACCTCCGGGCTACATTCCCAGACCTATTTTATATTTTATTTGGAAACAAGGTCTCTTAAGCCAGCGCGGCTGGCTTAGAACCTGCGCCATCCTCCTGTGTCCGCCTCCCAAGCGCGGGGGGGATTACAAGCGTGCACCACCACGTCCGGCTAGAGCAACCTGGTTTTTTCACCCAAACTTATAAAAACGATTTCATTCTCTAAGTACATGTGTACATGTAATACTCTAGCAAAAGTTAAACTGAAAGAAAAATTATCAACCAGGTGTGGGGCACCTGCTAATAATCCCAGTATTTGGGAGGCTCAGACAGGAAGAACATGGTTTGCAGACAGCCTCAGCTACTCAGTGTGGCCCTCCTCAACTTTGTGAGACCCTGCTTCAAAATGAAGAATAAAAAATAGGGCTGGAGGCATAGCTTGAAGACAGAATGCCCCTGGGTTCCATCCTCAGCACTGCCAAAAAAAAAAAAAAAAAAATTATAGTCAAGTCCCCTGAAGCCTCGAGTCCCAAAGGGATGCGGTGCGTCTGCGACCTGCAGTGCTCAGCTTACCTTTCCCCTGTCTCGTTTTCTGGAAGAAGAGCCACAGCGTTGGCTGGATTCCAGTTTCCCAAAGCATCACAGCTTCCACATATTGCAAAAACTTCTCCTAAAGATACACAATAATCAGGATTTTCCTTAGCAAAAAGTCTCAAACTTTAGTTTCAGGAAACAAGCAAAGAACAGGCAGGAGCACTACTTCAGATGGACGCAGAGTCTCCTTGAGCCGAGGTGGAAGGACGTCGCTGGAGACACGGCTGGCCCGGGGACCACACTAGCGCCTGCATGTCAGCTCGACTCCTCTCCAGAACCAAAGCCCCAGAAACAGGAAAACACAGCATTGGGCTTCACTTCATTGAGGCAGGGGCTTGCGGGGGTGTTGACAGTCCCCCAAAGTTGCTGAAGCTGGCCTTAAGCCTGTCTCCCAAGTACCAGGATTATAGGCATGCCCAACCATGCCCCGCTCAACTTTTTTTAAATTTTGAAACAGGGACACACTAAGTTGTTAAGGCTAGCCTCAAACCTCTCATCCTCCTGTCTCAGCTTCCCAAGTCCTGGTATTATAGGTTTCACCACTAAATCTGGCTTCTTCCCACTTTACTCACCCCAACTTCACCCCTCTTCGTATTCCCCAGCCTCCCTGTATTTAGCAGAGAATACTTCCTCCTGCTGCGGTGAGGGACGGAGGTAACGGGGAGGGAGGCTGTGGGGGGAGTCCTCCCAAACACCCTTTCCCTGTCCCTCCACCACCTCCTTCCTACCGAGTCGCCTACATTTACAGGCACTATCCCTGAGAATGAGTGGCGCCCTCACCAAGCAGGAATTCTGTAGTCAGCCTGTATGCCTGACAGGCTGGCTCCTTCTGAAAGCTGCCTGCCTACAGCTCCCGTCAACGGTGTGCGGCAGCTCTGCAGTCTTCTCTGCCCAGGAGGCCACAAGACACAGGCCAGTACTTGGTCGAGAGTCAACAGTCAGCCTGCTAGCAACCTGCAACCTGCAGAACTTCCCCCAGAGGCAGCGCTGCACCAGATTATCTGGACTAAAAATGGGAACTTGGACGTGTTAGACCCAGAGCTAGTCACTCATTTATTCTTTGACAAGACAAAGTCATGCCTTCATGAGCCTGCAAGCCATCCACAAACATTACGTAAGCGGTTCTATACGGTTTCTAGGAGAGCCACAAAATGGTGCCAGAACCCCGAGAGTTCTCAGGGCCACTGCCTCGTGAAATGGGGAGTCAAGGGGCAGGGCAGGCACAGATCTGGACAGGGAAAACAATTTGAAAAAAATTTCAAAAGAGGAAGGAAAGGGAAAAACATAGCCTGTGTGAGGAACTGAAAGCTGGTCAGGACAGCCAGGGGACGTTGACACCACGGTGCATCACCTAGTTGTGGGACTGTTTTGATATGCTTATGCTAAAATTACTTTAGTGTTTCAAAAGATAGCAAAATACAATAAGACTAAAGAAAACTCACAGGAATACAACAGTTATCTTAGCCACATGTTCACCAGCTTCTTACGCTAGCAGGATTGCCCCCATTTTTGTGCTACTTAGGAAATCTTAGCCCAACCATCTTCATCCTGTGCAAAACCAAATTCACAGCTTTCCTGGAAAACAGGCAAACCTGACAGTACTTAGGGAGGTATTTTTCCCTCCTAGATTTTTTTTTTGGTGGTACTGGGATTCCTGGAAGCCCTTTTACCTCTGGGTTACACTCCCAGACCTATTTTTATACTTTATTTGGAAACAGGGTCTCTTAAGCCAGCGCGGCTGGCTTCGAACCTGCGTGATCCTCCTGTCTCCGCCTCCCAAGCGCGGGGATGACAAGCGTGCGCCACCGCGCCCGGCGTTCCCTCCTAGATTTTATTATGCTTTGTGCACATTTCCGATAGGCAAGTCCTAAAGATATGTTCATCAAAAAAATCAGGCCCACTATAGTAGCAAGTCCATATTTAAAATAAACCAGATAAGAAAAACGTTCCCTTAATTTTTAAAATTGTGCTAAAGTAAAACTTTGCAATACCTGGTAGAAGAGTTCCTCTTATTTCAAAGGTAACTTGAGAAGGTGTCATTTTGATGGATTTATTTTAGGACGCCTTGCTAGGAAGAAAAAGAAAGATTATTTATAGTACATCAAAATAAAACAGTAGCTAGCTACCATCAAGAAATGATTTAATCCAGCTAGGCCGCCCCAGTGCATCTCTTCAAAGCGACTGAAATCAGAATGCTGCAGTAACATACGCAGACTCATGCTTACAGCAGCACACTGACAACAGTCAAATTACAGAACCACCCTGGTCTCCGCCAGCAGATGAAGGATTGTAGTTATGGGATATACACACACCGAAAATTCTACTCAGCAATAAAAAAGAAGAAAGTTATGTCATTTGCAAGAAAATGGATGGACCTGGAGAACACTAGGTGAGGTGAGACCGGCCAGCCAGAGAGGGTCCTGTGCTTTCTCTCATCTGTGGGAGCCAGGGGCAATCGGATACCAGATGGACTCCAAGTAATGGAGAAACCGCACTGGAGCCAGGGAGGTGGTCTAGGGAAAGGGAGGGAGCGTGAGGGAGGAATGACTTCACATATGTGAGAATGCCGAGGTCAATCTCAATTTCCTGCAGGGGAAGGGGGAGTGGGGCGGGAGCTAGCAGAAAGCCGCCAAGCATCACTGAACTATGTCATGATGTGAGACTATAATGCGCCAACAAAGTATAGGAGAAAAAAAATGAGTTAAGAGCTGGGTGTGGAAGTATGCATCTGTAATCGCAGTAACATGGGAGGCTAAGACAGAAGGATTGCACGTTCCAAGCCAGTCTGGGCAATTTAATGAGACCCTGTGTCAAAAATAAAAAAAGAACTGGGATGTGGCCTGAAGACAGAATACCCCCTGGGCTCAATCTGTACTGTCAAAGGAGAAGAGGGGGGAAAAGTTAATCCAAGAACTAGGTTTAGGAATTTTTATTTCTACTTTTTGGGAATAGTGGTAGAATCCAGTAGAATTTTACCACTAAACTATACCCTCAGCCCTTTTTATTCTTTATTTACTTTTTTTGTGTGTGTGGCACAGGAGATTGAACCCAGGAGTATTCTGAGCTACACTCCCAACCCAATTTTATTTTATTTTTATTCTGAAACAGAGTCTTATTAGGTTAACGAGTCTCACTATTTGCTGACGCTGACCTCGAACCTCCAATCCTCCTGTCTCAGCCTCCCAAGTACTGGGATTACTAGTGTGCCAGGCCTGGCTTTATTTTTTATTTAGAAACAGGATCTCAGTAAAGAGATCCTGCCAATAGTCTCCCTAAGTTACTGAGTATAATTCTCCAGTCTCAGCCTCCCAAGTGCTGGGAGATTAAAGGTGTATACCGTTACACCAGACTGTAAAGTTTAAGTAACTCTGATACGGAAAAAAAAGAGAAAGGATGCAAAAAGATGAAAATCTTAACTATTAGCAAAAGATTCATTTCAGAGACCTTATATATAGAATGACTGCATTAATTGGAAAGTACTAGCAAGATTTAAGACCTTACCTTACAAACCTATTCTGTAAGAATGTATGGACCAGAAATGGTGCGAAGTCTCCAAATGTTTTCTATTTAAGAGTTGAGATGCTCTTGCCACTTGTCCTCCTCAGATAAGCAGCTGTTCTGAATTCAACCTATCTCTCCTGATCAGGCTTCTGACGTGGTAGAGGGGAAGATGGGAGTGGTGCCTCAGGCCTATAATCCCAGTACTTGGGAGGCAGAGACTAACAGATCAAAGGTTCAAGGCCAGGCCGAGCAACTTAGTGACACCTTCACTAACTTAGGGAGACTCAAAATGAACACTAAAAAAACAGGGGTTCGGGGGTGTAGTTTGGTGGTAGAATGCCGCTGGGTTTAATCCCAAGGACAACAAAACTATTATAGAGAAAAGTTTGACTCGGGAGAAGATACCTTTAATAACAAGGTACATTTCTAATAACAGGAACAACCAAAGAACTTAGGAACCACTGACTGAAACAACTAGTTAGGTTTTGCAACAAGTTTGAGAATCTGCTTCTAAGATACAGCATAACTACCTCCTAAAAAAACCTTCACCCCACAAAAAGTTGGTTCAGACTTGCTCTTTTTTAACTATAGGAATATCTTTACTGTTTTTCAGCCTTCAAATTTAGCATCCTGACTACAGCCAGCGTACCTACAATGCCAGTCTTTGGGAGGCTGAGACAGGAGGATTACAGGTTTGCGGCCAGCCTCGGCTACTTAGTGATACCCTGCAACTTAGTGAGACCTTGTTTCAAAAATAAAAAGAATTAAAAAAAAATAGGGCTCTGGGTATATGTCAGAGGTAGAATGCCTCTGGGTTCAATCCCCAGCACTGCAAAATAAGTAAGTGAATGAATGAATGAATAAATAAATAGTGCTGGTGTTTAGTTTGGAGGTAGAACACTACTGGGTTCAATCCCTAGTACCAATAAATAAATAACTAAACACACACACACTCCCACTAAGCGCCACACCCCTGAGTAGCAGTCCTTACTGAAGGCAAGCTAACCTCCAGGGGGCATGGGTAATGTCACAAGGCGTTTTTGGTTGTCACAACTGGGAGGGATGCTGCCTGCACCCTGTCGTAGAGACCAGAAGTGCAGCCTAACACCACATAATGCACATAATGGCCCTCTTAAATTTTCAGCTCCCAACATTAATAGGGCAGAGATTCAGCAATGTGATCTAAGGCTGCCAGGCATGAGGGTCCTCACCTGTAATCCTAGTCCTCCCACTGGGAGGCTGAGCAGGATTTCAGACTTGAGACCAGCTTCAGCAACCTGGAAACCCTGATTCCAAATAGGACTGTGGGTGTTGCTCAGAGGAAGAAAGCCCCTGGGTTTAATCCTCAGTAATAAGGGAAAAAAAGAGAGGGGGAGAGAACGCTGATCTGATTCTATCTACATGGAGCTATTAAATAATATCATTATAAGCTCAATGTTAGCTACAAATTATATATCATATTTACATCAATTATAAAATGTGTAAGTGGCCAAGCTTGGTAGCACAAGTTTATAATTCTAGTATTGGTAGGCTGAGACAGTAGGATCACAGATTTCCCAGCCAGCCTCAACTACTCAGTGAGGCCCTCCACAACTTAGTGAGACTGTTTCAAAATAAATAAAAAATAGGGCTGGGCTAGCCGGGCATGGTGGCACACGCTTGTAATCTCCTCATTTGGGAGGCTGAGATAGGAGGATCGCACAGGTTCGAGGCCAGCCTCAGCTACTTAGTGAGGCTCTCAGCAACTTAGTGAGACCCTGTTTCCAAATAAAATATAAAAATAGGTCTGGATGTAAACCGGAGGTAGAAAGCCTGGGTTTCACCCTTAGTACCACAAAGAAAAACAAAAAAAAAAAAACAAAACAAAACAAAAAGGCCGGGCATGAGACCCTGGTTTCAAAATAAAGAATAAAAAATAGGGCCGGGTGTGGTCCAACATGTTTGTAATCCCCCTCCCCCACACGCTTGGGAGGCTGAGACAGGAGGATCACACAGGTTTGAAAGCAGACTCAGCTACTTAGTGAGGTTATCAGCAACTTAGTGAGACCCTGTTTCCAAATAAAATATAAGTCTGGGGGTACAGTCTGAAAGTAGAAAAACCCTGGGTTCCACCCTCAGTACCACAAAAAGAAAAGAAAGAATAAAAAATAGGGCTGGGGGTGTAGTTCAGAGATAGAATGACCCTGGGGTTCAACTCCCAGTACTGCCAATATGTGTGTGTGTGTATGTGTGTGTGTGTGTGTGTATATATATATATATATATATATATATATAGTTTTTTTTTTAATTTAGACTGAGACAGGAGGATTGCAGGTTCAAGGCTGGCCTCAGTGACTTAGTGAGATCTTGTTTAAAAATTAGAATAACCACCGGGCGTGGTGGCACACGCATTCCCGTGCTTGGGAGGCGGAGGATAGCGTGGGTTCAAAGCCAGCCGTGCTGGTTTAAGAGACCCTGTTTCCAAAAATAAAATAGGTCTGGGAGTGTAGCCCGGAGGTAGAAGGGCTTCCAGGAACCCCAATACCACCAAAACAAAAACAAAAATAAAAATAAGAATGAAATAATAGTTTGGAGGTAGAATGCCTCTGGGATAGACTACCCCTCCCCCTCATTGCTGGGTTCCAAGATTGCCTCAGCAAAGAGCCTCTCAGCAACCCAGATGACCCTATCGCAAAACAACAGAAGGGTTGGGGTTACCTCTAGATTTCTAGACAAACAGAAAACTTATGTAAATTTAGTAAAAAGGAAACAAACTGATTATTAATTAAAATTGAGCTCTTTGTTCCTAGTTGTTTAAAGTAGCTATGGTAACATGGGGTAAAGAGCTGCAGCAAATGTACTCCATACAAAGATATACACAAGAACAAAAATAAACCCCTCCCCAGAAGTCAACAAAGGGCCACCTTCTTCAACCGCCAAAAGTCAAGCAATCTAGTTCAAATTTCCACTCCCCACCCCAATTTAATACCATACTGAAGAAATGCCCGGGGAGCCATAACTTTGTGGAGAGAGGCCAAAATTTTGGTGCAGGATTGAAGCAGTACGGTTTTGGCACCGTCTACCACCAAAACAGCGGTGACAAAGTAAAAAACCGTTTTACTGTGGAATGCAGAAATTACACATTCAGTACTTCTTCCAAACAAGCCAAAAATCATACTATCTCACAGTGGCAGGTCTTCCAGATACACAGGAAACAAGAATAGGAAAAACGCGAGTCACTGCACACACGTGACCTGACCGTGTAGACACGTTAACCAAGTCGCTATTACCTCACAACACTTCCTGAGGCAGGCTTGTTTTTGTTTCTCTACGTTTAACCTCCACTGTGCACATTTTAAAGATAACGTTCTCATCTGAGATCCTCAGTATTCAGCACATTTGTAAGACTCAAGCAATTAGCACGGTATGCCATTGTAGTTAATACACATTTTTAATGAATTCTGAGTTCACCCTCCGTGGCAAAATGAGTATTACGCTATGCTTTTTGTCATATAAACTGGCCTTACCAGTTTATCAGCACAGGAAACAAAAGGGAGACTTCAGCAAACCAAGAAACAAGAACATTTAGTTAGAGGGGAATTAAAGCCAGGTATTTTTAGCCAAAGTGTGTATGTCTGGCCAAAAAGAACATGGTTTTTCTTTTTTTGAAGATTTAAAGAAGTTTATTAGAAAGATAGAAATACAGAAAATAGAAATACAGCCCCATGCCAAAATGGCATGGGGGGTGACTGGAAATGAATACACCCAGAACATGGTTTTTCTTCAAAACTTTTCAAGGAAAAAAACTGTTTCCAATTTGCCTTGCTCTCACCTACACTCCAGCTTTGACTCTCATAACCGGCCATAATAAAGGGATATATGAAATGCCTACAGAAATCTTTGTTCTTGATTATGACTACACCTTTTTTAACCTCCACACACTTGAAGTCAACACTTTGATCAAACTTATGTCAACACTAGTGAACTTTTATAGTAAAAAGAATTTATGTAATAAATTTCATTCAACTTTCTAACCAGTGCACTAACATTTCTCCAAATGTTTCCCGTCTCACTCTGCTCTGATATTATTTTCATGTGTCCGCATCCATTTACATTTCCTGTTTATGTTATAGCCAAAGACTCCACTCAGTAACCTGCTTTTTTTTTTTTAAATACATAGCGAAATTTTACTCACTGTGACTTTTCTTTTGCGGTCTTCGTTTGAGTCTAACGTCCCTACGCCTTACTTTGCAGATTCTGCCTACAACATGGCTTTTCCCTCGCTCTTACATCAGAAACGGGACTGAGCTGGGTGCGGGCTTTACCTCCGCTTCCCTGTGCGCTAACTTGTATCCAGAACACTGAAACTTGGAAAGCCGGCGGGGCGCTGCTCTTCTGTCTTAGTTATGTAACAACTGTCAGAAATGTAGCTGACAGCTGCACGGAGAGGTGGACACCGGGGAGGGAGAGAACGCGCCCCAAGAAAACGTCCTGAGCCCCAAACATCCTGCCCGGTTCGATCGTTTCCTCGGAGTTGACACGTCAGACTCGACAGCTGCCTCGGGGTGAAAGAATTCCCTGCGACGCCTGGCAGTCCACTCGGGGCGTCCTTCGGCCGAGCAGTCCTTCGGCGGGCTGGACCTTCCTCCCCGAAGACAGTGTGCGGAGCTTTGGGACACGCCGGGCTTAAGAGAGACGGGGGCAGCCTCCCCAGGTCTGATCGGGGGCGCTGCTCATCATTATCCCCGCCATGGAAACATCCTCCGGGAATCAGGCACCCCGGGGTGCTCGGGCCCGCGTCCCCGGGGCTCGCCCTGCAGATCAGACCCGACTCTGCACCCCGGGGTGCTCGGGCCCGCGTCCCCGGGGCTCGCCCTGCAGATCAGACCCGACTCTGCACCCCGGGGTGCTCGGGCCCGCGTCCCCGGGGCTCGCCCTGCAGATCAGACCCGACTCTGCACCCCGGGGTGCTCGGGCCCGCGTCCCCGGGGCTCGCCCTGCAGATCAGACCCGACTCTGCACCCCGGGGTGCTCGGGCCCGCGTCCCCGGGGCTCGCCCTGCAGATCAGGTCCGACTCTGCACCCCGGGGTGCTCGGGCCCGCGTGCCCGGGGCTCGCCCTGCAGATCAGGTCCGACTCTGCACCCCGGGGTGCTCGGGCCCGCGTCCCCGGGGCTCGCCCTGCAGATCAGACCCGACTCTGCACCCCGGGGTGCTCGGGCCCGCGTCCCCGGGGCTCGCCCTGCAGATCAGACCCGACTCTGCACCCCGGGGTGCTCGGGCCCGCGTCCCCGGGGCTCGCCCTGCAGATCAGGTCCGACTCTGCACCCCGGGGTGCTCGGGCCCGCGTGCCCGGGGCTCGCCCTGCAGATCAGGTCCGACTCTGCACCCCGGGGTGCTCCCGCGGCCGCTCTTTTCAAGCGGAGCCGGAAAATGAGCAGTTGTCAAGAGCTGGGCGAGGCGGGCTCCAGGGGCCCCGCGGGGCTTGGGCTGCACCCGGCGCCTTTGTTCCCTAACTCCGGTCCTCCCTGCGCCGCGCTCTTCCGCGGGGAGCGGCGTGCGCGCCGCGGGCAGCCCCGGGGTCGCGGCCGCCGACCCACCCGGCCGCCGTCCAGGCCGCCGTTTCCCGGCCCGAGCCCGCCGCCGCGGCCTGCCACGTGACGCCCGCCCGCGCCGCCTCACCTGCGCGTCCGCCGTCCCCGCCGCGCCGCCTCCGGAGCCCGAGCGCGGGCCGAGCCGCCGGGCGCCCGTCCGCCTCGCCAGCGCTCCCCCCGGCCGGCCGCGGCAGCGCCTCCGCGCAAACCGGTTCCAGCTGCTCCGGACCAAACCGCCAGGCCGCCCGCGGGGCGGGGCCGCGGAGGGCGGGGCCTACGTCACGCGCGGCGCCGGCGCGGCCAATCGGCGGCCACGCGCGGCGCCGGCGCGGCCAATCGGCGGGCGCGCGCGGGGGGGCGGGCCCTCGCGTTCCTGGAAAGGGCCGGGGACGGCGGCCGAGCGAGGCCGGGCATCCCCGGGGTCCTCGCCGCCGGCTTCCCCGGCCGCCTCCGCCCTCGCCCGGGGGTGGCGTCCGCTTCCGACGCCCTCGGCGGTTCCCCGGAGGCCCTTTAAGGACGGCCTAGCGGCCAGGCGGCCGCCGCACGTTTTCCCCATTTGAAAGCGAGGGCGAGCCGGGCGTGGTGGATTCAACCTGTGACCCCCAAAACCGGGGAGGCGGAGACCCGGGCATCTGAGGTTCGAGGGCAGCCTTCGGCAGTTTAGCGAGGCTCTCAGCAAGCTGATGGGACCCCGTTTCCAAATTAAAAAATAAAACGGAGCCGGCCTTGGTGGCGCGTGCTAGTTGTCATCCCCCAGTACCTGGGAGGTTGAGACTGGAAAATCGCCGGTTTGCACCCAGCCCCGGCCATCTAGTGAGGTCCTCTGTCGTTTAGTGAGACCCCGGTTCAAACTCTAAGAATAAAATGAAGCCAGGCGTGGTGGCGCGCGCTTGTAATCCCCGCAGTCGGGAGGCTGAAACAAGAGAATCTTACAGTTTGCAGACAGCCTCAGCCACTTAGTAACTCTTAGGCTCTTTGCAACTCAGTGAGACTGTTTTAAAAATAAAGAGTAAAAAATAGGGCTGGGGGTGTAGTCCAGAGGTAGAATGCCCCTGGCTTCCATCCCCAGTACCAAAATGAAAGAAAGGAAGGAAGGAAGAAAAAGAAGAAAGAAAGGTAGATAGATATGAGGCTGGGCGTGTGGCTTGGAGGTAGAATGCCCCTGGCATCAATCCGCAGGGCCATAAAAAATAAAATAGGGCTGGGGGTGTAGTTTGCAGGTAAAATGCCTCCGAGTTCAAGCCCCAACACCACAAAAAGAAGAAAAAGAAAGAAAAGAATGATATGTAGGTCTGATGTTTTCTGGAAATTTTCCTTTCAAAGCAATCAAATTTGGATTCAATCATTAAAGTGGAAAATAAAGATTAGGGAGCCGGGCGTGGTGACGCAAGCTTGTAATCCCTGAGCGTGGGAGGATGAGACTGGAGGATCGCACAGGTTAGGAGCCAGTCTCAACTACTTAGTGAGGCTCTCAGCAATACAGTGAGACCCTGTTTCCAAATAAAATATATAATAGGTCTGGGAGTATAGCCCAGAGGTAGAAAAGCTCCTGGGTTCCACCCCCAGTACCACCAAAATAAATAAATAAATA
Organism: Muscardinus avellanarius; assembly: GCF_963383645.1. Taxonomy (NCBI): domain Eukaryota; kingdom Metazoa; phylum Chordata; class Mammalia; order Rodentia; family Gliridae; genus Muscardinus; species Muscardinus avellanarius. Next base: position 12,292,608 of record NC_137805.1, on the reverse strand, counting down.
AAGATTAGGTAACCTAAAATAGTTGAAAGTTGGTAACTTTGCTAGGTAGGCAAAATGTGGTCTACATGCCAGCAGCCTTCTGCTGGAGCAGGAGCCTAACCCAGGCCTGCCTAATAGAATCGCATTTAACAGCTTCTCAAAGTGATTCTTACTCAAAAGAAGGTGTGAAGAGATGAAGATGAACAGCCAGGCATGGTGGCATAAACTTGTAATCCCAGTACTTGGAAGGCTGAGACAGGAGGATCGCTGGTTTGCAGCCAGGCTCAACTACTTAGTGAGGCCTTTTGCAACTTACTAAGACCCTGTTTCAAAATAAGGAATAAGAAAGAGGACTGGGAGTGTAGCTCAGAGGAAGACTGCTCCTGAGTTCAATCCCCAGTACAATAAATAATAAATAAATAAATAAATAAATAAAAGTAAAAGATGATGACCCTCACTGGGGAATGTGTAGCTCTTTATTTTCTAAAAATGTGCCCTGTTTTTTTTTTTTAATATGAATTTATCTATCCTGGGCTGGTGGCCCACGCCTATAATCCCAGTACTTGGGAGGCTGAGATAGGAGGTTCACAAGTTGGAGGGCAGCCTTAGCAATTTAATGAGATACTGAGGGGTAGCTCAGAGGTAGAATGCCCCTGGATTCAATCCCTAGTATCCCCCCAAATGCATTGATCACTCTCCTTTGATGGTCCCTCAAAATTAAATCAGTATTTGTCACTTATTTTTTTTTTGGGGGGGGGGGTCCTAGGGATTGAACCCAGGGGCATTCTAACTCTGAGCTACATCCCCAGCCCTATTTTATTTTGATTTTGAAACAGAGTTCCACAAGGTTGATGAGAGTCTCACCATTTGCTGAGGTTGTCATGGACCTGCAATCCTCCAGTCTCAGCCTCCCAGGCACAGGGATTATGGGCGTGGTCGCCTGCAGTACTTGTCACTGACTGCATCAAGGTTAACCACTGGTTTACTTGTAATGTAAATTTTTTTTTTTTTTTTTGGGTCTGGGGATGGAACCCAGGGGCATTTGACCTCTGAGATACACCCCCTGCCCTATTTTTTATTCTTTATTTTGAAACCGGTCTCACTGAGTTGCAGAAGGCCTAAGTAGCTGAGGCTTTCCGCGAACCGCGCTCCTCCAGGTCTCAGCCTCCCAAATGCTGGGATCACAAGCGTGAGCCACCGCGCCCCGGCTTGTAATGTAAAATTATGTTATCAGTTCTTACCTAAATTAAGTGAGATACTGAAAATTAAATTAACCACCTTTCTAGAGATGTTGAAGGTCATGCATGTTCTTGCTTTGTACAGAGCTTCTCCACCCTCCTATGTTGTGTGTGTGTGTGTGTGTGTGTGTGTGTGTGTGTGTGTGTGTTGGTTCCTACTGGAGCACTCTCCCTCTGAGCTACACTCTCAGCCCCCTACTCTTTTTTTATTCTCCTGTCTCAGCCTCCCAAGTACTGGAATTACAAGGGTGTACCACCATGCCTGGCTTCTCAGCCCTGTTTTATTTTCAATACAGGATCTGAGTTGCAGAGGGCATGACTCTTAAGTTTCTGAGGCTGACCACAAACTTATAGTCTCCCACGTACTGAAACTATAGGCATGCACCACCACGCCTGGCTAGACAGAGGTTCTAGTTTCATAAATAAGATTATTTAAGCAGGGCATGGTGGTACATGCTTGTAATCCCATACGAGACTCTCATCAACCTAAGGAGATCTTGTTTCAAAGTAAAAATAAAAAAAAAATAGGGCAAGGGGGATATCTCAGAGGTAGAATGTCCCTGGGTTCAATCCTCAGTACTACAAAAAATAATAAGAAAATAAACAATTGTATACTTACCTGGCAGGGGAGACACCACGATCACGAAAGTGGTTTTCCCAGGGCCAGGCTCACGCATTGCACTCTGTATGTGCTGACCCCTGTGATTTCTCCAAATGTGGGAAACTCGACTGCATAATTTGTGGTAGTGGGGGACTGCGTTCACACTCTCCCCTGAAAAAAAAAAAAAAGAAAGAAACAATTTTTATTTTAGAAACAAGCTCTTGCTAAATTGTTGAGGCTGGCCACAAACTTGTGATCTTTCTGTTTCAGCCTCCCAAGTAGTGAGATTATAGGGATGTGCTACCACGTCCAGCTGGTTTTTAGTTTTGTTTTTTGTTTTGTTTTATTTTGCGGTACCGGGGATGGAAACCAGGGGCATTCTATCTCCAAGCTACACCCCCGGCCCTATTTCTTAATCTTTTTTTTTTTTTTTTTTTTTTTTTTTTGTGGTACTGAGGGTGGAATCCAGAGGATTTTCTACCTCTGGGCTATACTCCGAGACATATTTTATACTTTATTTGGAAACAGGGTCTCACTAAGTTCCTGAGAGCCTAAGTAGCTGAGGCTGGCTTCAAACCTGTGCGATCCTCCTGTCTCAGCCTCCCAAACGCTGGGATTACAAGCGTGCGCCACCATGCAAGACTCCTATTTTTTATTCTTTTGTTTGGAAACAGGATCTCACTGAGTTGCAAAGGGTCTCACTAAGTAGCTGACACTGTCCATGAACCAGGATCCTCCTGTTTCAGGCTCCTGAAAGCTGGGATTACAAGCGTGCACCACCATACCTGGTCCTGGTTTTTAGTTTTGATGGTGTTTATTTATTTTTTTGGGTGGTACTGGGGGTGGAACCCAGGGGCTTTTCTACCTACGGGCTATACTTCCAAACCTATTTTATACTTTATTTAGAAACAAGGTCTCACTAAGTTGCTGAGAGCCTCACTAAGTAGCTGAGGCTGGCTTTGAACCTGTGCGATCTTCCTGTTTCAGCCTCCCAAGTGCTGGGATTACAAGCGTGTGCCATCCTCCTGGCTGATGGTATTTATTTTAACCCAAAATTTCCTCAAGAATTTCGTTTTCTTCCTAATGATGTGCCATTGTCTGCTAAAGTGTTCTGCTGTACGATTCATAATAGCTTGGAGCTGATTTCATTCTTCTGCTGGTGCTCATATTTCAGTGAGGAATTCTTTTCATAAAAGTTTGCTTCCCATAAATGTTTAGAGCCGACCTTTATTTTTCCTAAACTATTTAGTCAAACAATATTATCCGTGTGATGTTTTAGATCAAGTTGGAGGACCTAAAGCACGCTCCTTCCCTATATCCTCTTGAAATAACAGGAGAATGACGGCCATTCCACGTGGCAGATTCCACCAACCACAGAGCCAAGATACTCAGGAAAACAAATTGCTTCAGTACTGAACACGTCCAGAAGCCTTTTCCTTGTTATCACCCCTGACACGGTATTTACACAGCGCTTACACTGTACTAGGTATTATAAGTCACCTGGAGATAATATAGAGTGGAAAGGCGGGCGTGCAGAAGTTAAATGCAAACACTGTGCCATTTATATAAAAGATGTGAACATTTTAGTGTCTGGGGGAGGTCCTGGACTCAATGCCCTGTGGATAGAGAGGGACGACAGTTACCTTTGAGTGAGCCAGAAACTGAAGAATTTCTAGGAGGTATTAGGCCAGTAGCATCAGATGATCAACAAAGAAACCTGGACCCACCCAGGGAAAGAAGGGATTACTGGAATGGCCATTTCACAGTCTTGTTAAAAACTTTAATAGCGCGCGCGCGCACACACACACACACACACACACACAGAGGTAATGAAGATTGAACTCAGCCCTTTTTATATTTGTTTTGGAAAAGGGTCTTGCTAGGTAGCTGAGTCTTCTTACCTTGCTGAGGCTGTCCTTGAACCTGCTGTGTGTGTGTGTGTGTGTGTGTGTGTGTGTGTACGTGTGTGTGCGTGTGTGTGTGGTTCTGGGGATTGAACCCAGGAACATTCTTCCTCTGCGCTACATCCACAGTACTATTTTCTTAATTTTTGTTTTGAAACAGGGTGTCCCTAGGTTGCTGGGAGTCTCACTGCTTGCTGAGGCTTTCTTCAAACCTGCTATCCTCCTGTCTCAGCTTCCCAAGTACTGAGAGTACAGGCATGAGCCCCCATGCCCAGATGATGACATGGAATATGAATATATGTGTGTATGTGCATATATATATAATTTTCATATTATAGATTAAATCCAGAAGCATTTTACCTACAAGCTACACCTTCAGCCTTTTTTTTTTTTTTTTGGTACTAGGGATTGAACCCAGAGGCATTCTACCTTCTAGCTATACCCCAGCCTGATTTTATTTCTTACTTGAAAACAGGTTGATGAGAGTCTTACTACTTTATAAGGCTGCATGTGAACCTGCGATCCTTCTGTCTCAGCCTCCCAAATACAGGGATTACAGGCACACACTACCATGCCCTGCTTTTTTTTTTTTTTTTTTTTTTAATGGAAGCCAAGTATGGTGGTGTATGCCTGTAACCCCTGTACTTGAGAGGTTGAGGTAGGAAAATAGCAAGTTCAAGGACAACTTCAGCAAGTGGACTCTCATCAACCTAGCAAGATCCTATCTCAAAATAAAAATAAAATCGGACTAGAGGTGTAGCTCAGAGGTAGAATGCTCCTGGGTTCAATCTCCAATACAAAAAAAATATTGTGGTGGTGCACGATATAATCCTAATACTTCAGAGACTGAGACAGGAGGATTGCAGGTTTGAAGCCAGCCGTGGGAATTTATCCAGATCCTCAGCAAATTAATGAGACCCTCTTTCAAAATAAAAAAAGTTGGGCATGGGGGTGCTTGCCTATAATCCCAGTACTTGGGAATTTGAGTCAGGAAGATGGCAGGTTTGAGGACAGCCGCATTAAACTGGTGAGACACTATTTCCAAATAAAAGATAAAATAAGGCTGACGGTGTATCTTGGAGGTAGGATAGCCCTGGGTTCTATACCCAGTCACACACACACACACACACACACACACACACACATACACACACACTTATTTTGCCAGGCCTGGTGGTACATGATAAGTAAAATAAAAAATTAATGCGAGTCAAATAAAAATAATGTGCGTACGGCGGAGTGTGAAAAACACGAGAGAGGTCCGGTACACGTGGCATGTAAAGTTTTAATGGCACGGCTCTCCCGAGGATCAGGGCGAGGCACCACGGGGCCCTCGCGCCCGTCTGAAGCTTGAGGATGCGGGCTCTCCTTTTCAAGGTCTGCATCTCGCGAGAGGAGGGTTTACTCGCGAGAACGCCCAATTCTCGCGGGGGTTTCAGCCCCTCCCTTGCCCTGCAGAGGTCATGTGACACAAAGTCACATGAGTGCAGGACCCAACTTATCAGTACATACTTGTAATCCTGGTACTTGGGAGGCTGAGATAAGAGAATCACACATTCAAATATAGCCAGAGCAATTTAGTGAGGCCCTTCACAATTTAGTGAGAGTCTGCTTCAAAATTTAAGAAAAAATTAAATAGGGCCAGGATTATAACTTAAAGGTATAATGCTCTATATTCAGTCTCTAGTACCATAAAAATTATTTCCATCTCTATCCTTTTTGTTTGTTTGTTTGTTTGTTTTTGTGTGTGTAGATAGGGGGAGGGGGTGCTGGGGATTGAACCCAGGGGAATTTTACCTTTGAGCTACACCTCCAGGCCTATTTATTTTTGTAAGTTGGATAAAGGATCTTGCTAGCAAGTTTCTGACAACCTCACTAAGTTACAGAGGCTTTCCTTGAATCTACAATCCTTCTGTCTTAGCCTCCCAAGTACTGGAAGTAGAAGCATGCACCACCATCGCTGGCTCTTCCTTTTCCTTTATATCACCATTCTACCTATTTTATTTATTTTATCCTACCTCAAAATGATCTTTCTATGGAATTTCATGGATTCAAAGGAATTCATGATCCGGGCGTGGTGGCGCACGCTTGTAATCCCAGCATTTGGGAGGCTGAGACTGGAGGATTGTGGTTCACAGACAGCCTCAGCTACTTAGTGAGGCCCTCTGCAACTCAGTGAGACCTGGTTTCAAAATAAAGAATTAAAAATAGGGCAGGGGGTGTAGCTCGGAGGTCGAATACCCCTGGGTTCCATCCCCAGACCTACAAAAAAAAAAAAGAAGAAATTCATGCCTTTTATTATCTATATTTGAGTCCATAGACAATTCCACAGCTTCTAATATGCACTACTTATGTACCAGTATTGGGAATGGCTTAGGAAGATTTGAGAAAGCTCTGATTATTAACAGATATATTTCAGAAATAATTGTGTCAAAATGGCAGACCTTGAGAGAGAAAGGCTTGGCTTTGGTCAGGAAGTAAACAGCTGTGGAAACTTAGATTGGCTTAGTTAAAAGTAATTAGCAAGTCAATAGGACAGGGGAGCTAGGCCCTTCTCTGTCTAAAGACAGATCTACATGATTAGATAAGCTAGTTAGGATGGGAAGAGGGGTGACTTTCCTGAAAGGAGACACCTTGCCATGCCTTGCTGGGGGAGGTGCCTTACAGGGACCTTTACTAAGTCAGAATTATGTAAACAAGATGGAGGTCATGGGTATAAAAAGTCTGGTCCACGTGCTGTATCTGGGGGGTGGTGATTTGGCTCGGACCACCCCCCCCATGCCATTTTGGCATGGGGCTGTAACTATCTTGGCGTGGTGGCGCAAGCTTGCAATCCCAGCATTCGGGAGGCTGAGACGGCAGGACTGTGGTTCATGGACAGCCTGAGCTACTAGTGAGGCCCTCTGCAACTTAGTGAGACCCTGCTTCAAAATGAAGAATAAAAAATAGGGCAGGGGTGTAGCTCAGAGGTCGAATGTCCCTGGGTTCCATTCCCGGATCCGCAAAAAAAAAAAAAAAAAAAAAAAAAAAAAAAAAAAAGGTTCAAAGATCAAAATGTCTTCTTTAAAACTGGGCATGGTGATGCACACTTGTAATCACAGCATTCCGGAGGCTGAGACCAGAGGATCATGGTTCTCGGACAGCCTCAGCTACTTAGTAAGGCCCCTTGCAATGCAGTGAGACTCTTTCAAAAATAAAAAGTCGCTGGGCGTGGTGGCACAGGCTTGTAATCCCTGTACTTGGGAGGTGGAGACAGGAAGATCACGCAGGTTCGAAGCCAGCCGCGCTGGCTTAAGAGACCCTGTTTCCAAATAAAAATATAAAAATGGGTCTGGGAGTGTAGCCCAGAAGTAGAAGGGTTTCCAGGAACCCCAGTACCACCAAATAAATAAATAAATAAATAAATAAATAAATAAATACAAAATGAAAGAATTATATAGATCTGGGGGTGTATCTCAGAGGCAAGGCCCCTGAGTTCTACCCCCAATACTACCAAAAAATAAATAAAATAAATATAAGATCTTTAAAAATAATAAATAAAAAGTCTAAATAATAGAGCTGGGTGTGTCGTTCAGAAGTACAATGACCCTGGGTTCCATACCCGGTACTGAAAAAAAAAAGTCTTCCTTAGCCAGGCTTGGTGGTGCACACCTGTAATCCCACTGAAACAGGAGGATCTCAGGTTCCCAGCAAGCCTCGACTATTTTATGAGGCCCTCTGCAATTTAATGAGACCCTGTTCCAAAATAAAGAACAAACAAACAAAAATATATGCTGGGGATGTAGCTTGGAGGTAGAATGCCCCTGGATTCAATCCCCAGTAACACACACACACACACACACACATACACACACACACACACACACACATCTTCCTTAATCAGCAGTGGTGGTGTACACCTATAATCCTAGTACTTGAGAGACTGAGACAGGAGGATCACAAATAGCCTTGGCAAGTTGTAAAACTCTCATCTGGCTAGCAACACCCTGTTTCAAAATAAATAAAATAAAATAGAGTTGGGTATATACCTTAGAGCCCAAGGGCTCAGTCCCCAATATACACACATCCTTCTTGCCTGGCATGGTAGAGTACACCTGTAATCCCAGTATTTGGGAAGCTGAGACAGAAGGATCACAAGTTTGAAGCCAGTCTCAGCAACAAGAATAAAAATGGTAGCCTTCAAGCCAGGTGTGGTGGCGCACACTTGTAATCCCTGTGCTTGGGAGGCTGAGACAGGAGGATCGCGCAGGTTTGAAGCCAGCCTCAGCTGGTTTGAGACCCTGTTTCTAAATAAAATATAAAATAGGTCTGGGAGTGTAGCTTGGAGGTAGAAGGCCCCCTGAGTTCCACCCCAGTACCACCAAAAAAAAAAAAAAAAAAAAAGGTAGCCTTCATAGTATGCCATGATACTTTCTTATAACTTAGAATTTTTAGTTTAACTTATTGAACATGTTCTAATGTTCTTTTAGATCTTAGACATAAATTTTCTCTTTTTTCTTTCCTCCTTTCTTTCTTCTTTCTCCTTTCTTCTTTCTTCTTTCTTTCTTTCTTTCTTTCTTTCTTTCTTTCTTTCTTTCATTTCTTTTTCCCCTCATGCTAGGTGTGGAAACTAGGGCCTCACATACACTAGGCACCTGATCCACTGAGCTATGTCTCTGGCCTTTTTATTTTGAAACAGGAAAAGCTAGCAGAATGGCAGCCACAATGCAAGTTGGTAACGCAACACCCTCTCAGTCAGTAGAGTTTGGGTCTGGTGATCCTGGAATCCAGCAGTTGACAGAGCTTCATGTAATCACAACCAGTAGAGAAAAAGTGGTGTCCCTGGGGTATCAAAGCTCCGCCAGCTAGGCCACAAGCTCAGAACATCATAATCTTTGGCCATGCTTAGCTCATGCCCAGTGATCACGGAGGCCAGAGGCCAGTGGTCCAGTGAGTTTCACATGCTCACAACCAACAGAGCAGTAGTGGTATCCCTGGGGCATTAAATCTCAGCCAGCGGGCCAGAGTCTCTGAACAGAACAAACTCAGCCCTGCTGAGTTTGGGCCCAGAGAGCCTGGAGGCCTGCAGCCAATCAGAAAGTACTGCTTTGCTGGGTGTGGTGGCGCACGTTTATAATCCCCCCACTTGGGAGGCTGAAACAGGAAGATTACACAGGTTTGAAGACGGCCTCAGCTACTTAGGCTCTCAGCAACTTAGCAAGACGTTGTTTCCAAATAAAATAGATTATAGGTCTGGGAGTAGCCCGGAGGTTGAAGGCCCCTGGGTTCCATCCTCAGGACCACCAAAATAAATAAATAAATAAATAAATAAATAAATAAATAAATAAGAAAAGAAACTATTGCTTGCCTGCACAGAGTAAGAACAGTATACCATAAAAGAGGTTCTGAGAGCCAGGCATGGTGGCACATGCTTGTAATTCCAGTACTTGGGAGGCTGAGACAGGAGTATTGCAAGTTCACAGCTAGCTTCAGCTACTTAAGTCCTTTGTAACTTAGTGAGACCCTGTTTCAAAATAAAGAATAAAAAAAAATAGGTCTTGAGCTGGGCATGGTGGCGCACACTTGTAATCCCAGCGCTTGGGAGGCTGAGACAGGAGATCGCACAGATTCAAAGCTAGCCTCAGCTACTTAGTGAGACCCTATTTCCCAATAAAAAGTAGAAAATAGGGCTGGGAGTATATCCCAGAGGTAGAAAAGCCCCTGTGTTCCATCCCCAGTACCACATACACACAAAAAAAGTAGGTCTGGAGGTATAACTCAGAGGTAGAATCCTCCTGGGTTTAATCCCCAGGACCATAAAAAAAAAAAAAAAGTAAAGGGCTCTGGGCAACTAATTCAAAAGTCTGGTTATATGAAACAGATTCTTTGAGGCAAATATATACCTGTAGCATAGGCATTATTATTATTATTATTTTATTAATTATTTTGTGGTACTGGGGATGGAACCCAGAGGCATTCTACCTCTGGGCTACACCCCCAGCCCTATTTTATTTTACTTATTTATTTTTATTTATTTTGTGGGTCTGAGATGGAACCCAGGGGCATTCAACCTGCGAGCTACACCCCTTGCCCTATTTTTTATTCTTTAATTTGAAACGGGATCTCACTGAGTTGTGAATGGCCTCACTAAGTAGCTGACGCTGTCTGAGAACTGTGATCCTCTGGTCTCAGCCTCCCAAATGGTGGGATTACAAGCATGCACCACCATGCCCAGCTCTATCCCTATTATATAATATAATTTATTTGGAAACAGGGTCTCACTAAGTTGCCGAGAGCCTCACTAAGTAGCTGAGGCTGGCTTTGAATCTGTGTAATCCTCCTGTCTCAGTCTCCCAAGTGCTGGAATTATAAGCATGCGCCACCATGCCCAGCCAGCATAGGCCTTATTATAAAGAGAAGACAAATTAGCATGGGACTCCCACACCAAAAGAAAGAAGACACCAATACAACAGACATACAAACCTGAAAATTTGAAAATATGAGAATGAAGATCAACGAGGAAACAATAAACTTCTACAGCTCAGTAACAATAGGGATCACCAATATAGAGCTGAAGAAAATGCCAGAATTCAGAATTTTGATTTTCAATATGATAAAAAGGGTTAGAAATGAAACTAGAGAAAGTATACAAGATATGAAATAATATTTCAATAGAGATATTGGGGGCCCAAAAGAGGTCTAGAGTAAAATAAAGGATACAAGTGAAATAAAAACTTCAATAGAAACCACCTCTGGCAGACTAGCCCTTACAGAAAATAGAGTCTCACTCTTAGCAGACAGTGCATTTGAAACTAACCACACAGTCACCAATATAGAGACAATACAGCAACTCAACCAAAATATTCAAGAAATTTGGAATAGCTGGGACTGGGTTGGCGCACACTTGTAATCCCGGTATTTGGGATGCTGAGACAGGAGGATCACGGTTCAGGGACAGCCTCAGCTACTTAGGCCCTTTGCAACTCAGTGAGACCCTGTTTCAAAATAAAGAGTAAAAACTAGGGTTGCAGGCCGGTCGTGGTGGCACACGCTTGTAATCCCCGTGCTTGAAAGGCGGAGACAGGAGGATCATGTTGGTTTGGAGCCAGCCTCGCTGGCTTAAGAGACCCTGTTTCCAAATTTAAAAAATATAAAAATTAGGTCTGGGAGTGTAGCCCGGAGGTAGAAGGGCTTCCAGGAACCCCAGTACCACCAAAAACAAAAAACAAAAAACAAAACCAAAACCTAGGGTTGCAGGTGTAGCTCGGAGGTAGAATGCCCCTGGGTTCCATACCCAGCACCACACACAAACAAAAAAAGAAATATGCAATAATATGAAGCAACCTAACTTTGGGGTAATAGGCATCTAAGAAGGTCTAGAATCATAATCCAAGGGCATTAGAAACCTCTTCAGAGCCAGGCATGGAGGCATACATCTATAATCCCAGTATTAGGGAAGCTGAGACAGGAGGATCACAGGTTGGAGGACTTCCTCAGCAAGTAGTTAGACTCTCATAAACCTATTGAGTCTATTTACAAATAAGAAATAAAATCAGGCTGGGGTTGTAGCTTGAGGTAAAATTCCCCTGGGTTGAATCCCCTGTGCCCCCTCACACACAGACACTAACCTAGAGGTAAAGATAAGAATCTTTCATGCATCAAGAGGAAAAATACAGGTGATATACAGGGACAAAACAATAAGAATCACTCTAGACTTCTGAACCCAAAAACTGAAAGCCAGGAGTGACTGGTATGATGTACTCCAAACCCTGAAAGAAACAAGACGGGATCTCACTAAGTTACTAAGACCTGACCTGAACCTACAATCCTCCTGTGTCAACCTCCAAAGGACTGAGATTACAAACATGTGCTTCCACACCTAGCTCACATTGACTATTTAGAAAGCAATACCTTATAGAACTAAGAAGCAAAAGTTATACTGAAAAACACTAACTGAACCAACTTGTGTCCAGCTTGTTCCTATTATCATCATTCTCCTCCTCCTCATCATCATCATCATCCTCACCCTCCTCATACTCCTCCTCATCTTCCTCCTCCTCCTCCTCCTCACCACCATCATCATCATCATCATCATCATCATCATCATCATCATCATCATATTTTTCCAAATGTTTCTGGTCTCGTGCGTTCTGTGTTGAAATGGATTCCCCAACGGAATTCCCTTTCCTGCTTAAATGGCTCAACAATTGGCTAGCTATCATTTTATCATTTTAGTGAAAACACTGTTGACTGTCCAGAGAATAGCACTGCTGTTTTCAGGGCATATCCTTCCTGTGAACCAAAGAACTCTAACAGCAGTATTGCGGTGCACTAGACTCAAAGACCCGGCAGCCAACTGTAGGCTGGCCGGCAGCCAACACAAGCCAGGGCTGGAGTCAGGGAGTCAGGGTTTCTTGGCGATAGTAGTGCATTAATTATGTGTACAATTTGGACGAGCAGATTAGAGGCCCCATTTGCTCTCTATTCTCCTGACTTGCTGGTTCACATCATGCCTTTGTTATTTTACCTATAAAATTAAAATGAGTGTGAGAACTTACACTTTGTCCCCTTTATTTGTTGTGTATCAATCTTCCCCTTCTTGAAGGGCAAGAACTATGACATATGCATCTTCACACCCAGCATGGTGCCTGGTACTTAGCAAGCGTAAACATGTTTATGGAGAGCAAAGAAATTTCAGAAGAAAAGCAAACCTGTCATACACCTTACCTTAATCTATTCTTTTGTTTTGAACCATCACACCCTGCTTTAGATGTAAATATTTTATTTATTTATTTTTTTATTGGGTGTGTGTGGTATTAAAGATTGAGCTAAGGGGCATTTTATCTCCATGCTACACTCCCAGCTCTTTTTATTTTTTGTTTTGAAACAGCATCTTACTAAGTTGCTGAGTCTCACTACACTGCTGAAGCTAGGCTCAAACCTGCAATTATTCTCTCTCAGCATACTGGGATTACAGGTGTATACCACAATACCTGGATTTTATTTATTAATAATGAAAAAAGCCAGGCGCAGTGATGCACACTTGTAATCCCAGTGTTTGGGAGGCTGAGACAGGAGGATTGCAAGTTCACAGCCAGCCTCAGCAACTTAGTGAGGTCTTCAACAACTTAGTGAGAACCTATTGACCTGCTTCAGAATAAAGAATAAGCCAGGCATGGTGGCACGTGCTTGTAATCCCAGGATTTAGGAGGCTGAGATGGGAGAATCTCGGGTTCACGGCCAGCCTCAGCAATTTAGTGAGGCCATCTGCAACTTAGTGAGACCCTGTTTCAAAATAAAAGAATAAAATAGGGTGTCAGGGAGAGCAAACGTACTTCCTCCAAGTCCAGTCGGTTGGCAGGTGCTCCTTGGAGCACTTTGTTGAAAGGATTGTGGAGCTCCTTCTGTGGGTGCAGCAGGAATGAGACCTGGACCCATCTCATCCTCGTTCACTTCCTCCTCCTCCTCCTCCTCCTCACCATATTGCACGAGGCCATACAAATGGAGAATTTGGAAACAGTGTCTTGCTAAATTGCTGAGGGCCTCACTAAATTTGGTTTTATTATTATTTTTTTGTATGTGGTACTGGGGATTAAACTCAGAGGCATTATTATCCCTGAGATATATCCCCAGCCCTACATTTTGTTCTGTGTGTGTGTGTGTGTGTGTGTGTGTGTGTGTGTGTGTGTTACTGGGGATGGAACCCTGGGGTATTCTATCTCTGATCTCTACCCTCAGTCCTATTTTTTTTTTTTTTTTTTTGGTGGTACTGGGGTTCCTGGAAGCCCTTCTACCTCCGGGCTACACTCCCAGACCTATTTTATATTTTTGAAACAGGGTCTCTTACGCCAGCGCGGCTGGCTTCGAACCTGCGCGATCCTCCTGTCTCCGCCTCCCAAGCGCGGGGATTACAAGCGTGCGCCACCACGCCCGGCACTTTATTTGTTATTTTGAAACAGGGTCTCACTCAGTTGTGGAGGGCTGGACACAAAACTACAATCCTCCTATCTCAGCCTCCCAAGTACTGAGATTACAAGTGTGCACCACCATGCCTGTCTCATGAGAAATATTGACAGACACAAGCATGTCCCCATGGCACCCCACCCACGGGAAGATACTGGGGTTTGAATCATAGAGCCTTCTACTTCTGACCTACACTCCCAGGCATATTTAATATTTTTTTTATTTTGAAACAAAGTCTTGTTAATTTTCTGAGGCTGGCCTTGAGTCTGAAACCCTCCTCACTCAGCCCCCAAGCACTGGGATTACAGGAGTGCACAAGCACACCTTGCTGTAAACTTTTTTTTTTTTTGTACTGGGGATTGAACCAAGGGGCATTCTACCTTCAAACTACAGCCCGGCCCTTTTATTTTTTATTTTGAAGCAGGGTCTTTCTTGATGCCGTCCTTGAATGTGCAATTCTCCTGTCTCAGCCTCCTAAATACTAGGATTATAGGCATGTATGCCACTGTGTTCGGATATGTAATTTATTCTTTAAAGCAATTTGCATGTATAATTATGCAACCTGACCTTCCATTATGGTACAAACAGAAGTCCAACAATTTCTCCAACGCTTTGTCATTGAGAAATCATTGCATTTATTGGGAGAGTCTTCACACCTCCCAATAAGCCAGAACAGAATTTTGTTACCAGTGAAAGAATTTTAAATTTTCTTCTTTTTAGGATATCAGTATTTTCTTTCTTTCTTTTTTTTTTTTTTTTTTTTTTTTTTTTTGCGGGTCTGGAGATGGAACCCAGGGGCATTCGACCTCCGAGCTACAGCCCCTGCCCTATTTTTTATTCTTTATTTTGAAACCGGGTCTCACTGAGTTGCAGAGGCCTCACTAAGTAGCTGAGGCTGTCCGCGAACCGCGATCCTCCAGATCTCAGCCTCCCAAATGCTGGGATGACAAGCGTGCGCCACCACGCCCGACTTGGATATCAGTATTTTCTACAAGGAACATTTATTGCATTGCAGATAGAGAATAATTGCGTATTGGGCAATGTGTGAGAAATTTTACATACAATATGCGCTTAGATCCTCCCAACCATCTTCGAGAGCCTATTAATCCACTTCACAGAAAAAGAGTCAAAGGGTATTGAGGTTACTGCTTACTTAGTGGTTCAACTTGGCTTTCTGGCTTTATTTAAACCACTAATTCTCTTGGGATCTCAGTTTTATGGGCCGTAAAACAGAGATAGTATCTGTCTCATCAAAAGGAAGATTAAAACAGAATGGCAAGCTGGGCGTGCTGGTGCATGCCCGTAATCCCAGTACCTGAGAGGCTGAGATAAGAGAACTTTAGGTTTGAGGACAACCGCAGCAGATTGGTGAGACTCTCATCAACCTAGTGAGAGCTTATTTCAAAATAAAAATAAAATATGCCTGGGGATGCGCCTTGGAGGTAGAATGCTCCTGAGTGCCATGAAACACACACGCGCGCGCGCGCACACATACACACCCACACAATGGTAACTGTGAAGGAGTTCTCATGTGAGACACCTGGACTAGGGGAGACAGTACCTTTTTTTGAAGTTTTTTAGAGTTGTCAAGTACAATTAAAACAGAGCCTTCAGCGTGTAGGAGCTGGCGAGTGCTGACTGGGCGCATCTCCTCTGAACTTCAAGTTCATTCTTCCCAACTTGGGGTCTTGGAATTGGCCATGACGGGAATCAGGAAACTGTCAGCGCTATAGTGAGTCAGAGCCTTTCTCCCCGGAGAGTCCGTGCACAACAAACTTCCTAGATGGAGTGATGATGGACCTGCAGCTGGTCTGGCTCAAACCCAGGCTTTATTTATTGACTTAGGTGGACTGAGTCATCACTTGGTCATGTCTGTTTCTAGGCCTGTTTCCAGGCCATAAGGTGCCGGAATTTCAAGAATGGCAAAACTGCCCCAGAAAAAGACTTTTTCCAGTTCAGCTGTTTCAAGCTGATGGGGGGGGGGGGGCAGTGGACGACCACAACGCGTTTGACTGCTGATGTGAGCCTCTTTGTTTTTATGAAATCCCTGTGCGGCCTGCTGTTGCCTAAATGGGCCCAGATTAAGAATTTTTATGAATAGCCCAGCTACTTAGTGAGGATTTTTATGACAGCCTCAGCTCCTTCGTGAGGCCCTCTGTAACTTAGTGAGACCCTGTTTCAAAATAAAGAATAAAAAATAGGGCTGAGAGTGTGGCTCAGAGGTAAAATGCCCCTGGGTTCCATCCCCAGTACTGCAAAATAAATAAATAAATAAATAAATAAATAAATAAATAAATAAATAGTCTGGGTATGGTGGCACACACCTGTAATCTAGTTCTTGGGAGACTAAAACAGGAGGGTCACAGGTTTGAGAACATCTTCAGCAATTTAGTGAGACTCTCAGCCACCTAGTAAGACCCTGTTTCCAAAAGAGAAGTAAAATTGGGCCGGGGGTATAGCTTGGAAGTAGAATGTCTCTGGTTTTTGCAGTACTGGGGATGGAACTCAGGGGCATAGCTCCCCTGAGTTGTACCCTCAGCCCTATTTTTTATTTGTTATTTTGAAACTGGGTCTCATTAAGTTGCAGAGGCCTCACTAAGTAGCTGAGCCTGGCCGCGAACCTACAATCCTCCTGTCTCAGCCTCCCAAGTACTGGGATTACAAGCGTGCGCCACCACGCCGGGCTCTGACAAGCTCTTAACGCCTGTGATCCCACAGGTCACCTGAGATTCTTGGGCTGGACAATTTATTTTCTTCTTTTCTTTTTCTTTTTAGAACCCTGGCTTAAGCAATCAATTTTTTTTTTCTTTTTCTTTTTCTTTTTTTTTTTGGTACTGGGGATGGAACCTGAAATGTTGAAAATAGAGTTTGGGGAAAGTACAAAGGAGGCAAATACCAACCAGGTTATTGATGGCTTTAATCAGCAACCCGGTTCCTTTGGGGGTGAAGTCAGCAGGCCGTGGGGAAAGGGACCAACGAACCATGCGTCTGGAGAGTCACAGGTAGTCCTGATCTTCCAACTGAGTCACATATGTGGTGGGGCAGAAGTGCCCATGTTTTTAAGCGAGAAATTTGGGGGGTGGGGCTAAGTGTGGGAACGCCAATTCTCTCGCGACATCTGGAGCCTCGTGATGCCTGGATCTGCCTCTAGATGCTTGGGATCTCGTGATGACTGGGATCTCACGGTACCTAGATTCTCGCAACATCTTTGCTTCTAGCTTCCAGGGTTCTGCCTCTTGTTCCTGCTACGGGGCCACATGGGGAGCTTGGAGGGGACCTGACCTATTAGAACCTAAGGGCATTCTACCTCTAAGCTATACCAAAATAAAAGAATTTTTTATTCTTTTATTTTGAAACAGGATCTCACAGAGTTGCAAAGGGCCTCACTAAGTAGTAGCTGAGGCTGGTGGCAAACCACGATCCTCTTGTCTCAGCCTCCCAGATGCTGGGATTACAAGCGTGAGCCACCACGCCCGGCCTTAGACAATCTATTTTCAAGAGCTCTTGATGGTGGAACACTGACCAAACTTTGAGATGATGCCAATACAAGTCATCAGAAATTACTCTGGGCTGGGTGTGGTGGTGCTCAAAGGAAGAATGTCCCTGGATTCAATCCCCAGTACAAAAAAATTTACATTAGCATGCAACATAGTGGGGCTGTGGATTACCCGGTATTACAGTCCTGAGCGTCAATTGCATTGTCTATAGCTACAGGCCAGCTGACTAACACACCCTGTAGTTATTCGGTCACTTGACATAATGACTCATGAAAAAAAAAAAAAAAACCAGAGGTGGGAAAATATTTGCACAGAGGGTACATACCAAATATCAAGACTTGTGTGTAGTCCCAGTACTTGGGAGGCAGACAGGAGGATCGCAGGTTTGAGGCCAGTCTCAGCAACTTAGTGAGACTCTGTTTCAAAATAAAAATTAACAGCCGGGCGTGGTGGCGCACGCTTGCAATCCCCGCGCTTGAGAGGCTGAGACAGGAGGATCACACAGGTTCGAAGCCAGCCTCAGCTACTTAGTGAGGCTCTCGGCAACTTAGTGAGACCCTGTTTCCAAATAAAATATAAAATAGGTCTGGGAGTGTAGCCCAGAGGTAGAA
Organism: Muscardinus avellanarius; assembly: GCF_963383645.1. Taxonomy (NCBI): domain Eukaryota; kingdom Metazoa; phylum Chordata; class Mammalia; order Rodentia; family Gliridae; genus Muscardinus; species Muscardinus avellanarius. Next base: position 12,274,836 of record NC_137805.1, on the reverse strand, counting down.
AGCCCCTGGGTTCCACCCCCAGTACCACACACACACACAAAAATAAATAAATAATTAAAATTAAAATTAAATGGAGATGTTGTTCTGAGTGAGAACAACTCTGGGCTCAATCCCCAATCCCTAGTACAAAAAAAAAAAAAAAAAGAGGCATGCATGGAGACACATGCTTGTAATCCCAGTATTTGGAAGGCTGAGGTAGGAGAATCACAGGTTCAAAGCCAGCCTTGGCAACTCAGTGAGACCTTGATTTTGAATAAGAAGTAAAATCAAGCTGGGGATATAACTTGGAGGTAGAATGCCTCTGGGTTCAATTCCCAATCTTAAAAAAAAAGTCAGTAGCCGGGCGTGGTGGCGCACGCTTGTAATCCCCGCACTTGGGAGGCTGAGACAGGAGGATCGCACGGGTTCGAAGCCAGCCTCAGCTACTTAGTGAGGCTCTCGGCAACTTAGTGAGACCCTGTTTCCAAATAAAATATAAAATATGTCTGGGAGGATAGCCTGGAGGTAGAAAGCCTCTGGGTTCCACCCCCAGTACCACACACGTCAGTAATCAAGGTGAGTAGGGTAGTACACACCTATATTCAGTAGTCGAGAGGATGAGGCAGAAGACAGAGAGGTTTGAGGACAGCCTCAGCAAGGTAGCAAGACTTTGAGCAACCTAGTAAGATACTGTTTCAAAACAAAAAAGAGCCGGGCGTGGTGGCGCACGCTTGTAATCCCAGCATTTGGGAGCCTGAGACCTGAGGATCACGGTTCGCAGACAGCCTCAGCTACTTAGTGAGGTCCTCTGCAACTTAGTGAGACCCTGTTTCAAAATAAAGAATAAAAAATTGGGCAGGGGGTATAGCTCGGAGGTCAAATGGCTCTGGGTTCCATCCCCAGACCCGCAATAAATAAATAAATAAATAAATAAATAAATAAATAAATAAATGAAAAAAGAAGCCAGGTATGGTGGCGAACACTTATAATCCCAGTACTTGGGAGGGTGAGACAGGAGGATTACAGGTTCATAGCCAGCCACAGATACTTAAAGAGGCCCTCTGCAACTAAGTGAGCACTGTTTCAAAATAAGGAATAAAAAATAGGGCTGGGGGTGGAGCGCGGAGGTAGAATGCCCCTGGGTTCAATCCTTGGTAACCACACACACACATACACACAAAAAGAAATAAAAAATTCTCTTCACCTAAACAGGTGATGTGTTCACAAACACATAAGCCAGAACACATAAAGGTTGCACTCTAATATTTCCTACCTTTCTGTGTAATAGCAGGCCATATAGAATTTAAGACCTTTATCCCAGAGCAGTCCTGTCCCATACAAGAGAGGAAGAAAAGCTATTGCTGAGGGGCCTGGAAAGATCTGAACAGACGGGCCTTGCTGGGCTCCCCACTCCTCAGTCTGCTGTGGGCTCCCAAGGGAAGAATCAGACACCGGCACCCCTGCGACAGGAACAGGCACGCTTGCTTGTTCCTTTCTTTCTTTCTTTCTTTCTTTCTTTCTTTCTTTCTTTCTTTCTTTCTTTCTTTCTTTCCTTCTCTCTCTCTCTCTCTCTCTCTCTCTCTCTCTCTCTCTCTCTCTCTCTCTCTCTCTCTCTCTGTAGTGGGGATTGAACCCGGGAACATTCTACCTCCAAGCTACACTCCCAGCCTTATTTTTTGTTTTGAAACAGAGTCTCACTAGGTAGCTGAGAATCTCACTAAATTGCTGAGACTAGTCTCAAACCTGTGATCCTTCTGTCTCAGCCTCCCAAGTACTGAGATTACAAGTGTGTGCCACTATACCCGGCTAACAAGATTCTTTATTGGGGCTTCTTATTCCAGCAGAAAGGGGCCTTAGCACTGGCCAAGAGAGAAGGTTAGTCCATCTCTCAGGACAGAGCAGAGAACTAGTTTTTGTTTAAGTGAACAGGGTGGTTGGGTGAGAGGGGGTAGTTAGGGGTCTTATGACTATTAATGGTTTTAGGTATCCTTTAAAAGGTGGGTTTTGCTGGGTGTGGTGGCCCATGCTTGTAATCTCAGTACTTGGGAGGCTAAGATGGTAGAATTGCAGGTTCATGGCCAGCCTCAGCCACCTAGTGAGGCCCTCTGCAACTTAGTGAGACCCTACTGATAGGCCAGGCCCTTCCACTCCCCCCAGCTATCCCTAGTGCCCCCAAGCCACCTCCTGCTTCCCGGCCCAGCCTGGTCTCTACTGTGGCACCTGGCCCAGGCTTAGCCCCCACACACAACCTGGGGCACCCTCCATGGTGGGCACAGTGGCCCCAGGAGGAGTCAGCAGCACTTCCCCAGCCCAGCTTGGGGCTTCGGCCCTTGACAGGCAGCAGTTTGTCTCCAAGCTGACCACGCAGCTCATCCCCCAGCAGCTGCTAGGCTCCTTCCCTTCCAGGAAAGGGCCGATAATTGATGGGCTCCTGTCTTTCCCAGGACCTGCTCTCACGATTTGCCTTTTCTTTTATTAGCTCCTTATCTGTTAAAGTCTATTTGAATGTGCATCACCAAGCTGTCCAGGGTAACCTCCGACTCCTGCTGCAGCCATACTCCCACCTGCCCACTTCCAAAGGACTCGACTGCTCCCGGCCAAGGGGCCCCTACGACGCCCCCTGTCAGCAGGAAGTAGCTTAAACTCGACCTCCACCCATTATCACCAAAAGGCTGGGATGATAGGGCGGGTCCCCCTCGCCTCCTTGGCGGGGACAGGAGGCAGAACCCTGGAAGCCAGAAGTGGAGATATCGCGAGACTCCAGGTGTCACAGGACTCCAGAGGTCACAAGACTACAGATGTCGCAAGAGAATCGGCATGCCTATAAAACATCAGTGCTTCCAATCTGCCACGTGACTCACCCGGCCGATTGGGACTATGCGTGGCTCTCCAAACACGTGGCTCATTGGTCTCTTCCCCCTCGGCCTGCTGACTCCTCCAGGGTGCCGGGTCTAAATAAAGCAGCAGCAGCCGGGCGTGGTGGCACACACTTGTAATCCCAGCATTTGGGAGGCTGAGACCTGAGGATTGCGGTTCGCGGACAGCCTCTGCTACTTAGTGAGGCCCTTTGCAACTCAGTGAGACCCTTTTTCAAAATAAAGAATAAAAAAATAGGGCTGGGGGTGTAGCTCAGAGATAGAATGCCCCTGGGTTCCATCCCCAGACCCACAACAACAAAAAAAACCACAAATAAAGCAGCAGCTTTTGATAACCTGGCTGGTATTTTACCTCCTTCGCAACTCCCTAGCTCCATTTTCGACGTTTCACCTATTTCCAAATAAAGAATCAAAAATAGGGCTAAGGGTGTAGCTCGGAGGTAGAATGCCTCTCAGTTCAATACCCACTACCAAAAAAAAAAAAGGTGTTTTTTTTCTTTTTCCTGGTGATGACACTTTAAATTCTGAGAAAGACAAGGTCAGCCTGTCAGTTGGAGCTAAATTAGTTTTTTATATCGATGCCACATTCTGCATAAACATCTCTGCTCTGTGACTGGATGAATTCTGGGGCTGTTAAGAAGGGGAGGAGAACCGAGAATGGTGGACACGCTTGTAATCCCAGCATTCAGGAGGCGGAGACTGGAGGATTGCAGTTCATAGCCAGCCTCAGCTACTTAGTGAGGCCCTCTGCAACGCAGTGAGACCCGGTTTCAAAATAAAGAATAAAAAATAGGGCAGGGGGTGTAGCTCGGAGGCTGAATGCCCTGGGTTCCATCCCAAGACCTGCAAAAAAAAAAAAAAGGGAGAAGGAAACACATCTCCTGGGGCAACAGGTCCTGGACCCTGGGGCTCTGCTTTTTCCAGTGGCTCCTCACTCATTTGATTATTTTTTAGTAGTCGGAATTGAACCCAGAGGTATTCTATCTTCAAACTACACCCCAGCCGGATTTTATCTCTTATTTGGAAACAGGGTCTCACTGGGTTGATGAGAGTCTCACTACTTGCTGAGGCTGCCCTCCAGCCTGTGGTCCTCCTGTTTGAGCCTCCCAGGTAGTGGGATTATAGGTGTGCACCACTACACCTGGCTCATGTTCTTCTTGTATGATGTGCCAGCCTCTGAAGCTGATGAGCACATGGGAAGGTTTGAATAGCTAACAGGGGTGCGCTAGGGTCCAGGGGTGCGTTTGTCCTTTGTCCCAGCGGTCCTTCTTGGCTCAAGTCTACTGGCATTCCTACTGGTATTCCTACTGGCATTCCTACTGGCATTCCTACTGGCATTCCTACTAGTATTCCTACTGGTATTCCTACTAGTATTCCTACTGGCATTCCTACTGGTATTCCTACTGGCATTCCTACTGGTATTCCTACTAGTATTCCTACTGGCATTCCTACTGGTATTCCTACTGGTATTCCTACTGGCATTCCTACTGGTATTCCTACTAGTATTCCTACTGGCATTCCTACTAGTATTCCTACTGGCATTCCTACTAGTATTCCTACTAGTATTCCTACTGGCATTCCTACTGGCATTCCTACTGGCATTCCTACTAGTATTCCTACTGGCATTCCTACTAGTATTCCTACTGGCATTCCTACTGGCATTCCTACTAGTATTCCTACTGGCATTCCTACTAGTATTCCTACTAGTATTCCTACTGGCATTCCTACTGGCATTCCTACTGGCATTCCTACTGGTATTCCTACTGGCATTCCTACTGGTATTCTTACTGGCATTCCTACTAGTTTTCCTACTGGCATTCCTACTAGTATTCCTACTGGCATTCCTACTGGCATTCCTACTAGTATTCCTACTGGCATTCCTACTGGCATTCCTACTGGCATTCCTACTAGTATTCCTACTAGTATTCCTACTGGCATTCCTACTAGTATTCCTACTGGCATTCCTACTGGCATTCCTACTAGTATTCCTACTAGTATTCCTACTGGCATTCCTACTAGTATTCCTACTGGCATTCCTACTGGCATTCCTACTGGCATTCCTACTGGTATTCCTGCAGATCCTCCTTGTGCAACCACATTTCTATGTGACTGTCTTTTCCCCATTGAACCTAAGCAGAAAAATGGATATGTCAGGCAGTTCTAAGCAGGGTGGGAAAAGAAAGGAGAGAGGGAGGAGCCCTCCTGAGAAGACATGGGGATTGCCCTGCCCAACTGTGATCAGAGGCTTGGGGCCAATACACTGCAGCTTTATATTTTATTTTCTCTTTTGCGGTACTGGGATGGAACCCAGGTGCGTTCTACCTCCAAGCTAAACCTGCAGACTTATTTTTATTCTCTGTTTGGAAACAGGGTCTCACTATGTTGCAGAAGGCCTCACTAAGTAGCTGAGGCTGGCTGCAAACCTGTGATTCTCCTGTCTCAGCCTCTCAAGTACTGAGATTGGAAACGTGTGTCACCATGCCCGACACCCTGCAGCTTTAGACAGGAGCAGAAAATCCAGCCTAGTGAATTTAGCGCACTCCCACTAAGCAGTGACTGCCCCAAATTACTATGCATGAGGAAGGTAGGATCTCTGGATGGTATAAAAGCGCATCGTACAGCAGGCTCAGCCATCTTCTTCCTTCTTTTTCACTGCTGGACCAGCGTGCCAAGCCAGCGAACTCAGGGACCATCCCGTGGAACCCTCCCAATAAAGCTTCTCATGCCTACCCTATCTGCAGTTCCCAAATAAAGTCTTTCTTTTGGGGAGACAAGAACCAAGAAAAAAATATGACAAATAGTTGGCTGGGGGTGTGATGGCACACTATTGTAATCCCAGTACTTGGGAGGCTGAGGCAGGAGGACCACAAGTTCGAGGCCGGCATCCACAGTTAGTGAGACTATCATCAACCTAGTGAGGAGGTAGAAAGGAAGTAGGCAGATAGGGAAGAGGCCACAGTAAAAAAACTAATTTCCTGAGGGGCAACGAATGCTAATTAACTTCCAAGGCTCCTAAAAAGAGACCAGCCCTTCCAAGGTTCAGAGATAAGAAGGACCAAAGCTTCACAAAACCATCTGTTTACTAATCAACAAACCCAGGAGACATCCCTGGAGCAAGTCTGACATCTCTACTGAAAGGAGATCCCTCAAGGACATGCAAATACCCTATGCAAATTTTAAGAACTGCCTCCCAGACTCCAACCAACAGAGGACATGCCGCCGAGATATATAAACCCCTAGACCAATCATCAGGACAGTTACCCACTCTGGGAACCCCTCCCCAGTTGGGGAGATTTTCTCTTTCTTTCTCTCTCTCGCAGGTCGTGTTGGCTTTGAGAGAAGGTGGGGTGCAATTGAAGGCACTTGGCCTGGGCTACTCCGAGTAGTGACCTGAAGGCCTCCACTTGACATCAAGGCCGACTGGGGCCCCTAGGGGTGACCTGCACTTCTTTTATGGCAGATTGCGTGGATTTTGGGAGAAAGCAGCTTGCAACCGAAGGCATTCGGCTTGGGCTACCCTCAAATACTGTCCTGAAGGCAGCTGCTGGGCACCAGAGTCCCGACAGCCCTTAGGGGTGTTCGGCTACTTTTCCCTATTCCCTGCTGCTTCCAATAAACCTTTTACTCCCCTTCCTGCAGTCTGCGGGTGGGGTGTCATTCTGCGCTCACCGCAGACAAGAATCTGGTAAGAAAATGCCGAGTTTCTTCACAAGAAAATCTGTTTCATCTTAAGGAAATGCCCTGTTTCTTTTTAAGAAACCCCTTTCACTAGCGAGGCCCTGTTTTAAAATAAAAATAAATAAAAAGTAGGGCTGGAGGTGTAGCTCAGAGGTAGAATGATGCCTCCTGGATTCAATCCCCAGTACTAAATAAATAAATAAATTAATAAATAAAATATTAAAAAACAGAAAAAAAGAAAACTGGATAGTTCAAGCTGGGTGGTGGTACACTCCTAGCATTTCATTACTTGGGAGGCTGAGGCTGGAGGACCACAGGTTCAAAGCCAGCCTTACACAGGGAGACCCTGTTTCTAAACAAATAAGGGCTGGGGTACGTGTAGCTCAGAGATAGAATGTTCCAGTGTTCAATTCCCAATAGAAAAAATAAAAAAGAATGGTTTACCCTAGGTCTTCATGTCTTCTATCTGAAAGCTCCCAGATCCTATAAAACTATGAATAGAGTTACTATGCTTCCTCTTCTCCCTCTCTGCCCCCCCCCCCTCTTGTGCGTGTGTGGGTCTGGGGATGGAACCCAGGGGCATTCGACCTCTGAGCTACACCCCCTGCCCTATTTTTTATTCTTTATTTTGAAACCAGGTCTCACTAAGTTGCAGAGGGCCTCACTGAGTAGCTGAGGCTGTCCGCGAACCGCGATCCTCGGGTCTCAGCCCCCCACCCCGAATGCTGGGATTCCAAGCGTGCGCCAAGACGCCCGGCCTGCTTCTCCCTTTTTTGTATTTTTACTTAATACTCTTTTCTTCCAAAGTGTTCTTTCTCTTTCTTTTTTTCTTTTTGTGTGTGTGGTACTGGAGATGTGTTCACACGTGGGCTTTCTACTTCCGTGCTATACCTCCAGCCCTACTTTATTTTTTATTTTTTGTAGTGCTAGGGATTGAATCTGGGGGAATGTTACCTCTGAGCTACACCTTCAGCCCTATTTTTGTTTTTTAATTTTAAAACAGGGTCTCACTTGGTTAATGAGAGTCTCACTACTTGCTGAGGCCATCCTCGAACCTGTGAACCTGTGATTCTATTGTCTCAGCCTCCCAAGTACTGAATTACAAGCGTATGCAAACATGCCTAGCGTATTTTTTATTTTGAAACCGGATCTCACTAAGTTGCTGCAGTTGGCCCCAAACCTGAGATCCTGTCTCAGCCTGCTAAGCACTGGGATTACAGGTGTACACTACCACACCCATTTCAAATTTATCATTTTTAAGGAAAGCATAAAAGAATCTTGGTGTTTTGTTTTGTTTTTACTTTTTGGGGAAATGAAAGCCAGTGTTTCCTGCTCAGAAGTCCTCTTGCTTGGGTGAACGTGGTTTGCTATTTATTTTTCCTGGTTTCTGTCCCAAATCTGCTGGGAGGTTTTTGAATCCTTGGTGAGGTTAAAAATCCCTGGACAGATATCCGCCCCGTTCCACCCAGTTAACGCAGCTATCAAAGGAAATCTAGCATTTACTTTTCTCACTTTGTTTTGTGAAAACACAGCCACTTAGCAAACTGGATGGGTTCAGGCCTGTTTTAATGATTTGGGAGCGGTGGTTGTGTTGTCTGCAACCTTCAGAAAACGTTTTGACTTGTGGGTTTTTTTTGTACTAGGGATTGAATCTGGGGGTATCTACCTCCAAGTTACACTCCCAGCCCATTTTATTTTTTAGTGGGCGTGGGGGGTACTAGGGATTGAAGCCAGGGTTATTCTGTCTCTAAGCTACACCCCACCTCTGTTTTATTTTTTTATTTTGAAACAGGGTCTCACTAAGTTGTTGATAGCCTCACTAAATTGCTGAGGCTGGTTGCAAACCTGCAATTCTCTTGTCTCAGCCTCTCAAGTACTGGGATTACAAGTGTTCTTCGCCACCACACCCGGCTGAGCCTGCTTTTACAGAGATGCTGGACGAGTTTCACACTTTACTTCCCAATTAAAACAGCCTCAAAAGAAGGATGACACTAAAAACAGCCTCAAAAGAAGAATGATACTAAGCCGGGCATGGTGGCGCACGCTTGTGATCCCAGCATTCGGGAGGCTGAGATCGGGAGAATCGTGGTTCGAGGGCAGCCTCAGCTACTTAGTGAGGCCCTCCGCAATTCAGTGAGACCCTGTTTCAAAATAAAAAATAAAAAATAGGGCAGGGGGTGTAGCTCAGAGGTTAAATGTCCCTGGGTTCCATCCCCAGACCAACAACAACAACAACAGCAACAACAACAACAACAACAACAACAACAAAAACAGGATGACAGTAGTCAGAGAAAAATCTTGGACCATATCAAGCCTTTTAATAGCATATACCTGCTTTTTGAAAAATAAATCTCCAATTCTTGGCTGTTCAGTAGAAACTACCAGTCTGGAAAGCCCGGGCAGCCCAGCTCCCAGCCCCTTCTCTTGTCTCTCAAATCCATCTTACTGCTACCCAGAGGATTTTGCTGAAGCCTCATTATTGAAAAAGGTATCCTAAAGAATACTTTAAGAGTGGGGTGTGTGATGTGTACCTGTATCCAGTACTGGGAGGCTAAGAGACAGAAGGATCACAGCTTCGCTGGCAACCTCAGCAACTTAGCAAGACAGGAACAACTTCACGAGATCCTGTTTCAAAATTAAAAATAGAAAGTGCTAGAGGTGTAGTTTGGAGGTAGGACACCCCTGGGTTTCATTCCCAGTACCAAAATAATAAAAAAGGGAATACTTCTAGTGGGTTATTTGACATTTAACTCCCTAAAGAATCCTAAAAAATAACATTATACATAACATTCCAGAATAAAGTACTTGTCATTTAAATAATTATTTATTTTGCGGTACTAGGGACAGAACCCAGGGGCATTCTATCTCCAAGTGACATTTCCAGCCCTATTTTTTATTCTTTATTTTGAAACGGTCTCACTGAGTTGCAAAAGGCCTCACTAAGTAGCTGAGGCTGTCTGGGAAGTGAGATCCTCCTGTCTCAGCCTCCTGAATGCTGGGATTACAAGCGTGCACCACTATGCCCGGGTATTATTATTACTACTACTACTACTACTACTACTACTACTACTACTACTACTACTAACTACTACTATTTGTTTTGAGAGGTACTAGGAGATTGAACCCAAGGGCATGCTATACCTCCACTCTTTATTTTACATTTTGAAACAGAGCCTCACTAAATTGATGAGGCTGGAACTCGCCATCCTCCTGTCTCAGCCTCCCAAGTACTGGAATTACAGGCACGTGTCACAGTGTCCAGCAGGTATTTATTATTTAAAGTCTTCCCAAGCTGCGCATGGTGGCACACACTTGTAATCCCAGTACTTGGGAGGCTGAGACAGCAAGATCGCAGGTCTGAGGACAGTCTCAGCAAGTAGTGAGATTCTCATCAACCTGGCAAGACTCTGTTTCCAAATAAAATTTTTTAAAAATAGAGCTGGAGGTGTAGCTCTGAGGGGAAATGCACCTGAGTTCAATCTGCAGTGCCACAATAAATAAATAAAGTCTTTTTAAAATCAAGAGCTACACCAAGAACAGGAGTTTGACCAGACCAAGAGGTCCTGAGGATTGAACCCAGAGGCATTCTACTTCTGAGCTACACCCCCAGCCTGACTTTTTTTTGTGTGTGTGTGTGGTATTGGGGATTAAACCTAGGGGTTTAAGCCAGGCATGGTGGCGCACGCTTGTAATCCCTGCGCTTGGGAGGCTGAGACAGGAGGATCACACAGGTTCGAAGCCAGCCTCAGCTACTTAGTAAGGCTCTCAGCAACTTAGTAAGACCCTGTTTCCAAATAACCTATAAAAATAGGTCTGGGAGTACAGCCTGAAGGTAGAAAAGCCCCTGGGTTCCACCCTCAGTACTACCAAAAAGTAAAAAATAAAAATAAAATAAAACCTAGGAGTTTAATCCCTGTGATTTAATACCTATGAGCCACACCCCCAGCCCTATTCTATTTTACTTATTTTTAGTTTGAAACAGGGTCTCACTAGGTTGCTGAGAGTCTTATTACATTGTCAAGATTGTCCTTGAACCTGCGATCTTCCATCTTCCTTTCTCAGCCTCCCAAATACTGAGATTACAAGCATGTACCACCATGCCCGGCTGCCCAGCCTGATTTTATTTTTTATTTGGACACAAGATCTCACTAGGTTGTTGAAAGCCTTGCTGGCTTTCTGAGGCTGGCTTTGAACCTGTGATCCTCCTGTCTCAGCCTCTCAAGTACTGTGAGTATAACCTGTGCCACCAGACATAAGAGGGTTTTGAAAGACAGGAGGATTTGTAGGCTTGAGCCCCCCTCTCCCCCTGCAACTTAAGAAGCCCTTCAGCAATTTGGTAAGACCCTGCTTCAAAAAACAAACAACAAACAAATAAAATCAAACAAACCTGGACCAGGTGTGGTGGCACATGCTTATAATCCCAGTATTTAGGAGGCTGAGACAGGAAGATAGCAGGTTTGAGGCCAAAGTCAACAATTTAGCAAGAACTTGTATCAAAATAAAAAAAATAAAAGCTGGGCACAGTAATGTACTTGAGAGGCTGAGTTTAGGAGAATGATAGGTTCCAGGCCAGCCTCAGCAATTAAGCCAGGCTCTTGGCAATTTAGGGGGACTCTGTCTCAAAATAAAACATGGCCCGGTCATGGTGGCCCACACTTGTAATCCCAGTACTTGGGAGGCTGAGACAGGAGGGTCTTACGTTCATTCCCAGCCTCAGCTACTTAGTGAGGCCCTCCATAACTTAATGAGACCCTGTTTCAAAATAAAGAATAAGAATTAAGATTGGGGCCGTAGCTTGGAAGTAGAATGTCCCTGGTTTCAATCCCTAGTACTGCAAAATAAATAAAATAAATAAATCAGAATTAAAAAATGAAAAGGGCTGGGGGGGGTGTAGCTCAGCAGTAGAATGTTTAGTCTTCACACACACACACACAAAAAAAAAAAAACAAAAAATAACAACAAAAAAACCCTCTAACTATATCTAAGCGCTCCTGGGAGGATGTGGAGCTACTCCTAGTAATTATTTTTGTTTTTGTTTTTGGGAGTCTGGGGATGGAATCCAGGGGCATTCAATCTCCGAGTTACACCCCCTGCCCTATTTTTTATTCTTTATTTTGAAACCAGGTCTCACTGAGTTGCAGAGGGCCTCACTAAGTAGCTGAGGCCATCTATGAACCGCGATCCTCCAGATCTCAGCCTCCCGAATGCTGGGATTACAAGCGTGCGCCACCACGCCCGGCTGCTCCTAGTAATTCAATCTTATTTGTAATCTCTGGTCATATAATGATTCACCTCAAAACTTCTGGTCTTAAAACAAGCCTTTTAGGCACCTGCGCAGGGCCGCAAACAAACAGGCAGCTGGGGCTTGCGGCCCGCGCCCGCGGCCATGGAGCCCTTGAAATACAAGAGTAGTGACCTTGCGGTTGGAGTCTCCTTTGCCTTTGCTCTGAAAGTATCCCCTAGAATGAGATGTGCCAGGGCGCCTCGTGGTGATTCCATGGTGATTCCAGGGCACGGGTTAGGCGCTTTGGGACTGAAGGCCCCCTTAGCACATCTCGTGGGAAAAGCAAGCTGTTTGCTTCTGAGAGGAGTTGGCCCATCTGTTCTCTAGTTTGGAAAGCCAATTCTCAAGATTGACTCCAGAAGAGAGACCCTAACAGGCCAGTAACAACGGAAAAAGGTGGAAAAGTCACCAAAAACCTGTCGTCGCCCACGATTCCAGTTGCAGTCGCTTGAAAGCCGGTGTCACAGGTTAAAAAATCCTTCACGAAGAAAGAACTTTAGCAACCTGATGGATTCAGAAGCTCATGAGAAGAGGCCACCCATCCTAACATCTTCAAAACAAGATACATCACCTCACGTTACACACGCTGGCGAAATGAAGCCTTGCTTTCGCGGCTGCTGTGCGGCTTTCAACGACACAGCCATCACATTTCCTGTTCAGAAGATCCTCTTTCTGCAGCAGCTGTACGGAATCAAAACCCGGGATGCAATCCTTCAGTTGAGGAGGGATGGATTTCGAAACTTGTACCGTGGAATCCTTCCCCCATTAATGCAGAAAACCACCGCCCTGGCACTTATGTTCGGTCTCTAGAAGGATTTGTCTCGCCTTCTCCGTAAACACGTCAGCGCCCCAGAGCTTGTTACCCGAGCTGTGGCTGCGGTGCTGGCAGGAACAACAGAAGCCATTTTCATTCCATTGGAAAGAGTTCAGACCTTGCTTCAACACCACAGGCACCATGATAAATTCACAAACACTTACCAGGCCTTCAGGGCACTGAAATGCCATCGAGTTGGAGAGTATTATCGAGGCCTGGTGCCCATTCTCTTCCATAATGGATTTAGCAACGTCCTTTTCTTTGGCCTTCGAGGCCCCATCAAGGAGCATCTGCCCGACGGCAACTACGCACAGTTCTCACATGGTCAATGACTTCATCTGTGGAGGTCTACTGGGTGCCATGTTGGGATTCTTGTTTTTTCCAATTAATGTTGTAAAAACTTGAATACAGTCTCAGATTGGTGGGGAATTCCAGTCTTTTCCCAAGGTTTTTAAAACAATCTGGCTAGGCCGGGCGTGGTGGCGCACGCTTGTAATCCCAGGATTCGGGAGGCTGAGACCGGAGGATGGCGGTTCGCGGACGGCCTCGGCTACTTAGTGAGGCCCTCTGCAACTCAGTGAGACCCGGTTTCAAAATAAAGAATAAAAAACAGGGCAGGGGGGTGTAGCTCGGAGGTCAAACGCCCCTGGGTTCCATCCCCAGACCCGAAAGGAAAATAAATATAAATAAATAAATAAAACAATCTGGCTAGAACAGAGAGGAAACTGACAAATCTTTTCAGAGGTGCCCACCTGAATTGCCATGGGTCCCTCATCTCCTGGGGCATAATCAATGCCACTTATGAGTTCTTGTTAAAGGTTGTATGAAAAAGGTCAACTAAATAGATCTAAGGATGCAGTTTGACCTTGTTCCTAATTGCCTCTAGCATAAGGTGGTGTCATTAAGTTCAGGTTGCAATGAATTATGGGTGGAGTTATTTTCCTTAATCCTCAACAAAAACAGAAGAAAGGGTTTTAGTAGGAAAACTTAAGGTTTTTTGTTTGTTTGTTTTGTCTTGTCGTTTTCATCATTACCCAAGAGCTTTAAGCTAATTGCCTGGTAAATACCTGATTGTCTGATGGCCTTTGACAGTATAATATAATGTAACAGTCAAAATTTGACTTTTTCCCCCCAAACAGTCTAAGTCTTCTGTATTGGAACATAAATGGCCCTGACCAGCTAGAAGAAACACCCTGAGGCCCCAGGACGCCTCGGGCTTACTTTGTGACTCCACCTCTTGCTCCTCTGCTCTCAGGAGTAGTTGCAAAGGGTCATCTTCATCAAACTGCAACATATATGTGGCAGGACAAAGCAGGAGAGAGAAGAAAACAGCTGATTAAGTATCGGCATTTGATGATGAATTGTTGGTATTCGTTTCGAAGATGAGTACCTGTTGGGATAGTCATTCTCCCACCCAGTTCTGTTTAGATATTGTAGAATCAAGTGGCTTATGAACGCTTCCACTTTGCTTTCTAGCTTTGAGACTTTTATGTTTAATTCTGAATGTGACCTTAAGCCCATCCAAAATATCCTTGTGGGAATTTTACTGATTTCATTGCCAAAATATAGGAGGCCTTAAATTTTGATCGATATTTCATTGTTAAGCTGTTAACTGGGCGCAGTGGTGCAATCTTACCACTTGCAATCTCATCACTTAGGAGGCTGAGACAGGAGGATCGATCACAGGTTCAAGAGGATCACAGGTTCAAGACCAGCCTCAGCAACTTAATGAGATGCTCAGATTCCTACTGAGGCCCTGTTTTATTTTATTTGCAGTACTGGAGATGGAACCCAGAGGCATTCTACCTCCTACTGACTCCTGTAGCCCTAACTTTTATTCTTTATTTTGAAACAGGGTCTCTTTGAGTTGCGAAGGGCCTCACTAAGTAGTAGCTGAGGCTGCCGTGAACCGTGATCCTTCCTGTCTGGGACTACAAGTGTGTGCCACCATGCCCAGCTTAAAATAAAAAAATTTAAAAAGGACTGAGATATAGCTTGGAGGTAGAATGTCCCAGGGTTCAATCTCCAATACCACTCCAAAAATGTTAACTCCATATACATCTTACTCTGTTTATTTTGGTTTCTTTGAATTATTGGTGCCAACTCAGGAGAATGCTTTGGGGTTTTTACTCCCCTTGAGTAATAATAATTAGTCATATCCAAGTATCTTGTTTTATTTTTTTTCTTCTTTTTTTTGGGGGGGTGGTACTAGGGTTCCCGGAAGCCCTTCTACCTCCGGGTTACACTCCCAGACCTATTTTATATTTTTATATTTGGAAACAGGGTCTCTTAAGCCAGCGAGGCTGGCTCCGAACCAGCGCGATCCTCCTGTCTCCACTTCCCAAGCGCGGGGATTACAAGCGTGCGCCACCACGCCCGGCCCAAGTATCTTGTTTTCTTGAAACATTTAAAAAAATAAAACAAGGACTTCCATAAAAAACAAAACAAAACAACAACAACAACAAACAAGCCTTTTATACTCTAGTTTCCTGGGGTAAGTTTAGTGCGGTCCTGGCTGGGGTCTCTGCTGGGGCATCTGCTGGCTTGTGGGGCACCTTGGGAGCGCAGCAGGCACCTTCATATCCACCCCGGGAGTATCTCTGGCTGGATGGCCTCACTATTCCTGAGCTGAGCCCCTACCTTCCTCCTGGGTGCTGAGGCTGCAGAAACCTGCAAAGGCCAAGGGAAAGATATGTCAGAGCTGGGGGGTGAGGGTGTAGCTGTGTGGTGGGGTGCTTGCCTAGAATTGAACCTAGGGAAATTCTGCCTCCACGCTGCACCCCCAGCCCTTTTCTTTTGTATTTTATTTTTTTATTTTTTATTTTTTGCAGTACTGGGGATGGAACCCAGGGGCATTCCACCTTTAAGATACATCCCCACCTCTATCTATTCTTTTTCTTTTTTTTTTGATACAGAGTCTCACTAAGTTGCAAAAAGCTTCACTAAATAGCTGAGGCTGGCTGCAAACCAGAAACTGCGATCCTATCTCAGCTTCCAATTACTGGGATCAGCGGTGTGTGTGTGTGTGTGTGTGTGTGTGTGTGTGTGTGTGTGTATTACTGGGGATGGAACTCAGAGCATTCTACTTCTGTGCTATACCCCTAGACCTACTTTTTATTCTTTATTTTGAAACAAGGTCTCACTGAGTTGCAAAGGGCCTCACTAAGTAGCTGAGGCTTCTCCTGTCTCAGCCTCCCAAATGTTGGGATTACAAGTATGTGCCACCATACCTGGCTTCCTGGTTTTTATCCTTTTTTTTTTTTTTTTTTTTTTGGTGGTACTGGGGTTCCTGGAAACCCTTCTACCTCCGGGCTACACTCCCAGACCTATTTTTTTATATTTTTATTTGGGAACAGGGTCTCTTAAGCCAGCAAGGCTGCCTTCAAACCTGCGCGATCTTCCTGTCTCTGCCTCCCAAGTACGAGGAATTACAAGCGTGCGCCACCACGCCTGGCTATTCTTTATTTTGAAACAGGGTCTCACTAAGTTGTGGAGGGCCTCACTAAGTAGCTGAGGTTGGCTGCAAACCTGCCATCCTCCTGTCTCAGCCTCCCAAATACTGGGATTACAAGCATGCACCACCATGCCCGGCTTCATCCTTTATTTTGATACAGGGCCTCACTGATAAGTAAAATAAAAAATTAAATGCGAGTAAAATAAAAATAAGTGAGTACGGCGGAGTGTGAAAAACACGAGAGAGGTCCGGTACACGTGGCATGTAAAGTTTTAATGGCACGGCTCTCCCGGGGATCAGGGCGAGGCACCGTGGGGCCCGCGCGCCTGTCCGAAGCTAGAGGACGCGGGCTCTCCTTTTAAAGGCATGCATCTCGCGAGATGGGGGTTTACTCGCGGGAATGCCCAATTCTCGCGGGGGTTTCAGCCCCTCCCTTGCCCTGCAGAGGTCATGTGACACAAAGTCACATGAGTGCAGGACCCAACTTAACATTCCGGCCTTTTGATGGTAGGGATAATGGATGACGATTGGACCCTCTAGCTTCTTCCTGCTGTCAAGGGGCGTCGTCAGGGGCCCCAGGCCGGGAGGAGTCGGGAGTTCAGTCCCCCAGAAGGGGGTGCAGGTGGGTGCATAGCTGCAGTGCGAATTGGAGGTTACCCTGGACAGCTTAGTGATGTGCGCTTGAGGAGGCTTGAACAGGCAAGGGCTATTAAAGAAAAAAACAAATCATGAGATTGAGCAGGCGACCAAAAAGGAGACTGGCTTACTCAGTACCTGGAGAGCTACCCTGAGCTGGCAAAGAGGATGGAGGTTGAGGGATCCAGGAGCCGTCAGTCTTCAGCCAGGCTGAGTAGGGCCAGCGGCGGGGCCTGGTCTGGAAAGGTGCTCCCCCTGTGTTGAGGCACCTGGGGCTCACCCTTTTCCAAGGGCATTGTTCCAGTGGCCCTTCTGGCCACACGCCGAGCAGTCTGATTGGTAGGCGTGGCTTTGCCCCACTTGAGGCAGGCTCCTGGAGGTAGTTGTCATTGCAGTCCTCCACACCTAGGTGGCGCTCCAGAGGGCTGAGCCGCCACCGCCAGCCAAAGGGCAGCTACCAGGGATCTGCTTTTTGGCAAAGTCAAGAGTGTATGCTCCATCTCCGCCTGTTTCTCTCTGGAATTAAAACTTAGATACTATGTTAAGGTTCTGTCAGCTGTGACGGACCTATACTCACAAAGAGCGCGTCCCAGGGCTGGTGTCTGGCAAGAATGGCAACGCAGACTCCCCACGGGCAGAGGGTGTTGCCCCAGCCCCGGCGTTTCCCACAGCACCTAGGGCGTGCCCACGCGGGCCGCCCAGCAAAATTGCAGTCTGGCGCGGGCCAAGATGGCGACTGTGACATCACCAGGCAGCGACTACGCGCCATCACAAAATGGCAGCTGGCGGGAAAATAAATGGAAGCTGATGGGGGAGAGCATTTGGAGGGATACCAGACCGCTTATAAAAGTTCCTAACTATTCCTGGGCCACCGCAACCTATTTCCCAACTCGTATCAAGGCAGACAGGCTCTCAGGGCATCTGCTAGTATAAAGGTTCAACTCCCCATAATTGGTTCGCGGGCGGAAACGAAGAACAGGAAATGGGCGTCCCCGATTTCCCTGCTCAATCGTTCGGAAACAGAGGTTAAGAGGTAGGGAAGAACGTCTTCATTCCTTCTCAAAACCGGAGGATGACCTGGTCATCCGCAGCGTGGTCCCAGTGGACCATGGGACAATGGGTCACCAAGCGCTTGGATTTTAAGGTCCCAGTGGACCGGAAGACCCAAGTCCGGAACCCGCTAACCAAGGGAAGGAGGCAGTTTACCGGAGTATAGTGATGTCGGCCAGCGCTGGCTGTGACAGAAGCGCTGAGAAGCTGCTGGGAGCGCGGTGGAGCCAGGGCGCGCGGATGCCGGTGGCTGGTGTGGACGGCACTGGCGGCTGGCGCAGGTGGGATCAGTGGGGGCGCGCAGGCGGCATGGCTTGCCGGGCCCGCGGCGTGGAGACAAAATGGCTTCCAGGCACACGCCAGACGCTGAGGCTGGGCCCCGAGGAGCACCGCCAGTGAGCCTGGCTCGGGGCAGGTGGGGCAAACCGGCCAGAGGTCCCGGCGGTGACCGGAGAACCAAGCTGGAACGGTGCTTTAGGAGGTACAAGCGGCAGGCAGAGGTCCTGGCCCACGCAGGCGGTTGGCAGGCAGAGCAAGTGCCAAGCTGCCTGGCTCGGGCCAGAAAGATGGCCGCCGACTCCTAGGATTGGTTAGGAGTGGAAAGTGGGAGGGATTAAAGATGGCGAGGCCTCCAGTGAGGCCATGAGGTGGGAGGGGTTAAAGATGGCGAGGCCTCCAGTGAGGCCATGAGGTGGGAGGGGTTAAGGATGGCGAGGCCTCCAGTGAGGCCATGAGGTGGGAGGGGTTAAAGATGGCGAGGCCTCCAGTGAGGCCATGAGGTGGGAGGGGTTAAGGATGGCGAGGCCTCCAGTGAGGCCATGAGGTGGGAGGGGTTAAAGATGGCGAGGCCTCCAGTGAGGCCATGAGGTGGGAGGGGTTAAGGATGGCGAGGCCTCCAGTGAGGCCATGAGGTGGGAGGGGTTAAGGATGGCGAGGCCTCCAGTGAGGCCATGAGGTGGGAGGGGTTAAAGATGGCGAGGCCTCCAGTGAGGCCATGAGGTGGGAGGGGTTAAGGATGGCGAGGCCTCCAGTGAGGCCATGAGGTGGGAGGGGTTAAAGATGGTGGGGCCAAGATGGCGGCCCCCCAGTGATTCCACGTGTGCAAGATGGCGGGCCAAAGCTGGCGACCCCCCCCCAGTAATCCCATGTGGCTGCTTACCGGAATGGCCAGGCCCAGGCAGCAGGGGTGGGCAGGCACAGGGTGAAGGGCGCCAGGGCGCGAGTCCGAGTGGAGGAACCAGATGGAGCGCGGGCTGGACTTGGCGGGCTGGGGGCTGTTTAGCAGAGTGGCGGCCGCCTAGATGGAGGAGGCAGGCGGCCCCGGCAGGCGGGTCTAAGCAACGCCAGGCGTGGAGAAGACATAGGTGCACGGCGTGGCGCAGTCCGCGGGCGGCGCGGTCCCATTCCAGCGGTGGGTGGCGTGGGCAGGCGGGAACGGCGGTTTTAGGAGGTCCAAGCGGCAGGCAGAGGTCCTGGCCCGTGCAGGAGGTAGTCCACGCAGGCACGGGGCAGCAGCGGCGGCAGTGGTGGGAGCAACGCCTGTAAGCGGAGCGCTGGTGTGGGACCTCGCAGTCAGCTGCTGGCGGGTCGGAGAGTCCGGGGCTCAAAAAGAGAGTAAAAATAAAAAGAGAAAAAAGGAAAAAAACGAAAAAAAAAGAAAAAATGGGGAGGGACCCAAGAGTTCTCCCGGTTCGGCACCAAATGATAAGTAAAATAAAAAATTAAATGCGAGTAAAATAAAAATAAGTGAGTACGGCGGAGTGTGAAAAACACGAGAGAGGTCCGGTACACGTGGCATGTAAAGTTTTAATTGCACGGCTCTCCCGGGGATCAGGGCGAGGCACCGTGGGCCCGCGCGCCTGTCCGAAGCTAGAGGACGCGGGCTCTCCTTTTAAAGGCATGCATCTCGCGAGATGGGGGTTTACTCGCGGGAATGCCCAATTCTCGCGGGGGTTTCAGCCCCTCCCTTGCCCTGCAGAGGTCATGTGACACAAAGTCACATGAGTGCAGGACCCAACTTAACACTCACTAAGTTATAGAGGGCCTCACTAGGTAGCTGAGGCTGTCTGAGAACCTGTGATCCTCCTGTCTCAATCTCATAAGTACTGGGATTACAAGCGTGCGCCACCATGTCTGGCTATTCTTTATTTTGAAACAGGGTCTCACTAAGTTGTGGAGGGCCTCACTAAGTAGCTGAGGCTGGCTGCAAACCTGCCATTCTCCTGTCTCAGCCTCCCAAATACTGGGATTGCAAGCATGCACCACCATGCCCGGCTTCATTCTTTATTTTTAAATTTTATTTATTTATTTATTTATTTATTTATTTATTTATTTATTTATTTATTTTGGTGGTACTGGGGGTGGAACCCAGAGGCTTTCTACCTCCGGGCTATACTCCCAGACCTTTTTCTATTTTATTTGGAAACAGGGTCTCACTAAATTGCTGAGAGCCTCACTAAGTAGCTGAGGCTGGCTTCGAACCTGTGCGATCCTCCTGTCTCAGCCTCCCAAGTGCGGGGATTACAAGCATGCGCCACCATGCCCGGCTTTCATTCTTTATTTTGATACAGGGCCTCACTACTTTACAGAGGGCCTCACTAGGTAGCTGAGGCTGTCTGAGAACCTGCAATCCTCCTGTCTCAATCTCATAAATACTGGGATTACAAGTGTGTGCCACCATGCTGGGCTGGAACATTCTAATTTGAGGGCTTCTTCCTAATCACCTCCCAAAGCCCCCCATCTCCCAATACCATCACTTTTGAGTTTAGGATTTCAACAAGTGAGGTTTTTGGGGGGGAACACAAACATTCTTTTTTTTTTATTTGTGGTACTGGGGATGGAAGCTTTCTACCTCCTCCGGGCTACACTCTTAAGCCAGCAAGGCTGGCTTCAAACCTGTGTGATCCTCCTGTCTCTGCCTCCCAAGTGTGGGGATTACAAGCGTGCGCCACCATGCCCAGTTGAGACACAAACATTCTAGTTGTGCCACTATCCCAATACTTCTACAACTTTAATCACTCAGAGACCTTGTGAAATGCAAATTATGACTCAGTAGTTCCAACATGAAGCGTGAAATTCCACAGTTCTGACAAGATTTTTTGGGGGAGGCACTAGGGATCAAACCCAGCAGGAATATTCTACCCCTGAGCTATAAGAAAGAGGCAGCAGGAGAAAAGTGGGGGCATGGCTTTTAGGAAAAGTGGGGGCATGGCTTCTAGGATGGAGCGGCCTCCCTGAGTCAGGCCGGATGGGCTGTGGACAAGAGCCAGTGATGGATTCAGGGAGGGACAGAAGGGGCCCTGCGTCTAGAGGATGCTTCACTTTTGTTTGTTGACTTGTTTAGTACTGGGGGTGAAACCCTGGGATATTTTATCTCTGAGCTACATTCCCAGACCTTTTTATCTTTTATTTTGAAACAAGGTCTTGCTAAATTGTTTAAGGTGTGGCTGCTGGGGCTGGCCTTGAACCTACAATCCTCCAGTCTCTGCCTTCTGAGGGCTAGGCTCACAGGTGTGGGCCTTTGTGTTTGTTTTTAATTCAGAGGGTACAGCACTGACACGATTGATTTTTAGAGATAAACCTATTTTCTGCGGGAAGAGCAGGTTGTGTAGGGCAAGGCGACGGGCGG
The DNA here is from genome assembly GCF_963383645.1 of Muscardinus avellanarius. NCBI lineage: Eukaryota > Metazoa > Chordata > Mammalia > Rodentia > Gliridae > Muscardinus > Muscardinus avellanarius. Next base: position 12,253,437 of record NC_137805.1, on the reverse strand, counting down.
TGATGGAGCTGGGCAAGGTGCCAGTGGCTTTGGAGCCCAAGGCAGTGGCAGTCCTGAAGAACTGGATGGAGAGAGTGGAAGGAAAGAACAAACCCAGATATAATAAACTTCCTCATGGGGCACCTACATGAGAGGTGGTGCCATTTACAAGCGCGGCAAACTCGGGGTGGGGCGGCGGGCTGGGGAGGTAAGGAAGCTGGGCTCCAACACACAGGCCATGACGCCTGGGGAATTCTCTACCAGCAACATCACACAGGCAGACGACATAGTCCTCGCAGGCCCCAGGAAGGATCAGGTTGGAGACAGAATCTAGATGGTATTGGGGTTATGGCCTTGGAGAAGATTTCACACAAAGAAAAGAGACAGAAGGATCAGGATTCCCAAGACTTAGAGGTCGGATGGCGGAATAAGAACGCACGTGTCCATCCTCAAGGAGATGGCCAGCAAGGAGAAATGGCTTCCCAGACGCCAGGACGCAGTGGCACAAGCCTGTAATCCCGGTACTTGAGAGGCGGAGACAGGAGAATTGCAGGTTCGAAACTAGCCGTAGCAACTTGGCAAGATCCTGATTGTACCAGTTTTGGGAATGGCCTAGGAAGATTGGAGAAAGCTCTGATTATTAATATGGTACAAAAATTGGGTGAGGGGCAAATCTGTGCAAGGACTTGGTTTCTGCCTAAAAGCAGGCAACTATTCCAATGTAAATTAACATAGCTAAAGGTGATTAACAAGTCCTTAGGAGAGGCAAACTAGGCCTTTCTCTATCTAAAGACAGATTTTTTTTTTTTTTTTTTTTTTTTTTTTTTTTTTTGCGGGTCTGGGGGTGGAACCCAGGGGCATTTGACCTCCGAGCTACACCCCCTGCCCTATTTTTTATTCTTTATTTTGAAACCGGGTCTCACTGAGTTGCAGAGGGCCTCACTAAGTAGCTGAGGCTGTCCGCGAACCGCGATCCTCCAGGTCTCAGCCTCCCGAATGCTGGGATTACAAGCGTGCGCCACCACGCCCGGCTAAGACAGATCTTAAGAGAGTAGAACTAGGCCTTTATCTAAAGACAGATCTACATGATGATCTAGGGAGGATGGAGCAGGGTTTGACCTTGCCCTTCATGAAAGGAGATACCTCACCACACCTTGCTAGGGGCGGTACCTTACAGGGTCATTCACTATGTCAGAGTCACGCAAACAAGATGGAGGTCATGGGTATAAAAGGCTGAGTCCACGTGTAATTCCTTTGGTATATTCATTTCAAGTCACCCCCTCATGCCATTTTGGCATGGGGCTGTATTTCTATTTTCTGTATTTCTATCTTTCTTATAAACTTCTTTAAATCTTCAGCAACTGTCCAAGCTCTGCATATTTATTCTTAGCTTAGGACAAGAACCCGCGGTTTATTTCTGTTTTTGGTTGTTTTGGATTTTGTTATGGTTTGGGAGAAAGTGTGTCCAGGACCCTAGCAGGGGTTCCCCTGGGGAACAGTTTCCCCAAACCATATTCTCCCAATCCATAACACTCATCAATGTAGTGAGACCCTGTTTCAAAATAAATGAAATAAAAAAGCCGGGCGTGGTGGCACACACTTGTCATCCCAGCATTAGGGAGGCTGAGACCGGAGGATCGCAGTTCGTGGACAGCCTCAGCGACTTAGTGGGGCCCTCGGCAACTTAGTGAGACCCTGTTTCAAAATAAAGAATAATAGCCAGGCATGGTGGTGCACACTTGTAAACACAGCATTTGGGAGGCTGAAATAAGAGGATACGGGTTCATGGACAGCCTCAGCTACTTAGTGAGGCCCTTTGCAACTCAGTAACAACCTGTTTCAAAATAAAGACTAAAAATTAGGGCTGGGCGTGTAGCTTAGAGGTAGAATGCCCCTGGGTTCCATCCCCGGACCCACAATAAAATAAAATAAAATAAATAAAATAAAAATGACTGGAGGTGTAGCTCAAAGGTAGAATGTCCCTAGGTTCAATCTTTAGTATTATGCCTCCCAAAAAAAGCAATAAAAACAGACATCAGGAGGAGAGTATTTCCAGAAATAGTAGGTGTTCAACTCGTCAATGTTGCCTAGAGATCAGAAAATACAAAAACATAAAAATGTCCATTGGATTGGGCAACAGAAGACCTTGCTGATCATGATGAAAGCGGGTTCAGGGAAGTAGAGGAGGAAAGCGCCAGGCAGAGGGAAGTGTGGACAGCGTGTAGAGGGCACGCTTCCAAGAAATCTGGCTCAGACGTAACTCGTTTTGAAAACCCTTTGCTTCCCTGTGTGTTGTGAAAGAACAAAGCTTCTAAGGTTATTGTCAGATTGCAGCCTGCTTTCCCTTCCTGTTTTGATTGCAAAGTTTACTTTGCTTCAATTTTTAATTAGCACTAACTAGAAATCACCTCCTTTCATCCCAGCATGGGACCGGGACATGATCGTCCCGCAGAGTTCACGCTTAGTCACAGGGGCACAAGGAAACTTCCTGGAGGACTGCGTCCCCGCTTGAATCAAAAGAGCCTGGTGAGCCTGGTTCCTTGTTAGAGGCTGAAAATATCTTTCTATTTTCATAAAGCCAATTAATAATTTGGGAGAAACCTTCTCCTTATAGTTTAGCCAAGAAATAGATAATGGCCTTTTTAAGGACAAAGGCAGCTTCCCTCGCATTGTTAGAGCAGGAAGGACTCTGAAAAGGAGAGAGGATCTGACGGTCCTCTTCCGCATCATTTTCATAATCTGCAAGGCACATCAGAGACCACCAGCTCTCAAGACCCTCCACTCCTTTCCCAGCTCCAGGACCCAACTTAGTGCTTGACTTTTTCTTAATTATTTGTACTGGAAGCTGGACCCAGAGGCATTCTACCTCCAAACTCACCTCCAGTACTATTTTATCTTTTTCTTTTGAAATGGGGCCTTGCTAAGTGGTTGAGGCTGGCTGTGAACCGGCACTTATCCTGACTCAGTCTACTATGAACTGGGATTACAGTCATGTGCCGCCACACCTGGCTTGATATTTTTTTCTTTGAATGCTCCTGGTTCAGATGGCACGGTGGTGCATGCCTGTTATTCCAGTACCTAGGAGGCTGACGCAAGAGGATATCGGGATCAAGACCAGTCTTGGCAGTTTAGCAAAACTCTCAGGAACCTAGCAAGATCTTGTTTCAAAACAAAAATAAATAAATAAATAAATAAATATTGTAACTTGAAAATAGAGTTTGGTGAAATTGCGAAGGAGGTAAACACCAACCAGGTGGTTGTTGTTGTTGTTGTTGTTATTATTATTATTATTATTATTATTATTATTATTATTGGTGGGTCTGGGGATGGAACCCAGAGGCATTTGACCTCCGAGCTACACCCCCTGCCCAATTTTTTATTCTTTATTTTGAAACAAGGTCTCACTGAGTTGCGAAGGGCCTCACTGAATAGCTGAGGCTGTCTGCGAACCACAATCCTCTGGTCTCAGCCTCCCAAATGCTGAGATGACAAGCGTGCACCACCACGCCCGGCTCAAACAGGTTATTAGTAAAAGCTTCAATAAAGGACCCAGCGCCTTTGGGGAGTCAGCCAGCTGTGGGGGAAGGGACCAACAAGCCATGCATCCAGAGAGTCATGCGTAGACCTGGTCGGCCGGCTGAATCTCGTGGCGGAGCGGAAGTACCAGTGTTTTACAGGCATGCCGATGTTCTCATGACATCTATAGTCTCAACCTCTGGAGTATGTCTCACGATGTTTGGAGTCTCAAGGCACTTGGATTCTTGTGATGTCTCTGCTTCTGGCTTCCAGGGTTCAGCCTCCTGTCCCCACTGCAGGGAAGGGAGGGACTCCACCTATCAAAAATAAAAAGAGCTGGGGCCCTTTGAGTCTTAGTAATAACTCACTAGCTGGGCATGGTAGCACATGTGATGCCAGTACTTGGGAGGCCGAAACAGAAGATTGTAGGGTTGAGGACAGTCTCAGCTAGTCTTAGGTAGACCCTGTTTCAAAATAAAAATAATAAGCCGGGCGTGGTGGTGCACGCTTGTAATCCCCACTCTTGGGAGGCAGAGACAGGAGGATCATGCAAGTTTGAAACCAGCCACGCTGGCTTAAGAAACCCTGTTTCCAAATTTAAAAAAAAAAGTATAAAAGTAGGTCTGGGAGTGTCACCTGGAGGTAGAAGGGTTTCCAGGAACCCAGTACCACCAAAAAATAAAGGTAATAAATAAATAAATAAAACAAAAATAATTTTTAAAAATTTCCCCTGTGTTTAATCCCAGGAGCATTCTACTTCTGAGCTACAATCCCAGGCCTTTTTTATTTTTTGGTACTGGGGAATGAACCCAAGAGCATTCTACCTTTGAGCTACCACCCAGCCCTTTTTATTTTGAAACAGAGTCTTGCTTGATTGCTGAGAGTCTTACTAAATTCAGGCTGGACAAGTACCTGTGGTCTTTCTGTCTCAGCCTCCCAAGTACTAGGATTCCAGGCATGGACCACCACACCCAGCTTTATTTTTTTAATTTTGAAACAGCATCTCACTAAGTTGCCGAGGCTGGCTTCTAATCTGTGATGCTTCTTTTTCAGTCTTCAAGTACTGAGATTACAGGCTTGCAGAACCATGCCCGGCAAGCTCAACCCTATTTATTTATTTATTTATTTTTGTGGTACTGAGGGTTGAACTCAGGGGTGTTCTAACTTTGATTTACTCCCCCAGCCCTATTTTATTTCTTGTTTTGAAATAGGGTCTTAGTAAGTTGCTGAGAACCTTGATAAATGACCAAGGCTGGCTTGGAACCCGTGATCCTCCTGTCTCAGTCTCCCAATACTGGGATTACATTCGTGCATCACCAGCCTGGCTCTCTAATACCTTTCTTAGCTCCATTTTTATTTCCATCATCACCTTTATGCCTAGAGTTGTAAGGCAAGATCAATTTTTCCAACAAAGAAAGAACGTACAATCTGTTAAGAAACTCGTTAGATTTGAGACAAATCAAAAACAACAACAAAAAATGTAGTATAGCGGGCGTGGTAGGCAGTGCACGCCTGTAATCTTGGTACTTGGGAGGCTGAGACAGGAGAATCACAGGTTCAAGGTCAGCCTCAGCAATGTTGTGAGACTCTCGGCAACCTAGCAAGACTCTGTTTCAAAGCAAAAATAAAAAGGGCTGGAGCTGTAGTTCAGAGGTGGAATGTCTCTGGATTCTATTCTCAGTACAACAAAAAGGGAAAAGGTAACAACAGAAAAGAGAAAGTGTTTCCTGAGGAAAATCCTGCCACATGTGACCCGTCATTCCCAGAGTGCTGCGCCTAAACCAATAAGGTACCCATAAGCATGCGAGTCTAAAACTCAGGGGGGCATGGTGGCGCTGCTTTATAATCCCTGTACTTGGGAGGCTGAGATAGGAGGATCATAGGTTTGTGGCCAGCCTCAGCAGCTTAGTGAGGCCCTGCTTCCAAATTAAAAAATAGGGCCGGAGGTGTAGCTTGGAGGTAGAAGAATCCTGGGTTCCATCCCCAGTACCACATATACAATAAAATAAAAGAAAGCAAAGGACCCTCCGGAGAGCCCTGCAGTTTAAAGCGCGTAGGGCCAGTCCCGTCTTGCTGTGGTCTTGGCTTCAATAACACAGCTGCGTTCAACTGAACTTGTGGAGACTGAGGAATTTTCTCACGGTAAATCTGGTTTCCTGTGTTTCTCATTAGAATTTATTGTTTTTCTCTTCTTTTCCTCCTTTAAGTTCAAGGTCCCCTGAGAGACAACGATGGGGTAAGAGAAGAAGGTTTGAACTTCAATTCTTCTGTATGAATGCATGGACGAAACCCCAGACTAGGTACTGGCACTTTTTTGTTTTGTTTTGTTTTTTGGTGGTACTAGGGGTAGAACTTAGAGGCTTTCTACCTCCGGGCTATACTCCCAGACCCATTTAATATTTTTATTTGGAAACAGGGTCTCACTAAGTTTCTGAGAGCCTCACTAAGTAGCTGAGGCTGGCTTCGAAACTGCACGATCCTCCTGTCTCAGCCTCCCAAGCGCGGGGATTACAAGCGTGCGCCACCACGCCTGGCTAGGTACTGGCACTTTAAAATCCTGACATTTCTGGAAAAGGTCAACATTCAGAAACTATTCCGTGCCAGGCAATGGTGGCGCACACTTGCAATCTTAGTACCTGGGAGGCTGAGACAGAAGGATCACAGGTTCAAAGCCAGCCTCAGCAAGTTAGTGAGGCTCTCTGCAACTTAGGGAGACCCTGTTTCCAAATAAAAAAATAAAATAGGTCTAGGGCTGTAACTTCGAGGTAGAAGGCTGCTGGGTTCCATTCCCAGTAACACACACACACACACACACACACACACACACACACACACACAATAATCATCATCATCATCATCATCATCATCATCATCATCATCATGCTCCTGAACTTGGCTAGAATATACTCAGGAATTTAAATTCTGTTCTAACACCTTAAACAGCTTATCTCCTGCTTTGTTAATAAATCACTAAGTGTTGAGTACTAATCAACAACAAGTTTTCAGTAGAATTTAACCCACTGAAGAGCCTGCTTTCCAAAAGAAAATTATTTATAAAAGCCTTAAACCTCCATGTCAAGTAACGAATCCTAAAATTCTAGTTCATGAAGGCCTCCGTGTTCTGCTAAGTGAATTCAATCATCTTCCAAGAAGCCAAACATATTTCAAGGGCTTCAAAATAAATCACAGAGCTGGGCGTATAGCTCAGTGGTAGAGCACGCTCCTACCATGCAGGAGAGGCCTCAGGCTCAATCCCCAGCACTGCAACAAATAAACAGATAAAATCATAAAGCAGCCAGTAGGTAGATACAATTCTCTGGGAAGAACCCTGTTTGCAGGGAAATATTCAGATAGAACAGAATCACTTTTGCAGCCTGGCATGGTGGTGCACACCTGTGATCCCAGAGCTTGGGATGGTGAAACAGGAGAATCCCAGGTTTGAGTGTCGCCTTAGCAATGTAGTAAGACTCTTAGTCACCTAGCAAGATCCTGTTTCAAAACAAAAAATGAAAAAGCTAGAGGTGTGGTTTAGAGGTAGAATGCTCCTGGGTTCATTCCCCAGGAACACACACACACACACACACACACACACACACACACACAAATTAAAAATTAAAAAATAAGCTTATAATCCCAGCACTTAGCTGGGCATGGCGGCGCACGCTTGTAATCCCAGCCTTCAGGAGGCTGAGACTGGAGGACTACAGTTTGCCAGACAGCCTCAGCTACTTAGTGAGGCCCTCCGCAACTTGGTGAGACCCTGTTTCAAAATAAAGAATCAAAAATAGGGCAGGGGGTGTAGCTCGGAGATCTAATGCTCCTGGGTTCTATCCCTGGACCCGCAAAAAGAAAAAAAGAAAAAAATCCCAGTATTTGGGAGGATGAGACAGGAGGATCATAGGATGCAGCTCAGAGGTAGAATGCCTCTGGATTCACTCCTTAGTAAAAAAGAAAAAATTTAATTAAAAATGGCAGACAGTCGGGCATGGTGGCGCACACTTGTAATCCCAGCATTTGGGAGGCTGAGACAGAAGGATCACACAGGTTCGAAGCCAGCCTCCGCTACTTAGTGAGGCTCTCAGTAACTTAGTGAGGCCCTGTTTCAAAAATAAGGAAAAAATAGGGCTAGGGGTGTAGCTTGGAGGTAGAATGCCCCTGGGTTCCACCCCCAGTACCAAAAAATTTTTTTAAATAAAAGAGAAGCCAAGAGTGGGCATACGCTTATAATCCTAGTACTTGGGAAGCTGAAACAGGAGGATCACGGGTTTGTTTATGTATGTATGTATGTATGTATGTATGTATGTATGTATGTATTTTGTACTGGGGGTGGAACCCAGGGGCTTTTCTACCTCTGGGCTATACTCCCAGACCTATTTTTTTTAATATACTTTATTTATACTTTATTTGTGTGATCATCCTATCTCAGCTTCCCAAGCTCAGGGATTACAAGTGTGCGCCACCACGCCTGGCAAGGATCACAGGTTTAAAGCCAGCCTTGGCAACTTAGTGAGGTTCTCAGCAACCTAGTGAGACCCTGTTTTCAAATAAGAAATAAAATCAGGCTGGGGGTGTAGCTCAGAATGCCTCTGAGTTCAATCCTGAGTACAAATAGAAAGAAAGAAAGAAAGAAAGAAAGAAAGAAAGAAAGAAAGAAAGAAAGAAAGAGAGAGAGAAAGAGAGAAAGAAAGAAAGAAAGAAAGAAAGAAAGAAAGAAAGAAAGAAGGAAGCAGGCCTGTAAGTTCAATCCTCAGGTTTTTTTCCTTATAAAAGTGAGTCACCATTTACTACAAAGATCAAAGATCCTGGTTCATCTGTCCCTGAGAAAATTTTAAGGAGGAATTGTGCTCAGTTGTTTATATTAATTTCTATAAGGAAGAAAGTTTATTATTATTATTATTATTTTGGGGGACTGGGAATTGAATTCAGAAGCATTCTACCTCCAAGTTATACTCCTAGCCTAATTTTTAATTTCTTATTTGGAAACTGGGTCTCATTAAATTGGGAGGGTTACTGAGGCTGGCTTTGAAACTGAGATCGTCCTGTCTCAGCCTTTTTTTTTTTTTTTTTTTCCCTGTGGTACTGGGGATGGAACTCAGGGGCATTATACCTCCAAGCTACATCCCCAGCCCAATTTTTTTTTTTTTAAACAGGGTCTCACTGAGTTGTGAAGGGCCTCGCTGAGTAGCTGAGGCTGTCCGTAAACCACAATCCTCTGGTCCCCACCTCTGGATGCTGGGATTACAGGCGTGCAGCACCATGCCCAGCCTCTGTCTCAGCCTCGTAAGTACTGGGTTTACAAGTGTGTGCCACTGCTCCCAGCTAGGAAGAAAGTTTAATTCAGAGCTGAAATACTTGCTGTGTTTTCTCATGCTCCATTAATACAATTCCCATTCACAACCTAAGAGTTTAAAATCTTATCAAGATTTTATATTTTTATATCTATTTTAACCACAGGGATCAGACAACTGGGTAGAAGGATTATCCTATGCGCCCAAGCAGGCTGCGTCCCGCTAAGACCACTGTTTTGGCTGCTTCTGCAGGAGCCGGGTGTGTGGGGCTGCGCTGAGCCACCCAGCTTAAATTCCATGGAGAAAATTACGTCGGCTCCATTTCTCATTCACGGTGTCGGGCGAATTTCCGAAAGAAGTTATAAAATGCCGTGAGACACAGGGCAGGGCTCTTTTATTGCTCAACAAATGCAGACAGGCTGCGTTTCCACACTCCGTGAGTCAGCCAGATCGGCCATCTCAAGCAAGCACTGGCCCTTCTCCTTTAATCGGTTCCTGTGGGCACGGGCCTGCTTCAAACACTTTACTTTGAGAAAGGAAAGACGCACAACCCAGCTGGGCGTGGTGGCGCACGCTTGTAATCCCAGCACTTGGGAGGCTGAGACAGGAGGATCGCGCAGGTTCGAAGCCAGCCTCAGCTACTTAGGCTCTCAGCAACTTAGTGAGACCCTGTTTCCAAATAAAATATAAAATAGGTCTGGGAGTATAGCCCGGAGGTAGAAAGCCCCTGGGTTCCACCCTCAGTACCACTGGGGGAAAAAAAAAAAAGGGCTGGGGAGGTGTAGCTTGGAGGTACACATTCCTGGGTTCAATTCCCAGTACAAGAAAGAAAGAAAGGAAGAAAGAGATAAATTATGTCCTAGGAAGAAAATATGAAAGAAGATAATTCAGTTTCCCACCCTAAAGTAAACCTGGCCATCTCACCCCAAACCAGGAAGATACCTGGGTGATGTTGTTAGTAGCAACTGTTAACTAAAGGACATATGTTTAGTAAATCTCAAGTCTTCCTGTGATGACATGTTTGTAACTCTACTTCCCTATTCCCTTGATAAAACAGCACTTTGTTACAATCCTGTGATTTTGCTTCTCTTTGATTGTTGGCGCTGATAAAAAAAAAAAAAAAAGTGCGTTCTTCTGCTCAGCCTTTCTCCTGGTGCTTTCTTCACCGTGGTGGTCCTCAACCTACGCTCCTTCCGATTTTTTCTCCATCAGAGCCTCCTGAGTAAATTCACATTAGCATCAATGCCTGCTGATGGCTTGTGATAACACCCTCAGGAATATGTATATTTTAGCAGGAGAGAACACTTTCGGCTAAGAATATGAGGAACCAGTGTGACTGAATTCTGATACTTGTCCCAATTTGCCAAATCGAATAATTTGAACAAGTCTTTGGGAAGAAAAAAAAAATTTGTTGATTTGCTAGCAAATTGGAGGAACCAGAGAACTTAAGCACTCAGAACCAAACTCTGGATTCTTCCAGAACAAAGGAATCCTATCTCTCTTCAGAATGAGCTCTCCAGGGTCACACGGGTATGCTCACCAGAAGGGGCACAATTCAGTCAGGCATGGCACACGCTTGTAATTCCAATACTAGGGAGGCTGAGACAGGAGGATCGCAGGTCGGCAGCCAGCCTCGGCAACTCGGTGAGGCCCTGTTTCAAAATAAAGAATAAAAAATAGGGCTGGGGTAGAGCTCAGAGGTAGAATGTTCCTGGGTTCCATCCCCAGTATCAGAATTTTTTTTCCGGTACTAGGAATTGAACCCAGAGGCATTCTAACCTCCGAGGACAACCCTAGGCCTATTTTTATTCTTTATTTTGAAACAGGGTCTCACTGAGTTGCAAAGGGTCTCACTAAGTAGTAGCAGAGGCTGTCCACGAACCTGTGATCCTCCTGTCTCCGCCTCCCAAGAGTAGAGATTACAAGCGTACACCACCACACCCGGTGGAAAAATTTTTTAAAAAAGAGAAGGGGTCAGAGCCGGGCGTGGTGGCGCACATTTGTACTCCCTGCACTTGGGAGGCTGAGACAGGAGGGTCGCACAGGTTCAAGCCAGCCTCAGCTACTCAGTGAGGCTCTCAGACACTTAGTGAGACCCTGTTTCCAAATAAAGTATAAAATAGGTCTGGGAGAATAGCCAGGAGGTAGAAAGCCTCTGGGTTCCACCCCCAGTACCACACACACAAAAAAAATTAAAAAAAAATGCAGTTCCCACCAGTTCTCCAATTGTCCACTAACAATTTCACATTTGTACCACAGGAAATATCCAATGATTGTTTTTAGTTCTGTATAGAAATGTTTAGAATAGACTTTGAATTACTGTCTGCTGTAGAGAGAAGTTTATTTGGCCTCACTTATTCTTAGAACTCCAGGGTCAGTGTCTGGACCCCTTAAGGGTAGCACTTCCTGTCTTCTGTAGGACACTGAAGAGTTTCTCCACATCTGCATCCTGGATCCTGCCAGCACTCGGCTCCAGGGGCCTGTCATCACTACATGCTCTGGTCGCCTGTCCCCATGTCCCAGCCCCCCCAGTTGCCGAGGTTTACAAGGTCGGCAGGGATAGTAGATTCTATTAAAGAACCGAGGGAAACTCAAACCACATACGGACAAAGCAATTCAGTCTAAGGGTATGGCCAGGCTCAGTGGTGCACCTTGTAAGCCCAGTGCTTAGGAGGCTCTCAGGTTCAAAGGCAGCCTCAGGAACTGTCAGCAAATCGGGGAGAGTTATTGAAGCCCTCAGCAATGTAGCAGATCCTGTTGCAAATTAACAAATAAAATCGGGCTGGGGGTGTAGCTCAGAGGTAGAATGCCCTGGGTTTACCCCAGCACCACAGAACAAAACAGGGCAACTAGGGCTAGGGGTATAGTGCAGAGGTGGATTACTCCTGGGCTCTATCCCCAGGACAAAAAAAAAAAAGAGGTCATGCGACAATGTTCCTCTAGTTTAAGGAAAAACCTTCCAAATAGTTCATTTTGCCACTGAGGCTTCTTTCTTTCTTTCTTTCTTTCTTTCTTTCTTTCTTTCTTTCTTTCTTTTGAAATTTAATTTTTTATTAACACAAAGTAATTGTATACATTAATGAGGTTCAAGGTGATATTTCCATACATGAATATAGTAGGCACTGACTGATCAAACCTATTGTCTTGTTTTTCAACCTCCCCTCCTTTAATAATTACTACTCTGCTGTTGGGTAGACATTTTTGTTTAGCTTCCACATTTTCTCTTTCTTTCTTTCTTTCCTTCCTTCCTTCTTTCCTTCTTTCTATCTTTCTTTCTATGTACTGGGGATTGAATTCAGGGACATTCTATCTCTGAGCTATATCCCCCCAGCCCTTTTTAAATTTTTTTAAAATTTTTATTATTTTGGTGCTAGGAATTGAACACAGAGGCATTCTACCTTTGAGCTATACTCTCAGCCCTTTTTATTTTTAGTTTGAAACAGGGTCTCGCTAGATTGCTAAGAGTCTCACTAAGTTGCTGAGGATGGCCTCGAAACTGCGATCCTCCTGTCTCAGCCCTCCCATCTCCCAAGTGATAGGTCAGGTTCCCCCTTCCCCTCCCACCATGTGACCCGTTGGCGGGGACAGGAGGCAGAACCCTGGAAGCCAGAACCCGAGATATCCCGAGAATCCAGATACCTCGAGACTCCAAACATCGCAGGACCGACTCCAGATGTCGCTAGAGAATCGGCATGCCTATAAAACATCGGTACTTCCGCTCCGCCACGTGACTCAGCCGGCCGATTGGGACTACGCTGCCTCTCCAAACATTGGGGGCCCCTTTCCCCACGGTCTGCTGACTCCAGATAAAGCTTTTGATAACCTGGCTGGTATTTTACCTCCTTCCTGAGTCCTTAGCTACATTTTCAACGTTTCACCAACTACTGGGATTACAGGCGTGCACCACCATGCCTGGCTTCAACTGAGATTTCTTGTTGGCACATCCCAGTTTTTATTTTTATTTTTTAACTTAATCTTTTAGTTTAATTTTATTTTTTTGTGGTACTGGAGGTGGAACCCAGGTGCTTTTCTACCTCCGGGCTTTTTATACTTTATTTGGAAACAGGGTCTCACTAAGTTGCTGAGAGCCTTCCTAAGTAGCTGAGGCTGGCTTCGAACCTGTGGGATCCTCCTGTCTCCGCCTCCCAAGCGCGGGGATTACAAGCGTGCGCCACCACTCCCGGCTCATCCTAGTTTTAAAATCTGACCCCAGTAGCTCATCTTCCACTTCTCTAAACCATGGCCCTTGCCCAGGGAACACTGGACCCTGAACTGTGCATGTCCTAAAGCTGATTTATTGGGCCTGGGGCAACACCTTAAGGCAAGGAGGTCATTACAATTCTCAAAAGTCTTAATATTCCTGTCTCTCCAGGGTGCATTGACCTGAGTCCCCTGTGTCTTGACCCTGAAATCCGACACACACACACACACACACACACACACACACACACACACACACACAGTGTTCTAACAGACAATTCTTAGTCTAAACCCAAAAGGAGGAAGGGACATGTTTTCCAAACACACCCTGTAAGTTGCCTCTCCCCAGTCAATACAAAATTTTACCTTCAGCCTGGTGTGCTGGCCCACGCTCGTAATCCCAGCACTTGGGAGGCTGAGAGGAGACTTGCGGGTTCACAGCCAGCCTAGGCAATTTAGTGCGGCCCTCCACAATTTAGTGAGATGGTATTTCAAAATAAAAATTAAATAGGACTGAGGTTTCAGCTCTGAGGTAGAATGCCCCTGGATTCCACGCAGCACCATGATAATAATAATAAAAAACAATCTCGCTTTTCTCTAAAAGGTAATATCCATTTCTTTCCTGCACCTGCCTTCCCCTGCCCCCATTTTGGATGGTGTCTTCTCAGGCGTTTCTGGGATATTTTGAAAGAGTTCTGTGACTAAGCTTCCGTGTTTCCCAGCCACTGACCTCAGCAGCACAGAACCAGCTAACGCTTTGTGATGGCTGTATGGATGGCAGGATAATAGAGCCTGTGTGGATAGTTATTATCGGCTGTGTGTGCTGTGCATATTCTCTTCCCTGCATTTTATTATTTATTTATTTATTATGGTATGGGGATGGAACTCAGGGGTCTTCTACTTCTGGGCTATACCCCCAGCCTTACTTTATTTTATTTTTAGGGGGATGAAACCCAGGGGCATTCCACCTCCAAGCTACATCCCAGCCCTAGTTTTTATTATTTATCCTGAAACAGGGTCTCACTGAGTTGCAGAGGGGCTCACTAAGTAAGTAGCTGAGGCTGGCGGAGAACTGTGATCCTCCTGTCTCAGCCTCCCAAATGCTGGGATTACAAGCCTGCATCACCACGCCCAGCTTTATTTTTTATTTGGAAACAGGGTCTCACTAAGTAGCTGAGGCCTGTCTCTGAGCCTGCAATCCTGTCTCAGCCTCCCAAGCACTAGGATTATAGCTGTGGTTCACCACGCCCAGCAGACAGAGATTTGTTCCGACAGCCCTGTGACCATCACTTGAGTACTGGAAGGATTGATGCGGGGTTGCGCAAAGGGAAAAGCTGTACTGTGATGTAACAGGCCTCTGGCCAGCTGGGGTGACCCTGCAGAGGTGTCTGGAGCTGGAGCCGGGCGGGTGGAGAGGGGGGCAAATCTGCCTGTCTGTGAAGCTCCCAGAGGAAGGGCGTGGCTTTGAGAGACTGGCTCTTGTATTATTATTATTATTTTTTTTTTTTCGGGTCTGGGGATAAAACCCAGGGACATTCTGCCTCTGAGCTGCACCCCCAGCCCTATTTATATTATTTTATTTTATTTTATTTTTTATTTTTTGGTGGTACTGGGGGTAGATACCAGAGGCTTTCTACCTCCGGGTATGCTCCCAGACCTATTTTCTATTTTATTTGGAAACAGGGTCTCACTAAGTTGCTGAGAGCCTCACTAAGTAGCTGAGGCTGGCTTCGAACATGTGCGATCCTCCTGTCTCAGCTCCCAAGTGAAGGGATTACAAGCGTGCGCCACCACGCCCAGCTCCAGCCCTATTTTATATTCTTTATTTTTTAATTTTTTAATTTTTTTTGCAGGTTTGGGGATAGAACCCAGGGGCATTTGACCTCCGAGCTACACCCCCTGCCCTATAATTTATTTATTTATTTATTTATTTATTTATTTATTTAGTGGTACTAGGGTTAGACCTATTTTTACATTTTTATTTGGAAACAGGGTCTCTTACTAAGCCAGCGCGCGCGGCTGGCTTCGAACCTGCGCGATCCTCCTGTCTCTGCCTCCCAAGCGCGGGGATTACAAGCGTGCGCCACCATGCCCGGCTTATATTCTTTGTTTTGAAACAGGGTCTCACTGAGTTGCAAAGGGCCTCACTAAGTAGCTGAGGCTGTCCACAAACCGCAATCCTCCTGTCTCAGCCTCTCAAATGCTGGGATTACAAGTGTGCACCGCCATGCCCGGCTTCTTTTATTATTTTTTAAATTAATTATTATTATTATTACTATTATTAGTATTTTGCAGTACTAGGGGGGATGGAACCCAGGGATGGGCCAGGGGTTATCCTGAGAGCTGGTTGGCCATGAAAGCCAGTTAGGCCATTTCTAGGGCAGGCCCCCTTCCTCTCACCAGGTGAAGTCCAGCGCCACCTCCCAAGGTCCAGCGCCACCTCCCAACACTGCCAGGGCCAGCACCACGTGCGGCTCCTCCACCTTGTCCCAGCCTGGCCAGAGCAGCCCTCCTGATGCAGGTTTGTGGCCAGCCTCAGCAACTCCATGAGGCCCTGTTTCAGAATAAAAGAATAAAATAGAATGCTGAGCATGGTGGTGCACACTTGTAATCCCAGCATTCGGGAGGCTGACAGGAGGATCGCAGGTTCGTGGCCAGCCTCAGCTACTTATAATGCCCTCCACAACTTCATGAGACCCTGTTTCAAAATAAAGAATAAAACAGGGCTGAGGGTGTAGCTCAGAGTTACAATGCCCCTGGATTCCATCCCAGTGACACGCACACACACGCACACACACACACACACACACACACACACACCTCTTTGCTTTTATTTTTAATTAATTAATTAATTTATTTATTTATTTTTGTGGCACTAGGGGTGGAACCCAGAAGCTTTCTATTTCCCGGCTATAATCCCAGACCCGTTTTATACTTTATTTGGAAACAGGGTCTCACACTAAGTTGCTGAGAGCCTCACTAAGTAGCTGAGGCTGGCTTCGAACCTGTGCGATCCTCCTGTCTCACCCTCCCAAGTGCTGGGATTATAAGCATATGCCACCATGCCCAGCCTATTTTTATTTTTGGTAACAAGGATTAAACCCTGGATCATTCTACCTCAGAGCTACAATCCCACCCTTATTTTATTTTCTATTTTGAGACAGGGTCTCAGCTGGGCATAGTGGTACATGCCTATAATCCCAGTACTTGGGAAGCTAAATCAGGAGAATCAGAGTTACAAGGACAGCCTCAGCAGCATAGAGTCTCAGTAACCTAGCAAGACAGTCTGCTTGCTTGCTTGCCTGCCTGCCTGCCTGCCTGCCTTCCTTCCTTCTTTCTTTCTTTCCTTCTTTCTTTCTCTCTTTCTTTCAGTACTGGGGGTTGAACCCAGGGGTATTCTACCTCTGAAATATACTCCAGACTTATTTTATTACCTTAATTTTGGAACAGGGTCTTGCTAAGTTACTGAGGCCTTGCTTAATTGCTGAGACTGGCCTCAAACTTACTATCTTTCTGTCTCAGCCATACCTGGCTGAGAACTACCATACCTGTGTACTACCATACCTGTGTTTTACCATTGTACTACCATGGCTAAGACCCCATTTCAAAAACAAAAAATATATAAGCGAGGTCGGATGGCACATGCCTGTAATTCCAGTACTTCTGAGACTGGAGGATCGAAGGTCTGAGGACAGCCTCAGCAAGTAGTGAAACTGTCAGCAACCTAGAGAGACCCTGTTTCAGATGAAAATAAAATAGGGCTGGGGGGTGTGGCTTGGAGGTAGAATGCCCCTGAGTTAAATTCCTAGTATATAAAAAAAAAATAACCTGTAAATAAACAAGTAGATAAGTGTATAGCTTGGAGTTAAAATGCCTCTGGATTCCTTCCTTAGTATCACAAAAGAAAAAAAAAAAAAGAAAAAGAATTTAGCCTTGTTAAATTGCTATGGCTGGCCGGGCGTGGTGGCGCACGCTTGTCATCCCCCCGCTTGGGAGGCAGAGACAGGAGGATCGCGCAGGTTCGAAGCCAGTCGCGCGCGCTGGCTTAGGAGACCCTGTTTTCAAATAAAAATGTAAAAATAGGTCTGGGAGTGTAGCCCGGAGGTAGAAGGGCTTCCAGGAACCCCAGTACCACCAAAAAAAAAAAAAAAAAAATGCTTATAGCTGGCCTCAAACTTGCAATCCTCCTGTCTTTAGTCACTCAAGTATTGAAATTACTGGCCTGCGCCACCAAGTCCAGCTCATCTTTTCTTTATAACGTACCCAGTCTGTGTTCTTATACTGTCAGCCCCTGGAATCAGACTAACTCCAATGCCTTGTAAAGCCTAGGCGCCTGGATTCTGGCTCTACCTCCTGCCTCTCCGCCAACTGTCCAGGGTGCGCTGACTGCGCCCACTCACCTGCTCTGGGCATTTCTGGACAGAAGCCCAGACACAGCCTCTAAGTAGCAGCGCTCAGCTGGGTGTGGCCGGTGAGTCACTGCGGCATCAGGGACGACACAGTTCATTGAGTAGCTAAAGAGACAAGATGTCTGGGCAGGCTCTCGCCACAGAGCTGTCCACTCCGAACAAATGAGGAACACGAAGGGCTCGGAAAGGTCACAGAGATGTCGCCACGAGGAGGAACGGGTCTCTGAAGGATGCAGTCAGGAAATCTGGAATGGCCTAAGCGCAGGTCTGTGGCCAGCCTCAGCAGCTCAGCAGGCTCTCAGCAACCTAGTGAGAGTTGAAACAAACGCTAAAAAAACATCAGAACAATACTAACAAAAGGGCTGGGGGAGCCGGGTGTGGTGGTGCACACTTGTAAGTACTTGGAAGGCTAAGATAAGAGGATTGCAGGTTCACAGCCAGCGCAGCTACTTAAGTGAAGCCCTCTGCAACTGAGTGAGACCCTGTTTCAAAATCAAGAATAAAAAATAGGGCTGGGGGTAGAGACCAGAGGTAGAATGCCGCGGGTTCAATGTCCTGTATTACACACACACACACACACACACACACACACACACACACACGAATGGCCTTAGGGATGTCTCCATGTCTTTTTTACAGTATAATGCAAAATTCAGCATGCATACATACATAATATAGTCATAATCACAGCCTCCTTCCAGCAAATATGCCAATATTCCTGGCAAAATAATCTAAATCCTACCAATATCAGGTTCATTTTATCTCAGCAGCAGCAGGTGTTCTTGAATATGTGACGTTTTTGTGGTGCTGAGGATGGAACCCAGGGGCATTTTACCTCCAATCTACACTCCCAGCACTATTTTTTATTCTTTATTTTGAAACAGGGTCTCACTAAGTTGCGGAGGGCCTCACTAAGTAGCTGAGGCTGGCCACGAACCTGTGATCCTTCTGTCTCAGCCTCCCAAGTACTGGTATTACAAGCATGCGCCACCATGCCTGGCCTTTTTTTTTTTTTTTTTTTTTTTTTTTTACTGAGGATTAATTAAATCCATAGACATTCTATCTTTGAGCTATACCCCAGCTCTTTTTTTTTTTTTTAATTTTGAGACAGGGTCTCATTAAATTGCTAAGGCTGGCCTTGATCCTGGGATCCTCCTATCAGCCTCCCAAGTACTGGGATTACAGGTGTGTACCACTGGGTCCAGCTATAAGTGATATTTATTTATTTATTTATTTGTGGTACTGGGGTTCCTGGAAACCCTTCTACTTTCAGGCTACACTCTCAGACCTGTTTTTTTTTTTTAATATTCTTTAAATTTGGAAATAGGGTCTCTTAAGCCAGAGCAGCTGGCTTCGAACCTGCCCGATACTCCTGTCTCTGCCTCCCAAGCGCAGGGATTATAAGCGTGTGCCACCACGCCCGGCTTATAATTGACATTTAAAACACATGTATTGCTAGGCGTGGTGGCGCATGCTTGTAATCCCCGCGCTTGGGAGGCAGAGACAGGAGGGGCGGAGATAGGAGGATGGGGCAGGTTCAAAGCTGACCTTGCTGGCTTAAGAGACGCTGTTTCCAAATAAAATATAAAACAGGTCTGGGAAGGTAGCCCAGAGGTAGAAGGGTTCCAGCCCCAGTACCACCAAAAAAAAAAAAAAAAAAAAAGAAGACTCCCTGAAAACACATGTATTAGCTGGACATGGTGGTGTATGCTTGCAATTTCAGTACTTGGGAGGCTGAGACAGGAGGATCACAGGTTCACAGCCAGCTTCAGTTTCAAACTAAAAGATAAAAATAGGGTTGAGGGTATACCTTTGGAGGTAGAATGCCCCTGGGTTCCATCCTTAGTATCACTAAAATAAATAAAATAAAACACATGTATTAGAAGAAAGCGCCCTGGCAGCCTCGAAACACCTGAAGTCAGGGCGCAACCACAACCAGCTTTAGAAGGTCAGTTGCGAAAGTTGGGGAAGTTACAAGCAGTAAACTGATTAATCACATCTGGTTCCCATGGCAACAGCCTCGAAAACAGATTCAATGAACAGGACTAAAGACAACCAACTGAAAACGTGGAAACATAAAGCTTATGCCAGGCGTGGTGGCGCACGCTTGTAATCCCAGCATTCGGGAGGCTGAGACTGGAGGATCGTGGTTCGCGGACAGCCTCGGCTACTTAGTGAGGCCCTCCGCAACTCAGTGAGACCCTGCTTCAAAATAAAGCATAAAAAAAAATTGGGCAGGGGGTGTAGCTCGGAGGTCAAATGCCTCTGCAAAAAAAGAAAAAAGAAAAGAAAAGAAACATAAACCCTGCTCTGTTTTCTCTGTTTTTAATTTTTTGTTCTTTTAGAGTTTCTTTCTCTGCCATGTTCTGTGTTACACATGGTAGGTGGAATGCCGTCTGTGTCTCCTTCCTTCTATAGCCACTAAATTCCAAGGGCTAAGCTCCCTCCCCACTGTTTTTAGTGGAAAAGAAAAAAGAAAAAAAGAAACAAATGTGGGCAGGGAAGCATTACATACATTCATAGGGTGGAGGTTATAATGCAGATAGAACCCAGGGGCATTCTACCTCCCAGGCCCACTCCCAGCCCTCCTTATTTTATTTATTTATTTATTTATTTATTTATTTATTTATTTATTTATGCGGGTCTGGGGATGGAACTCAGGAGCATTCGACCTCTGAGCTACACCCCTTGCCCTATTTTTATTCTTTATTTTGAAACAGGGTCTCACTAAGTTGCGGAGAGCTTCACTTAAGTAGCTGAGGACGTCCACGAACCGCGATCCTCTGGTCTCAGCCTCCCGAATGCTGGGATTACAAGCATACACCACCACGCCCGGCTCCAGCCCTTATTTTTTAATTTTGAAACAGGGCATTGGCAAATTGCTGAAGGTCTTATTAAGTTGCTGGAGCTAGCCTCAAACCTGTGATCCTCCTATCTCAGCCTCCCAAGTACTGGGATTACAGGTGTGTACCACGGTGCCTGGCTGAATTACATACACTCTGGAAGGCCAGGAAGGATCCAGGTGTGGTGGTGCACGCCTCTCATCCTAGCATTTGAGAGTCTGAGATAGGAAGATCGCAGGTTTGAGGCCGGCCTCTGCAACTTAAGGAGGCCTTCAGCAAGTTAGTGAGCCTCTATTTCAAAATAAAACACAAGATAGATCTGGGGGGAGCTAGTCATGGTGGCACATGCTTGTAATCCAGTACCTGGAGAGGCTGAGACAGAGGATCGCAGGTTAAAGATAGCCTCAGCAATTTAGTGAGACCCTGTTTTAAATTTAAAAAAAAAAAAAGGTCTGGGGTAAGCCGGGCGTGGTGGAACACGCTTGTAATCCCCGTGCTTGGGAGGCTGAGACAGGAGGATCGCACGGGTTCGAAGCCAGCCTCAGCTACTGAGTGAGGCTCTCGGCAACTTAGTGAGACCCTGTTTTTAAATAAAATATTAAAAAAGGTCTGGGAGTATAGCCTGGAGGTAGAAAGCCTCTGGGTTCCACCCCCAGTACCACAAAAAAGGGGGGGGGCTGGGGTGCAAGTCAGCAGTAGAATGTCCCTGGGTCCAACCTCCAGTACCACACACACAAAAAAAAAATTAAAATAGGGCTGAGGGTATAGCTCAGAGGTAGAGTTCCCCTGAGTTCAATTCCCAGCACCACCATAAATAAATAAATAAAGGCCAGGAATGTAGCTTGGGATGGGTCCTTCCCATCCATGTCCCTTGCCAAGAGCCCTGGTTTTTCTCTCGGGCAGTTGTGCCTTTTTCTGTCTGACTCAGATCAGAGGATATTTATGTTCATCAGCAAAAGAGTTTTCCCAAGTAACAGCAACGCTATTTTTAGAGGTTCTTGGAGGGGGAAGAAATCAGAATCCACCTAAACATAGACTCAGCTCGCGGTACAGAGCGTCTCTTGGGGATGGAGGCTGCACACGCACAAACAGTGCACCCAGCAGATTCTAGACTTCCTGAGGTGTCCCCAGGGCCTGCGCTGGGCCTGGCCAGACTGGCACCTGCAGAGCTTTCCCTTCCTTCCCTTTAAGAACAGCACATCCGCCAGTCGGGGGACCCAGGGAGGTGACATCAGCTACTTGAGAGGCCGAGGAAAGAAGATCCCAAGTTTGAGACCAGCCTGGACAGTTTAGCAAGACTCTGCTTCAAGAAGAAAATCATGAGCGGGTGTGGTGGCCCACGTTTATAATCCCGTGGTCTCCTTGGGAGACCGAGGTAGGAGGATCGCATGTTCAAGCCAGTCTCGGCAAGTAGTGAGACTCTCATCAACCTAGCAAGACCCTGTTTCAAAATTAAAAGTCAAAGTCAGGCGGGGCGTGGTGGCGCACGCTTGTAATCCCCGCGCTTGGGAGGCGGAGACAGGAGGATCGCGCAGGTTCGAAGCCAGCCGCGCGCGCTGGCTTAGGAGACCCTGTTTCCAAATAAAAATGTAAAAATAGGTCTGGGAGTGTAGCCCGGAGGTAGAAGGGCTTCCAGGAACCCCAGTACCACCAAAAAAAAAAAAAAAAAAGTCAAAGTCAGGCTGGGAGCTGGGCGTGGTGGGTGGCTCATGCTTGTAATCCTAGTGCTTAGGAGGCTGAGACAGAGAATCATGAGTTCACGGACAGCCTCAGCTACATAGTGAGGCCCTCTGCAACTTAGTGAGACCCTATTTCAAAATAAAGAATAAAAAATAGGTCTGGGAGTGTAGCCCGGAGGTAGAAGGGCTTCCAGGAACCCCAGTACCACCAAAAAAAAAAAAAAAAAAAAAAAAAAGAAAAGAAAAAAAAAAAGAAAAGATTCTATTCTAGCTGGGCATGGTGGCATGTGCTTTTAATCCTAGTACATGGGAGGCTGAGACAGGAGTATCACAGGTTCAAAGCCAGCCTCAGCAACTTAGGGAGACTGTTTCCAAATGAAAAAGAAAATAGGGCTGGGGTGCACCTTAGAATGCCCCTGGCCTCAATTCCTAGCAACACACACGCGCGCGCACACACACACGCGCACGCACACACACACACACACACACACACACACACACACGTGCGGTCATGTTCTATATTTTGTGAGGTATATACCCAGAGGTAGAATTGCTGGATCATTTGATTATTCTATGCTTAATTTGGGGGGATACTGGAGGGTGAATCCAGGGGCATTCTACCTCAGAGCTAGCCCCAGCCTTTTTATTTTGAAACACCGTCTTGCTATGGTTGCTGAGGCTGACCTTGAATCTGTGATCCTCCTGTCTCAGACTCCCAAGTACTGGAATTACAGGTGAGCCCCACCACACCTGGCTTCTCATCTCCAACTGCCTTACATGTCCTTCTTTCTCCTCCCAACCCAGAGGCTTCCTCTGCTTCTCCTACCCACACTGTACACTACAACCCCCCAAAACTCTCGTGTCTCTTGTGTTCACACGTGAGAGTCCCCACCTCTGTAGACACTGCAATGTCCTCTGTTGTACTTGAGATTCCAGGGAGTAAGAATCCAATTGGCACATCAAGGTGCCACCTCAGGTCCAACCAGCTCTAGCCAGATGCTGGGCACGGGTTGAATAAACACTGCTGCTGGCTTCCCCTAAAACAAACTGGGGACAAGGAGGAGCGAACTGCCCTGGGGACAAGCTCCCAGGAGCACCTGTAGGGGTGTGGGAAAACAGTCCAGGGAAAAACAAAGGAAGCCCTGCTTATAATCCCAGTACTTGGGAGGCTGAGACAGGAGGATCGCAGGTTTGTGGCTAGTCTAAGCTACTTAGTGAGACTCTGTTTCAAAATAAGGAATAAAATGCCAGGCATGGTGGCGCCCACGCTTGTAATCCCCGCGCTTGGGAGGCAGAGACAGGAGGATCGCGCAGGTTCGAAGCCAGCCTCGCTGGCTTAAGAGAGCCTGTTTCCAAATAAAATATAAAATAGGACTGGGAGTGAGTGTAGTCCAAAAGTAAAAGGGTTCCATCCCCAGTACCACCCCACCACGCCCGGCTCCCTCAGCTTCTTCATGCTTAACGCCAGATAGTAAATGAGACTCACAAGAATTCGGGGCTCAGGAAAAGTTCCAGATTCCACTGGGCCTTTCTGTGTTCAGGTGGAGCCCAGGGCCTTGGCTGGTGACAGAGACATCAGGGGCGAGGGTCCTGGTGGGAGCGGGGCATCGCCCTGAGAAAGGGGGCTGCCCTCTGGGCATCATCGGCATCTCGACACAGAGGAGGCCGATGCTACCGACGTCTCCCAGGTGTCGCCTCTTCATGTCTCCAGTTCAGAGCAGTAATGCGCCAGTACTTTCCTTGGTGTATCAGGATTATTCTGCACTTTTGAGTATTGTTAAGCAGTTTGGCAGACATTCAAAGATAGTTATATCAGAGGCTGTGGGTGAGCCAGGCATGGAGGCGTTCTCTTGTAATCCCAGCTATTTGGAAGCCTGAGACAGGTGGATCAGAGATTTGCAGACAGCCTCAGCTACTTAGTGAGGCCCTCTGCAACTTAGTGAGACCAGGTTTTAAAAATGAAGCCAGGCGTGGTGGCGCACACCTGTAATCCCCGCACTTGGGAGGCGGAGACAGGAGGATCGAGCAGGTTCATAGCCAGCTGTGTGCGCAGCCTTAGGAGACCCTGTTTCCAAATAAAAAAATATATATAAAATAGGTCTGGGAGTGTAGCCCGGAGGTAGAAGGGCTTCCAGGAACCCCAGTACCACCAAAAAAAAAAAAAAAAAAAAGAAGAAGAAGAAGAAGAAATAATAGGGCTTGGGCTGTAGCTCAGAGGTAGAATGCCCCTGGGCTCAAGCCCCAGTAACACACACACACACACACACACACACACACACACACAGCCAAGTGTGGCAGTACATGATTGTAATCCCAGTACTTGGGAGGCTAATTCAGGAGGATCACAACTTTTGAGGCCAGCCTCAGGTACTTAGTGATGCCCTCTGCAACTAGTGAGACCCTGTTTCAAAAGGAATGATAAAGTCAGGTGTGGTGGTGCTTGCTTATAATCCCGGTATTTGGGAGGCTGAAACAGGTGGATTGGAGGTTCTCAGCCAGTCTCAACTATTTCGTGAGGCCCCCTACAACTTAGTGAGACCCTGTTTCAAAATAAAGAATAAGCCGGGCGTGGTGGCACACGGTTGTAATCCCCGCGCTTGGGAGGCGGAGACAGGAGGATCGCACAGGTTTGAAGCCAGCCTCAGCTACTTAGTGAGGCTCTCAGCAACTTAGCGACACCCTGTTTTCCAAATAAAATATAAAAAAGGTCTGGGAGTATAGCCTGGAGGTAGAAAGCCTCTAGGTTCCACCCCTAGTACCACAAAAAAAAAAAAAAAAAAAAAGAATAAACAAATAGGGCTGGAGGTGTAGCTTGGAGGTAGAATACCCCTGGGTTTCATCCCCAATACTGCTAAATAAATAAATAAATAAATAAATAAGCTGGGCGTGGTGGCACATGCTTGTAATCCCAGCATTTAGGAGGCTGAGACAGGAGGATTGCACAGGTTCAACGCCAGCCTTAGCTACTTAGTGAAGCCCTTCGCAACTCAGTGAGACCCTGTTTTAGAATAAAAAATAGGGCTGGGGGTGTCACTCGGAGGTAGAATATTCCTGGGTTCCATCCCTAGTACCACTAACTAACTAACTAACTAAATAAATAAATAGGGCTAGGAGTATAGCTCAAAGATAGAATGTCCCTGCATTCAATCCCCAGTAACACACACACACACAAACACACACACACACACACACAGAGTAAATAAATAAATAAATAAATAAATAAATAAATAAATAAATTTAAAGGCTGGGGATGCATCTCAGGGGTATTATGCCCTTGGGTTCAATCCCCAGTACTACAAAATAAAATAAACATAATTAAGAGGCCTGGGGGTGTAACTCATAGGTAGAATGACCTGAGTTCAATCCCCAGTACCACACACACACACACACACACACACACACACACACACACATACACGCACGCAGGAAAAAAAAACATTTCAAAAACTAAGAGTACCCAGTATTTATGAGGATTTATACTATTGGAATCGAAAACTGTCAGAGCCCTTTCAGAAGAGAATTTAGTCATGTCTGCCAATATGTTAAGTGCCGATTTTAGCAATCTAGGCCAGGGAAACAGTTACTCATGTGCACAGTGTACGAGGAGCAGCGTGAGTCACAGACCACGGGAAACAGCACACGTTTCCTGATGTGGAAGGGGTCTGCGAGCTCCAGCTCTCCCGTGAGTCCACTGAAACCCAAGCGGCACTGAAGAAGATTCGGGAAGGTCCTTGTGTAGTGACAGGGCACTGGGGAGCCAGTGAGGGCTGCTCAGATCAATGATGGTTCTGGAACTTTCTGGCTGTCAGGCCAGGAAGCCACGTAAGCCCACTAGGCTTCCACTTCCCGTCTGCCAAAATGGAAACGAGTTGTGTGTGCCTCTTAGGGTTTTCAAAGAGAATTAAATGGGTCAGTATTAAAACAAATACAGGTTTTTAAAAAAATTTATTTTGTGTGTGTGTGTGTGTGTGTGTGTTACTGGGAATGGAACCCAGAGGCTTACTACTTCTGGGCTATACTCCCAGACCTATTTTATATTTTATTTGGAAACAGGTCTCACCAAGTTGCTGAGAGCCTCACTAAGTAGCTGAGCTGGCTTCGAACCATCGCGATCCTCCTATCTCAGCCTCCCAAACACGGGGATTACAAGCGTGTCCCGCCACACCCAGCTCAAGTACAGGGTTTTAAATCATGAATGTGAGTTGGGCTGGTGGTGCATGCCCATAATCCTAGCATTTGGGAAGCTGAGACAGGAGGATTGCAGATTTGAGGTCAGCTTCAGAAGTTTGTTTATTTGTTTGTTTGTTTATTTATTTATATAGTGGTACTGGGATATTCTACTTCCAAGCTATACCCTCAGTCCTATTTTATTCTTTATTTTGAAACGGGGTCTCACTAAGTTGCAGAAGACCTCACAAGTTGCAAACCTGGGATCCTCCTGTCTCAGCCTCCCAAGTACTAGAATTACAAGTGTGGGCCACCTTGCCTGGCTTTCCAAAAGTTTTATTGACTGAGTTGAACACTTGAGCAAATTTTTTTTTTTTTTTTTTTTTTTTTTTTTTTTGGTGGTACTTGGGGGTAGAACCCAGAGGCTTTCTACCTCCGGGCTATACTCCCAGACCTATTTTTTATATTTTATTTGGAAACAGGGTCTCACTAAGTTGCTAAGAGCCTCACTAAGTAGCTGAGGCTGGCTTTGAACCCGTGTGATCCTCCTGTCTCAGCCTCCCAAGCACAGGGAATACAAGCGTGTGCCACCACGCCCGCCTTGAGCAATTTTTTAACAGAGGGTAGAGTCTGGTTTTGGCCACACAGGCAGATTCCTCGGCAACTTAGAAACCACTGTGTTTAGGTCTCTGTCAACAAGAAAATATGTAGAAATAGAAAGATATGGATGCTCTGTTTGTTAATAGCCCACAAAGTGCCTTCTGCAGGTTCATCAGCTGACCTCTTCCTAATTGTAGCTAGGCCCTTTCCCACAGGCTAAGAGGATGGAACTAGCAGGTCTAATTGTGCTCAACTTTTTGTCTTGTGACGAGAGGATCCCGGGCATTCAGGGAGAGGTAGAACTTCCCATCGTGTATAATTTTCTCTGGCCCTCATTTGACGCTCCATTCCAGATTGAACTGATTTCATGTTTGCACATAATAGCGTCTGATGTGATTTTAAAACTTTTTAAAAACTTTGCACAGCCGGGCGTGGTGGCGCACGCTTGTAATCCCAGCGCTTGGGAGGCGGAGACAGGAGCATCGCACAGGTTCGAAGCCAGCCTCAGCTACTTAGTGAGGCTCTCAGCAACTTTGAGAGACCCTATTTCCAAATAAAATAGAAAATAGGGCCAGGCGTGGTGGCGTACGCTTGTAATCCCCGCGCTTGGGAGGCGGAGACAGGAGGATCACGCAGGTTCGAAGCCAGCCACGCCCGCTGGCTTAGGAGACCCTGTTTCCAAATAAAAATGTAAAAATAGGTCTGAGAATGTAGCCCGGAGGTAGAAGGGCTTCCAGGAACCCCAGTACCACCAAAATAATAATAATAATAATAATAATAATAATAATAATAATAAAGAAAGAAAGAAAGAAAGAAGGAAAGAAAGAAAGAGAGAAGAAAATAGGTCTTGGAGTATAGCCCAGATCTGGGTTCCATTCCCAGTAACACACACACACACACACACACACACACACACACACACACCCCAGGGTTGAGGGTGTAGATTGGAGAAAAAATGCCCTGGGTTCCATCTCCAGTAAGAAAGAAAGAAAGAAAGAAAGAAAGAAAGAAAGAAAGAAAGAAAGAAAGAAAGAAAGTTGGTTTTGCTATGGTATAGCCCTCTGTCCTTGAACCTCAGTCTCCCAAGTGGTGGAATTACAAGTGTGCATCACCACACTTGGCTTAATACCACGGTATACATGTGCGTACATGGCAGTGAGGATTGAGCCCATGGGCACTCTACCTCTGAGCTACACCCCCAGCCCTTTAAATTTTTTTTTTTTTTTTTTTGGTGGTACTGGGGTTCCTGGAAGCCCTTCTAACTCCGGACTACACTCCCAGACCCATTTTTACATTTTTATTTGGAAACAGGGTCTCCTAAGCCAGCACGCACGCAGCTGGCTTCGAACCTGCGCGATCCTCCTGTCTCTGCCTCCCAAGCGCAGGGATTACAAGCGTGCGCCACCACGCCCAGCCTAAACATTTTTTTGTTATGTATATAAGTGTTTTGTGGCACTGGGGATTGAACCCAGAGCACTCTACCCCTGAGTTACACCCCCAGTTCACTTTTATTTTTTATTTGGAAACAAGGTGTCACTAAGTTGCAGAGGGCTTCCCTGAGTTGCCAGGGCTGGCTTTTAACCTGTGATTCTCCTGTCTCACCCTCCCAAGCACTGGGATTAAAAGTATGCGCTATGTGCTACCATGCCTGGCTAAAGTTTATGTTTTGGAACAGGGTCTCTCTAGGTTACTGAGGGTCTTACGCAGATGCTGAGCTGGCCTCCAAAGACATCAATACAGCCATGGGCTGCTGCACCTGGCTCAAAGATCATATTTGGATATGCACTTCTGCAGCTTGCTTTTCTGGTTCACCATTTCATGTTTTATTTTGATCCATGCTGAAAAACGTAGCTGTAATTCATACGTGTATGTTAACTGTTCTACAGCCTCCCATGAGTTCAATGCCTGAAGCCGTGCTGCAATGCACAGGCTGTGTACACATGGCCCAACGTGTGCCTGCAGGAATCTTGCTCCAGTGTGTATGCCTGAGTTTACATTATCTACACATCAGCTGTATTATCAGATTGTATTATCAGATTGCTCTCAATTGCAGTTTCCAATTTTCTCTTCCATGAGCTGAGTATAAAAGCCCCTGTTCCTGATTTTTAACTCCCCACAATTACTGTTGTCAGACTTGAACACTTTGCCTTTCTAATGGCTCTGAAATTATGTGTTGTACTGGGGATTGAAAAAAAATAGACGGGGCTGGGAGTATAGTTCAGGGGCAGAATGCCCCTGTGTTCAATCTCCAGCGCCAGGCTCACTATGTTGGGGAGAGCCTCACTAAGCTGCTGAGGCTGGTGGTACTGGGGGTGGAACCCAGAGGCTTTCTACCTCCGGGCTATACTCCCAGATCTATTTTATATTTTATTTGGAATCAGGGTCTCACTAAGTTGCTGAGAGCCTCACTAAGTAGCTGAGGCTGGCTTCGAACCTGTGTGATCCTCCTGTCTCAGCCTCCCAAGCGCAGGGATCACAAGCGTGCGCCACCACGCCCAGCCTTCTTTCTTACTTTTTGATGGTACTGGGGTTCCTGGAAGCCCTTCTATCTCCAGGCTACACTCCCAGACCTATTTTTTATATTTTTATTTGGAAACAGGGTCTCTTAAACCAGTGACGCTGGCTTCGAACCTGTGCGATCCCCCTGTCTCCGCCTCCCAAGCCTGGGGATTACAAGCATGCGCCACCACGCCTGGCTTTTTATTCTTTATTTTGAAACAGGATCTTCCTGAGTTGCAGAGGGCCTCACTAAGTAGCTGAGGCTGTCTGTGAACCACGATCCTCCGGTCTCAGCCTCCCAAATGTTGGGATTACAAGAGTGTGTCACCACCACGCCCAGCTTCTTGTGTTTTCAATGAAGACATTTCATGAAGCTGGAGCAGGCGCTGCGCTGCGTGGTTTACTGAGGAGTAAGATGCTAGCCAATCCATTTCACCAGAAAGCAACTCGAAACTGTCTTGATTTCCCATGTTTTCTTGTCACTTTGGAGGAATCCTGGTGAAATGCAAGTCATTTATGCAGCGAGCTTCAAGATTTTTTTCCCCACATGAGAAAAA
The DNA here is from genome assembly GCF_963383645.1 of Muscardinus avellanarius. Lineage (NCBI taxonomy): Eukaryota > Metazoa > Chordata > Mammalia > Rodentia > Gliridae > Muscardinus > Muscardinus avellanarius. The sequence continues at coordinate 12,223,700 of NC_137805.1, read as the reverse complement.
CAAGATATGAACAGCAGGCAGGTGTTAGGAGGTTTGCATTTAAATTTTAAGAAAGTGCCGGGCGTGGTGGCGCACGCTTGTAATCCCCGTGCTTGGGAGGTGGAGACAAGAGGATCGCGCTGGTTTGGAGCCGGCCGCGCTGGCTTAAGAGACTCTGTTTCCGCATTAAAAAAAAAAAAAAGTTAAATTTTAAGAAAGTATAGCCAGGCGTGGTGGCGCAGGCCAAGAATCCTAGTACTTGGGAGGCTAAAGCAGGAGAATTGAGAACAGCCTTGGAAACTTATTGAGGCTCTGTTTCCAAACAAAAAACAGAAAGGACTGGGGATATAGTTCAGGGGTAGAATGCTCCTGTGTTCAATCTATAGCAACACACACACACACACACAATATTTTTTTGTGGTACTGGGGATTGAACCCAGGGTCATTTTATCTCTTAGGTATACCCCCAGATAGCATTATTTCATATTTATTTAATTAATTAATTAATTTATTTATTTTTGGGGGTACTGGGGGTGGAACCCAGAGGCTTTCTACCTCTGGGCTATACTCCCAGACCTTTTTCATATTTTATTTGGAAACAGGGTCTCACTAAGTTGCTGGCTTCGAACCCGTGCAATCCTCCTGTCTCAGCCTCCCAAGCACGGGGATTACAAGCGTGCGCCACCACGCCTGAGACAGGAGGTCACAGGTTCATGGCCAGCCTCAGCTACTTAGTGAGGCCCTGCACAATTTGGTAAGACTTAGTTTCAAAATAAAAATAAATAAATAAAAATAGGGCTGTGAGTGTAGCTTGGAGGTAGAATGCCCTTTGGTTCCATCCCCAGTGCTGCAAAAAAAAAAAAAAAAAAAAAAGAAAAAAGAAAGAAAAGAAAAAAAAGAAAGGAAAAAAAGCAAAAGGAATATGAGTTTATTTTATTTTGCAGTTTTAAGGATGGAATTCAGGGGCTTTCTTCCTCCAGGCTACACTACCAGACCTTTTTTTTTTTTTTTTTTTGGAGGGTCTGGGGATGGAACCCAGGGGTATTCAACCTCTGAGCTATACCCCCTCCCCTATTTTTTATTCTTTATTTTGAAACCAGGTCTCACAGAATTGCAAAGGGCCTCACTAAGTAGCTGAGGCTGTCTGTGAACTGCGATCCTTTGGTCTCAGCCTCCCGAATGCTAATATTACAAGCGTGAGCCACCACGCCCGGCTCCCAGACCTATTTTTATATTTTATTTGGAAACAAGGTCTCAGTAAGTTGCCGAGAGCCTCACTAAACTGCAGAGGGTGGCTTCAAACCTGTGATTCTCCTGTCTCAGCCTCCCAACTACTGGGATTACATGCATGTGCCACCACACCCGGCTTTGACTCAGCCTCCCAAGCATGGGGATTACAAGTGTGCGCCACCACGCCTGGCTTTTTTTTTTTTTTTTGTGGTGGTACTGGGGATGAAACCCAGGGGCCTTCTACCTCTGGGCTACACTCCCAGGCCTATTTTATATTTTCTTATTTTGAAACAGGGTCTCTTAAGCCAGCTGAGGCTGGCTTCGAACCTGCGCCAGGACAAATCTTAATGCCAGGCCGCACAGTAGCAGCAGTGCCTGTGGCTGCCGAGCCTTTTTGGTTTTCTCCTCTGTTTATTTGCTGTTTTTCCTCTTATACATGTCGGTTCACCAGCCTTAGTGGCTCTTATTTTAAGAGACACAGCACAGAGGAAATCTAACTGTAAAACACATGGGATTAAACTGCCTGATCTGAGTCTGTAGAACACACGGCAAAGCTAGACATGATGGCGCACACTTGTAATCCCAGGACCTGGTAGGCTGAGATAGGAGGATCGCAGGTTCAAAGCCAGCATCAGCTACTTTGAGGTCCCTTGCAACTTAGTGAGATCCTATTTCCAAATACAAAATAAAATAGGCCTGGGGGCGTAGCTCAGAGGTAGAAGTCCCCTGGGCTCAATCCCCGGTGCCCCCCCCACCACCACAGGAACACATGGAAGAAAATGTTCCGGTTTTTTATGCACTTACGCCTCTATCTTTCTGAACCAATGCACCAGGACTAAAGTGACTAAAAGACTAAAATGAGGGTGTCTCCTCTCTTAGGGTTCTTGTCCAGTGGATTTGACAAATGAAGTCCAAGGACTAGTGAGAGGTATAGAAATATGAAAGTTTAAGTCAAGGAGAGATAGAAGACAAATTAGCTCCTCCCCCGTCCCCAAGAGCGGAATTCCAGAGTGACCACAAAGCTCTTGGTAAGTGGGCTTTTAAACCTTCCTGAGGCTGTCTTTCTTTCTTTCTTTCTTTCTTTCTTTCTTTCTTTCTTTCTTTCTTTCTTTCTTTCTTTCTTTCTTTCTTTCTTTCGCTGAGGGTTGAATCAGGAGCATTCTACTTTCCAGCTACACTCCCAGCCCTATTTTATTTTTATTTTTATTTTTTATTTTTTTTATTTTTTATATTTTTTTGCGGGTCTGGGGATGGAACCCAGGGGCATTTGACCTCCGGGCTACACCCCCAGCCCTATTTTTTATTCTTTATTTTGAAACCGGGTCTCACTGAGTTGCAGAGGGCCTAAGTAGCTGAGGCTGTCCGCGAACCGCGATCCTCCAGGTCTCAGCCTCCCGAATGCTGGGATTACAAGCGTGCGCCACCACGCCCGGCTCCATTATTTTTATTTTGAAATAGGGGCTTGAGTGTCTGACTACTTGCTGAGGCTGTCCTTGAAACTGCAAACCTATCTCAGCCTCCCAAGTACTGGGATTATAAGCATGCACCACCACACCCGGTATTATTGGTTTTTTTATTTTTTATTTTTTATTTTGAAACAGGGTTTCACTGAATTACTGAGGCTGATTGCAAATTTGCAATCCTAGCCGGGCGTGGTGGCACACGCTTGTAGTCCCAGCATTTGGGAGGCTAAGACAGTAGGGTCGAAGTTCCTGGATAGCTTCAGCTACTTAGTGAGGCCCTTTGCAACTCAGTGAGACCCTATTTCAAAATAAAGAATAAAAAATAGGGCTGGGGGTGTAGCTTGGAGGTAGAATGCCCCTGGGTTCAATCCCCAGTACCACAAAAAAATAAATTTAATTAATTAATTAATTAATTAATAGGGCTTAGGATGTAACTCAGAGGTAGAATGCCCCTGGATTCCATCCCCAGGGACACACACACACACACACACACACACACACACACACATCAGTAATGGACGGAGGCCAACTTGATGCCCTTAAAAGGGAAGACAAACATCTGTCAGGCTATTGCAAAATGGCTGAGAAAACCTTATTCTTGTCATGTTTTCATTTCAAGTAAGTTGTGAAATTTATTTTTCCATCTATAAAACAGATCAGATAACAGAGCGACTGTACTATGTTGCAATCCATTTTTTATTTAAGAAAAGATTCCATGGCACGCCACTCCCATATCCCTGGCGTGTTTCGTGGGTAGGCAGCAGATAGTTTTGTCACCGCATGCAGGGCAGTTTCGTCGTCTGTTGCTATCTTGGGACAATTTCTCCATGGTGCATCAATGCTGCTGCAGCCCTGGTACCCAGACGGGGGACATATGCGTGTAGGGTGACTGGAGACATTTTCCTCACAGTAAAGAATGAAGTCCCTTTTTTTAGTTGTGGGCTAAAATCCACAACTCCTACCTACTGGTGGGTTTTGTTTTGTTTTTATTTATCTTTTCTTTTTTCTCCTTTTTTTGTAGTACTGGGGGTGGAACCTAGGGGCTTTTCTACCTCTGGACTATACTCCCAGACCTATTTTATATTTTATTTGGAAACAGGGTCTCACTAAGTTGCTGAAAGCCTCACTAAGTAGCTGAGGCTGGCTTTGCACCTGTGCGATCCTCCTGTCTCAGCCTCCAAAGCGCTGGGATTACAAGCGTGCGCCACCACACCTGGCTTTTCTTTTCTTTTCTTTTCTTTTCTTTTCTTTTCTTTTTTTTTTTTTTTTTGGTGTTACTTGGGTTTCCTGGAAGCCCTTCTGCCTCCGGGCTACACTCCCAGACCTATTTTATATTTTTGAAACAGGGTCTCTTACGCCAGCGCGGCTGGCTTCGAACCTGCGCGATCCTCCTGTCTCCGCCTCCCAAGTGCTGGGATTACAAGCGTGCGCCACCACACCCGGCATCTTTTCTTTTTTTGGTACTGGATATTGAACCTAGAGGCATTTTACCTCTGAGGTAGACTCCAATGCTTATTTATTTATTTATTTATTTATTTTGCTGTACTGGGGATTAAACCCAGAGGCTTTCTACCAACTGACATCCCAGATGGGATTATAAATGTGTGCCACCACACCTGGCTCTTATTTTTTGTTTCAAAACAAAAGTCTCACTAGGTTGTGGAGAGTCTCACTAAGTTGCTGAGACTGGCCTTGAACTTGCAATCCCCCTGTTTCAGCCACCCAAGGACTGGGATTACAGGTGTACCCCACCACGTCCAGTGCCAGTACAATCTTTCAGAACCATCATCACTGATTGAAATGTCTTTATGTGGCAGGAAATCTTTGTCTCAGAGGTAGTTTCTGCAGGTTTCCACTTACTTTTTCTCTTTGGCACTGGGGATTGAACCCAGGAGCATTCTACCCCTGAGTATACCCCAGCTCTTTTTATTTTTTATTTTGAAACAGGGTCTCACTAAGTTGTGGAGGGCCTCACTAAGTAGCTGAGGCTGGCTTTGAACCTGTGCAATCCTCCTGTCTTGGCCTCCCTTCCGAGTACTGGCATTACAAGTGTGCACCCCCACGCCCAGCTGGAGCCTGAGTTATTTATTTATTTATTTATTTATTTATTTATTTATTTATTTATGGGTGGTACTGGGGTTCCTGGAAACCCTTCTACCTCCGGGCTACAAGCCCAGACCTATTTTATACTTTTTTATTTGGAAACAGGGTCTCTCAAGCCAGCAAGGCTGACTTCGAACCTGCGCCATCCTCCGGTCTCCGCCTCCGGGGATTACAACCGTGCGCCACCGCACCCGGCTGGAGCCTGAGTTTTAGATCACCCCAGCTTCCTTCTGCCCCTGTTCTTTGCCTTGGACATAGTAGGTACTCAGTGTTTAGGGAATAAATTAATATGGGCATATCTTGCATCCTGTTTTGTATTATATAAAAAAGATATGAAATATATTTCTGACATTACTGGAGATTGAATCCAGGGCCTCGCACATGCTAGGCAAGCACTTTACCACTGAACTATACCAGCATCCTTTTTTCTTATTTTTTACTCTTTTTTTGGGGGGGGGGTACTGGGATTGAGCCCAGGGGCATCCTATCTCTAAGCTATACCCCCAGACCTGTTTTATTTTGAAAAAGGATCTTGTTAGATTGTTAAAACTCTCACTACATGCTGAGGTTGTCCTCAAACCTGTGATCCTCCCGTCTCAGCCTCTGAGTACTGGGATTTTAAGTGTCTGCTACCACACCCGGCTAAAAATCTTTTTTGAAACAGATGGCTAGATTACCAGGTTCCTGGGAGTCTCACCATGTTGCCGAGGCTGGCCTTGAACCTGCGATCCTCCTCTCTCAGTCTCCCAGTTACTGGGATTACAGTCATTCACCATGACACCCGCTTCCCAGGCCCTGCTCCTGGCCAGCCCTTTGTTTCTTAAATTTGAATAAAACAGTCCAATCGCCTTAATCAACTTCATGCTGAGACTATCGATTCTCATTTCCTACTTTTTGCTACTGCAGGCTCTGACTTTCTATTTTTTTCTCTGAGTTCCTGTTTGCACCAAGAGCCTTGGTCGGCAACCCACTTCCGTCCCTGACAAAGGAGGCCGTGTTTGACTCGGGCTTCGATTCTGTGACCCGAGCATCCAGCAGCTCTGTTCCTTCTCTGTGTTGTATGAGTATCTGATGCCAAGCTGGGTGCCACAGTGACCAGGCGGCTGCAGGAATCCCGGGTGGGCATCCCTCTGTGCGGCCAGAGGTTGGACACAGACTCTTAAGAGTCCAAAGGATCACAAGGTGCCCTTCTCCCTCCCCTCTCGTATTTAGGATTGAATCAAGGAGCATTCTACCACCCCCCTCCTTCTTTTCTTTTAATTTTCGGTACTAGGAAATGAACCCAGGATCATTCTACCTACAAGCTACACATCCAGTTTTACTCTTTTTTATTTTTATTTTTTGCAGTACTGGGGATTTAACCCAGGGCATTCTACTTCTGAGCTACATTCCTAGCCCTGTTTTTATTCTTGATTTAAAAAAAAAATTTTTTTGGTGGTACTGGGGGTGAAACCCAGAGGCTTTCTACCTCTGGCCCATACTCCCAGACCTTTTTTATATTTTATTTGGAAACAGGGTCTCACTAAGTTGCTGAGAGCCTCACTAAGTAGCTGAGGCTGGCTTCAAACCGGTGCGATCCTCCTGTCTCAGCCTCCCAAGCGCGGGGATGACAAGCGTGCGCCACCACGCCTGGATTTATTCTTGATTTTGAAACAGGGTCTCACTAAGTTGTGGAGGGCCTCACTAAGTAGCTGAGGCTGTCCTCAAATCTGAGATCCTCCTGCCTCAGCTTCCCAAGTATTGAGATTACAAGTGTGCGCCACCATGCACAGCTCCTACTTAATTTTGAAACAGGTTCTCACTAAGTTTCTGAGGATCTTGTAAATTGTTGAGGCTGGCCTGGAACCTGCAATCCATCTACCTCAGCCTCCCACATACTGGGATTATAGGCATGTACGACCACTATGATCCCTTCTCCTTTCTTTTTCTTTCTTTCTTTCTTTCTTTCTTTCTTTCTTTCTTTCTTTCTTTTTTTTGTGGAGCTAGGAATTGAACACAAGAGTTCAAAATGTTTCAAGAGGACAGGTGCAGAGAGATGGAGCGCAGTTTGGGAAGGAGAATTCCTTTATTTCTGCCAGCAGGGCCCAGGGGACTAAAGTCTAGAGCCTGAGTCTCAATGGGACCCGTATACAGATCACATCGCCTCTGAGCGATGGGCCAGTCTTGATTGGCTTTAGGTGTAGAAGCTTGGGTTAGGTTTCAGCTTCTTTTTCAAAGCCTGATGTCCTCTAACTGCTCCCCCATGGCAGGTGTGTAGCTTAGGACCCTTCCTCAAAGATATACCCCCAGCTTTTGTTTTATCTTGTTTATTTATTGGTTCTAGAGATTGAACCCAGGGCCAGTCTACCTCTGAGCGACACCCCCAGCCTTACTTTTTTTTTATTCTTTATTTGGAATCAGGGTCTCACTGAGTTGCAAAGGGCCTCACTAAGTAGCTGAAGCTGACCGTGAACCACAATCCTCCTGTCTCAGCCTCCCACATGCTGGGATTACAAGTGTGCGCCACCACGCCTGGCTCCAATTCTTTTTTTTTTGTACTGGGGTTCCTGGAAGCCCTTCTACCTCCGGGCTACACTCCCAGACCTATTTTTTATATTTTTTATTTGGAAACAGGGTCTCTTAAGCCAGCGTGGCTGGCTCGCCAGCGCGATCCTCCTGTCTCCGCCTCCCAAGAGTGGGGATTACAAGCGTGCGCCACCACGCCTGGCTCCAATTTTTTTCTTTTTAAACAGTCTCACTAAATCATGGAGGGCTTCACTCTATTGCTGAGGCTGGCCATGAGTCTGTAGTCCTTCTGTCTCAGACTCCTAAATACTGGAATTACAGGCAGGTGCCACCATACCTTACTCCTGTTTTATTTTTTATTTTGAAACAGGGCCTCAATAAATTGCTGAGGTCCTTTAAGGTGCTATCCTCCTGTCACACCCTCCCCAGTACTGGAATTATAGATGTGTACCACTGCAACTGATTTCTTTTTAATGTGTGTGTGTGTGTGTGTGTGTGTGTGTGTGTGTGTTACTGAGACTTGAACCCAGGGGCATTCTACCTCCAAGCTACATCCCCAGTTCTATTTTATTTTTTTATTTGGAAATAGGGTTTCACCAAGTTACCGAGGCTGGCCTCAAACTTCCAATCCTTGCCTCAGCTTCCCAAGAATTAGGATTACAAGCACATGCCACCACTCCCGGTTTTTATTTATTAATAATGAAACAAGCCAGGCATGGTGGCACACGCTTGTAATCCCAGCACTTGGGAGGCTGAGACAGGAAGATGGCAGGTTTGTGGCCAGTCTCAGCTACTTAGTGAGGCCCTCTGCAACTCAGTGAGTTTATATTTTGAAACTCTGTTTCAAAATATAAAATAAAAAAAGGCTGGGGGGTGTAGCTCAGAGGCAGAATGCCCCAGGATTCAATTCCTAGTACCACGGGGGTGGGGGTGGGGAAAGAAACAAAATTAGCGAGGATTTCAGCAATTTAGACCCTGTTTCCAAAATTTCTTGAAATAGGGGGCTGAAGGGGTTATTCAGAGACAGAATGCCTCTGGTTTTCAATCCCCAGTACCAAAAAATAAAATAAAAGGGAGGGAAAGACCAACTAGGATGAGTGTGTGTGTAAGAGAGAGAGAGGGGGGGAGAGAGGGAGAGGGAGAGGGAGAGGGGGAGAGAGAGAGAGAGAGAGAGAGAGAGAGAGAGAGAGAGAGAGAGGGAGGGAGGGAGGGAGGGAGGGAGGGAGAAGAAGAAGAAGAAGAAGAAGAAGAAGAAGAAGAAGAAGAAGAAGAAGAAGAAGGAAGAAGAAGAAGAGGAGAGAAGAGAGAAGAGAGAGGAGAGAGAGAGAAAGAGAAGAGAGAAAGAGGAGAGAAAGGAGAGAGGAGAGAGAGAAAGAGGAGAGAAAGAGGAAAGAGGAGAGAGAGAAAGGAGAGAGGAGAGAAGAGAGAAGAGAGGAGAGAGAAGAGAGAGAAGAGGGAGAGGAGAGAGAGAAAGGAGAGAGGAGAGAGAGAAAGAGGAGAGAGAGAGAGAGAGAGAGAGAGAGAGAGAGAGAGAGAGAGAGAGAGAGAGAGAGAGAGAGATACTACAGCCTCTCTCATCCTCTCCAAGTACTGGGATTACAGGCGTGCACCACCACACTTGTTTTATTTCTTGTTTTGAAGCAAGGTCTCACTAGGTTGCTGAAACTCTAAGTTGCAATCCTCCTGTCCTTGCCTCCCAAACCCTGGGATCGTAGGCATGGGTGACTTTGCCCTGCTTAATTTTTTTTTCTTAATTTTGAGATAGTAGTTGGCCAAGTTGTTCAAGCTGGCCTTGAACTGTGATCCTCCAGCTTTAGCCTCCTGAGGTCAGTTTATAACTATGTGCCCCATACCTGGTTTACCCTCTGCTTTCAAAGAAAATATCTTTGAGGGGTTGAATAATGGGTAACTTTTGTTTTTCTATTTTTCTATCTTTTCCAGGATATGTTGGTGGTCATGTTGTACTTTTATGCTGGGGGCTATACATTTTATTTAGAAGATTAGTGTCTGTGTTGTGTTGAGGCTGGCTGCAAACTCATGGTCCTCATGCCTCGGCCTCACAAATAGTTGGATGACAGGTGTGTCACTGTGCTCAGCCTTAAAGAGACAGTGTTAAAAAAAAAAAAAAAATCAATGATCTCCAGGCGTGGTGGCGCACACTTATAATCCCAGCATTTGAGAGGCTGAGACAGGAGGATCGTGGTTCGCAGCCAGCCTCAGCTACTTAGTGAGGCGCTTTGCAACTCAGTGAGACCCTGTTTCAAAATAAAGAATAAAATAATAGGGCTGAGGCTGTAGCTTGGAGGTAGAACGCCCCTGGGTTCATTTCCCAGGAAACACTGGAACTCAAAACCAGCAACTGGTAAGCAATTCAGCCCAGGCCTCAGGCAGGGGCCCTGCCCATAGTTTGCTGATGAGCGGAAAAGCGGTACAATGTAAGAGAGCCAGGAAGCTCCAGGAAGAACCTCACTTTTAGGGAGAATACGCCTGCACCTGCGAGAAAGGAGGAGAAATGACGCACACGCCACTGGGAAGAAATTTAAGGTGCTGATAAGACCTAGCCTGTGAGGGTAAAGTACAGGGACTAGGAAAACCGGTGCAAAATTGTGAAACTGAACCTGACTCGACACTTCCTCTTCGTTTTGTTTTTGTTTTTTTGTTGCTAGAGCTTGAACCCAGGGGCATTCTACCTCTGAGCTACGCCCCCAGCCCTATTTTTTTATTCTTTTTTTTGCGGGTTTGGGGATGGAACCCAGGGGCATTTGACCTCTGAGCTACACCCCCTGCCCTATTTTTTATTCTTTATTTTGAAACAAGGTCTCACTAAGTTGCAGAGGGCCTCACTAAGTAGCTGAGGCTGTCCACGAACCACAATCCTTCTGTCTCAGCCTCCCGAATGCTGGGATTATAAGCGTGCACCACCACACCCAGCTTTTTATTCTTTTTATTTTTATTTATTTATTTATTTATTTATTTATTTATTTATTTTTTGGTGGTACTGGGGATGGAACCCAGAGGCTTTCTACCTCCAGGCTATACTCCCAGACCTTTTTAATATTTTATTTGGAAACAGGGTCTCACTAAATTGCTGAGAGCCTCACTGACCAGCTGAGGCTGGCTTCGAACCTGTGCGATCCTCCTGTCTCAGCCTCCCAAGTACTGGGATTACAAGCGTGCACCACCACACCTGGCAGTTTGTTTGGTATTCTACCTCCAAGCTATACCCTCAACCAGTTGTTGTTTTTTTAAACAGACTCTTAACACATTGCTAACAGAAGCTGGGCGTGGTGGCGCACCACACAAAAATTTAAAACACACACACACACACACACACACACACACACACACACACACTCCAGGCTTTGCCCTTGAGGTGCAGCTGAGTTCAGGATGATCTTGGGACTGGCTTCAGTCCACAGACCAGCAGAAGCAACACTGTGATAGCAGCCCACCCTGCTGGGCTGTTTCCACTCTCTCTCTTTAATATACCTGCTACCAAGCCGGGCGTGGTGGCGCACGCTTGTAATCCCCGCGCTTGGGAGGCTGAGACAGGAGGATCGCACCGGTTTGAGGCCAGCCTCAGCTACTTAGTGAGGCTTTCAGCAACTTAGTGAGACCCTGTTTCCAAATAAAATATAAAAAAGGTCTGGGAGTATAGCCCGGAGGTAGAAAGCCTCTGGGTTCTACCCCCAGTACCACCAATAAAAAATAAAAAATTAAAAATAATAATATACCTGCTACCATGCAGAGGAGCCAGGGTTAGACCACAAGTGAAGAGAGAGAGAGAGAGAGAGGGAGAGAGAGAGTGTATCAACTGTCAACAATCAACTTCAAGGTCTCAGACATGAGAGCAAATCTACTTGGCCCGCAGCCCATCTGTCAGGCAGCCAGATGTGGCACCCACATGAGCAAACCCAGCAGAAAAAAATATTGGCCGAGCGTGGTGGTGCATGCCTATTATCCCAGTACATGGGAGACTGAGACAGGAGGATTGCAGGTTCAAGGACAGCCTCAGCAACTTAGTGAGGCTCTCAGGAATTTAGCAAGCCCCTGTCTACAAATAAAAAAATAAAATAGGGCCGGGGGCATAGCCCAAAGGTAAATGCCCTACGGTTCCACCCCCAAATGACAAAAAACAAACAAACAAAAAAGAACCTGAACTTTTCCAGCTGCAGAATCATGAGTACACCAAAAAAAAAAAAAAAATTGTTTTTTTCAGTACTGGGGAAGGAACCCAGTGGCACTCTACCTCTGAGCTACACCCCCAGCCCTATTTTTTTATTCTTTATTTTGAAACTGAGTCTCACTGAGTTGCAGAGGGCCTCACTAAGTAGCTGAGGCTGTCTGCGAACCGCAATCCTCCTGTCTCAGCCTCCTGAATGCTGGGATTACAAGTGTGAGCCACCATGCCCAGCTTAGTGGTACCAACTTAATCACATGATCTTATTTTTTATTTTTTTTTTCTTTTTATTTTTTCATATTTATTTTTAATTGGTGCACTGTATTCATACATCATAATGGGATACATACTTTTGTAGACATACATGCACACATTGCCCAGTCAGCCCCCACCCGATCCCCACCCCGATCTCTCCCCATCCCCCCCTCCTATGCTTGGCTTAGTAGTTGACATCTAGTATTATAGCAATTTATCCAAAATTAAAAATGATAATCTCTCATAACAGTTTCATTTGTCTGATACCAAGCTTTTGATGACTTAAAGATAACATTTCAATATTTCTTTTTGCTTTCTTTCTTACCAGAGAATCTATTTTTTTCTATTTTTTAGGTGAAACTATCATATATTTATATATTTATTTTTCAGAAAAAAAAATCTATCCTAATATGGAATATGGACTCTAGGTACCCACATCGATCTTGAAAAAGAACAAAGCTAGAAGATATATATTTTCTGATTTCAAACCATATAAAGCTACAATAATTGAAACAGTGTAGTACTATTCTAAAGGCAGATATATAAACCATTAGAGTTAAATAAAAGCCTAGAGCTAAATTCTTCCCTATATTGTCAAGTTATTTTTGACAAGGTTTCCACGAACATTTGGTGGTGGAAATAATAATCTTTTAACTAAATATTGTTGAAACATAATAATTACATGGAAAATAATAAATTGGACCCTTACCTAATCCCATATACAAGTATTAACTCAAAATAGATAAAAGACCTAAATATAAATCTTAAGACTATAAACTTTTAGGAGAAAATCTGGGTCATAAAACCTCACAACATTGAAATTGGCAGTGATTTCTTGGTTATGATTTCAATGGCACAGGCAACAGAAGAATATACAAACTCCCTAAAAAAAAAAAAACATATTGTATATCCAAAGACAATGTAAACAGAGTTAAGAGTTACTAATAGAATGGGATAAAATATTTCCAAATGCTATATCTGAAGGTATATTAATATTCCAACTAGAAATCCTAAAAATTAACAACAATAAAGGCAAACAATACCCTTTAGAGATAGGTAACAGACTAACATAAATAATGAATCTCCACAGATAACCAATCTTAGTTGTCTGTTGGATGGAAAATCTTGTTTCTCTGGTTCTGATGTGTGTTACCTATTTCTTCTTTGTAGTTAATCTCTTTGAGTATTTTCTCTAGTGCTGGTTTTGAAGACATAAATTCCTTCAGTTTCTGTTTGTCATGGAAGCTTCTTATTTCTCCATCTAATTTGATAGAAAGTTTTGCTGGGTAGGAAATTTTTGGCTGGAAGTTGTTTTCTTTCAAAATTGGGAATATGTTACTCCAAGCCCTTCTGGCTCTCATGACTTGGTTTGGGAAGTCTGGAGTGATTCTAATTGGTTTGCCTCTGAATGTCACTTGGCCCTTTGCTTTTGCTGCCTTTAAGATTCTCTGCTTGGCTTCCACATTGGTCATTTTGACAATTATGTGGCGTGGGGATCCTCTTCTCCGATCCTGTCTAAAGGGAGTTCTATACGTTTCCTGGACCTGCGTATCGACCTCTTGCTCTATGTCTGGAAAATTTTCTGCTATTACTTCCTTGAAGAGATTGTTGATCCCTTTAGTTTCACTTTCTTTTCCCTCCTCTATTCCAATTATTCTTAGGTTAGCTCTCTTAAAATGGGCCCATATTTCTTCAATATCAGATTCCTGCTGTCGGATATTTTTTCCTAGATTAGAAACTATGCGTTCATTTTTGGAATGATCATCTTCTAAGAGTGAGATTCTGTTCTCCATGTGTTCTAATCGGTTGTTTGTGCTTTGAATTGAGGCCTTTACTTCATTAATTGCATCCTTTATCTCTTTTTGGCTCTCTCTGAGTTCTTTTCGAAGCACCTCTATTATTTCTACAGTTATTTTCCTGATTTGATCTTCTAGAAATCTCTGATTTTCTGTTTTATCGGGTTCTGATGTTGTGGGGTTGTGAGCATTAATTGCTCCAGTATTATTCCTCTTTCCCATGATTTCGGAAGTTTGTGCCTTCTCTGGGTTCTTCCCTTGGGTCACTATGACTTCCCTTAAGGTGTTCTGGATCTCGAGTCAGTAGTATCTCAGACCCCACTACTCCTTTACTGGGTTTTATCACAGAGTCTCTGACCCAGAGAGTCGATAGAGGCTGCTTTAGACCGTGGGGGGTGCCAGGTTGCACGTTCTCCTATGGTGTGATATCACTGCCACCGCCCCTCTCCCACTGGGTCAAGTCCCAGTGAGTACAGTACTGGGATTTCTCCGCTGTGGCCCGCAATTTGACTCACTGTTCTTGAGTACGCAGATGTAGCTGTAGTGAGTTCCGTGCTGCTGCCGCCGGTGGCAATATGGCGCCGCTGCTACGCCCTCGGCTGTTGGGCTGGCGTTTTTTTTTTTTTTTCTTGGTTTTGATTTCCACTCTGAATCCCTGCAGCGTGTGCTGAGCTCAGACACTGGGGGCTTTAGATGTCCTCTGCGCCAAGAAATCCCGCCTGGCTGTTCCGCAGCGCCTCCCCTCGGCTTGCTGTGGCCGTCCCGTGAATTCGCCGGCAGTATGGCGCTGCTGCCGCGTCTGCCGCGTCCTCGGGCGTGAGGATATCCTCTGTGGCTCTGTTCTCAGTCTGCTTTCTCTCTGGAGCCTGGTGATTTTTTTTTTTTGTTTCTCTGGTGATGTTGTTTTCTGGCTTTGAAAGGTGCTGATTTTGTGGTAATGGATATTTGTTGTTAGCGGGGCTCTTAAGCCCCGCTTTTCTCGGTCGCCATCTTCCCGGAAGTCCCCCACATGATCTTATATAAAGCATAAATTTTCACAAGATCCTGATGAAACAGATCCGTAATCCCAGTTCTTGGGAGGCTAAGACAGGAAGATCACGGGTTCCAGGCCAGTCTTAGCCTCTTAGCAAGGCCCTCAGCGACTGAGAAGGACCCTGTTTCCAAATAAAATATAACATAGGCCTGGAGGTGTGGCTTAGAGATAGAGTGTTCCGGGGTTCCATCCCCAGCACCACCAAAGAAAAAAAGAAAAGAAAAAAGAAATTTTTTTTCCAGCTGGCAGATGAAGAAGCCAGACATTTAAGATGTGGAAACAACTTGACCTACTTTTGCAGCAGGGACCCTGGGAACGCTTGAGAAGTGGCGGAGGAGCTCAGGAGCTGCAGAGCGGTTCTCGGCTCAGTAGAGAGAGGCACCTGGACCCCTCTGCACTGAGCATTATCTGTAAGACAGGAATTACAGATAATACCATTGGGTTTTACAAATATTTTTTGTTTTCTACTTATTTATTACTTTTAGGCAATGGGGATTGAACCCAGGCACATTCTACCTCTGAACTATACCCCTAGACCCCCTTTCATGATAGCCAGGCATGGTGGTTTATGCTTGCTAAGTTGCATAGAGCCTCACTAAGTAGCTGAAGCTGGCTGTGAACCTGAATCCTCCTGTCTCAGCCTCCCAAATGCTGGGATTACAAGCGTGTGCCACCATGCCCGGATCACTATTTTTTATTTTATTTTTATTTGTTGCAGTACTGGGGATTGAACCCAGAGGCATTCTACCTCCGATCTACACTCCCAGCCCTATTTTTTAAAATTCCTTATTTTGATACAGGGTCTGTCTCACTAAGTGGTGGATTGCCTCACTAAGTAGCTGAGGTTGGCCGTGAACCCGTGAGCCTCCTGTTTCAGCCTCCCAAGTTCTGGGATTACAAGTGTGCACCACCACACCTGGCCATCCTCGAACCTGCTGTCTTCCTGTCTCAGCCTCCCAATTACTGGGATTGCAGGAGTGCACCACCACGCCGGGGGGCTCTGGGTGGAATCTGCTGTCTTCTCCACTCTCTGCGGAGGTCCCAGCAGGGCTGAGCCTCAGTGTCTGCACCAGAAAGTAGCTCATCGACCCACCCTGTGTGCTTTTTTCTGCCGTCTCTGGGTCTCACTTCTGCTTCCGGGGTCCCAGTGCATCACCTGCCGGTGTCTTAGGTGTGCTCTGCGGGGAAAGACAGCACCTCTAGCTGACCGCTGCAGAGTGCTGAGTTCACAGGCAGCAGTCCTAATGGCCAAAGTCCATTCAGTTGGCTGGTGCCACAGAAGCCATCTCCCGCTGCCACTCAGAACGTCGACGCCCTCCAGACGCGCCCCATTTGACTGGTCATGAGATTCTACTGAAGACACATGGATGAGAACCATAAAATCCGCGGAGAGGCCTGTGTCCCTCAAAGGGAGAGGTCGCCTAAGGTCATTTTCTCTCCTCTTTCAGATCAGCCTGAGGTCAGGGCTGTTTATTTCAGTTCTGGCAATAACTCTGGGAATTTATTTAAGTGCCAAGAGAAACATGAGGACAGTGTTCTCTAGAAACACAGTGCTGCGGCCCCAGGAGAGAGCAGGCGAGCAGGTGCACACCAGGGACAGCCTCTGCACCCGACACCCAGTGCACAGCGGCGGTGGCTTACCCGGCTGTCATGCAGCTCTGTGGGCTGATGGGGACATCGTCTACCTGTGTCCCAGGGGGAGCCTGGGGGAAGGAAAAACTCAGAAAGAATTGTCATCTCTCCCAGGTGGCTTGGAATCTGCTCCTAATATACTGCGCGTGGCCATTCTCATAGGCAATATGTAGGTGTGTGTGTGTGTGTGTGTGTGTGTGTGTGTGTGTGTGTGTATGCGTGTGCATCTGTCTGTCTGTAGGGGTAGATTAAGGCAGGATAGAAGATATAAAGTATATAGGTTAAGCTGGGTACGGCGGCACACGCCTGGAATCCCAGTACTTGGGAGGCTGAGACAGGTGGATCGCAGGTTCAAGGACAGCCTCAGCAAGTAGTGAGATTTTCATCAACCTAGTGAGACTGTTTCAAAATAAAGATAAAATACGGCTGGGGATGTAGCTCGGAGGTAGAACATCCCTGGGCTCAATCCCCAGTACAACAAAAATAAAAACAAACAAACAAACAAACAAAAATGGGAACCGGTGGCAAGGCCTGTTAGAGCCTAAAGTGTCCGAGGAATGTACAGGTCTCTCTGCATTACTGAGTCCTGGTGATGATCACAGGCCGGTATCTGTGGCTAGGACCACACAGGTCACATGGAGGAAGAATCCTTGGGCCCCACTCAAGAGAGCAGCCTGCTCAAACATCAGTGGCTGTTGTCGAACAGTTTAGGTGGGTGCTTCCTGACTGGACAGGGAGCTCAGGACCTGAAAGGTACCCACATCACCCCCAAATCACCTTGAAACCACCGGCGCCATCTCGTCCTCACGTCCTTCGTCTGGCCTACCCCTCAAGCGAGTCTCCTGTAGACCTGCACGGGGACATGCACATGCTGGTATTCGTAGTACTTGGGAGGCTGAGACAGGAGGACTGCAGATGCGATGACAGCCTCAGCATCGTAGAGAGACTCTTAACAACAGAGTGAGACCTTGTTTCAAAAATAAAAAGGGTGCCGGGCGTGGTGGCGCACGCTTGTAATCCCAGTACTTGGAAGGCTGAGACAGGAGGTTCAAACAGGTTAGAAGCCAGCCTCAGCTACTTAGTGAGGCTCTCAGCAGCTTAGTGAGACCCTGCTTCCAAATAAAATAGAAAATAGGTCTGGGAGTATACCCTGAAGATAGAAAGCCCCTGGGTTCCATCCCCAGCACCACAAAAAAGAATAATAATAAGTAAAATTTTAAAAAAAAGAGCTGGGAGTGAGCTGAGAGGTAAAATGCTCTTTGGTTCAATCCCCAGTACCACAAAATAATAAATAAATAAATTTTAAAAGCCTTGTAGTTGGACACATTGGTGCATGTCTATAATCCCAGTACTTGGGAGGCTGAAACAGGAGAGTCACAGTTTCAACGGCAGCGTCAGTAATTTAGCAAGGCTCTCAGCTACTTAGCAAGACCCTGTTTCCAGGAGCCGAGCATGGAGGCGCACGCTTGTAATACCAGTATTTAGGAGGCTGAAACAGGAGGATCACAGGTTCGCGGCCAGTCTCAGCTACTTAGTGAGGCCCTCTGCAACTTAGTGAGACCCTATTTCAAAATAAAGGAAATAAGCCGGGCGTGGTGGCGCACGCTTGTAATCCCCGCGCTTGGGAGGCGGAGACAGGAGGATCGCACCGGTTCGAAGCCAGCCTCAGCTACTTAGTGAGGCTCTCAGCAACTTAGTGAGACCCTGTTTTCAAATAAATTATAAAAAAGGTCTGGGAGTATAGCCTGGAGGTGGGTTCTACCCCCAGTACCACCACCAAAATAAATAAATAAATAAATAAATAAATAAATAAATAAAAATAAAGGAAATAAGCCGGGCGTGGTGGCACATGCTTGTAATCCCAGCATTCAGGAGGCTGAGAGGAGGATCGAGGTTCACGGACAGCCTCAGCTACTAAGTGAGGCCCTCTGCAACTCAGTGAGACCCTGTTTCAAAATAAAGAAGAAAACACAGGGCTGGGGGTGTAGCTCAGAGGTAGAACGCCCTGGGTTCCATCCCCAGTACCAGAAAAAATAAATAAAATAAAATAAAGGGCTAAACTTGAGACAGCCATGGCCTGTTCACCCCTGCCTTTCGTCTCAGAATCTAAACTGGTGGTGTAGGAGGAGAGAGAACCGCCCATCCGCCCACTGTGGGCAAGACCAGCCCAGGAGGGCAACGTGTTCCCACAACCCCAAACCACAATGTGAACCTGTAGCCAGGAGCATAAAAGAACGCAGGGTTCCAAGGCCCTGTTGTTTTTCTTTTTCCCCTTAAAATAATTCTAAGAAGGATGTTTTGTGGTACTGGGGATTGAACCCAGAAGCATTCTACCTCTAAGCTACACCCCCAAGCCTATTTGCAAAGGGCCTCACAAAGTAGCCGAGGCTGTCCATGAACCTGAATCCTGTCTCAGTTTCCCAAGTACTAGGATTACAAGCGTGCACCACCACGTCCGGCTTCCCAGCCCTATTTTCTTAATATCTATTTGTTTATGTATTTATTTATTTTTGTGGTACTGGGAATTGAACTCAGAGGCATTGTACCTCTGAGCTACACCCCAGACAGATTTTATTTCTTATTTTGAAACAATAATGGCCACACTAAGTTGCTGAGAGCCTCACTAAATTGCTGAGGCTGTCTTTGAACCTGCGATCCTCCTGTCTCAACCTCCCAAGTACTGGGATTACAAGCATGTGCCACCACTTGGCTTTAAGAGTTTTTTTTTTTTTTTTTTTTTTTTTTGCAAGTCTGGGGATGGAACCCAGAGGTATTTAACCTCCAAGCTATACCCCCTGCCCTATTTTTTATTCTTTATTTTGAAACAGGGTCTCACTGAGTTGTGGAGGGCCTCACTAAGTAGCTGAGGCTGTTTGAGAACCAGATTGGTCTCAGCCTCCCAAATGCTGGGATTACAAGCGTGGCCTACCACACCCAGCTCTTTTTTTTTTTTTTTTTTTTTTTTTGGTGGTACTGGGGTACTTCTACCTCCAGGCTACACTCCCAGACATATTTTATATTTTATTTGGTAACAGGGTCTCTTAAACCAGCCAAGGCTGGCTTCGAACCTACACGATCCTCCTGTCTCAGCCTCCCAAGCACAGGGATTACAAGCATACGCCACCACGCCCAGCTAAGAGTGTTTTAAAGAGTGTTTCACGTGTTCTGCTGAGGACTGGAACTCTTCAATTCACCTGCAAATGTCCTGGGGTGGCTAAACGCAGGACAAAGGCTGCCATTCCTCTCCTTTCCTCTGAGTCCTGGATTCCAAGGACAAGTTTTGGTCAAACCTTGATACTGATTAAAAGCCCCCTCCCTGCCGCCGGCAGCACTGACAAGGCCTCACCCGCCCAATCCTGAGATCTGGGGAGACGACCGCAGCTGGCCAAGATGCCTGCTTTGGCGCCATGGAGGGCCAGGTCCTCCCGGCTTTCTGGCGTGCCCGTGCTGACCACAGCTCCTTGCCTGCTTTCCCTCTGGGATTTGGGGTGAACAGGCACACCTGGTTGGCGAGGACCCCCGGAGTCAGAAGTGCCTGGAGTTCCGCCGTGGAGCGCAGGTGCTGAGCAAATAGGAGTGTGGTCGCCAGAGGTTGCTTCAGTATCGCCATCGGAGTCTTCGAGAAGACACCCGACTCGCACTGGCTAAGCCTGCGAAGGCACCCAGTAGGGCCACTCTGGGAGCCCCCGGAGGCGGCTGGGAGGGGTTCAGGAAGGCCTTTCTCGGGGCTGTTATTATTATTATTATTATTATTATTATTATTATTATCATCATCTTCTCCTCCTCCTCTTCCTTTTTTTTTTTTTTTTTTTTTTTTTGGAGGTGGTAGTACTGAAACAGAAACACTGCGTTTCCTTACCGGATTCTTGTCTGCGGTGAACGAAGAATGACACCCTCAGACGGCAGGAAGAGGAGCAAGAAGTTTATTGAAAACAGCAGGGAATAGGGAAAGTGGCAGAACACCCCTAAGGGCTGTCGGGACTTTGGTGCCCAGCAGCTGCCTTCAGGACAATACTTGAGGATACCCAAGCCAAATGCCTTCAGTTGCAAACTGCTTTTTTCCAGAGTCCACGTGATCTGACCCCTAGGGGACCTGGTTGGCCTTGATGTCCAGCAGAAGCCTTCAGGTCACTACCCAAGTGTATCCCGGGCCAAATGACTTCAATTGCACCCCACCTTCTCTCAAAGCCAACACGACCTGCGAGAGAGAAAAGCTCCCCAAAGGGGAGGGGTTCCCAGAGTGGGTAACCGTCCTGGTGACTGGTCTAGGGGTTTATATATCTCGGTAAGTCCTCTGTTACTTGGAGTCTGGGAGGCAGTTCTTAAAATCTGCATAGGGTATTTGCATGTCCTTGAGGGGTCTCCTTCTTTCAGTAGAGATGTCAGACTTGCTCCAGGGATGTCTCCTGGGTTTGTTGATTAGTAAACAGATGGTTTTGTGAAGCTTTGGTCCTTCTTATCTCTGAACCTTGGAAGGGCTGGTCTCTTTTTAGGAGCCTTGGAAGTTAATTAGCATTCGTTGCCCCTCAGGAAATTAAGTTTTTCTACTGAGGCCTCTTCCCTACCTGCCTACTTCCTTTCTACCTCCTCAGTACTAGGGATTGAACCCAGGGGTGTCCTACTTCTAGCTACACCTCCATCCCCTTTTCATTTTTAGTTTGTTTTTTACTAGCATATTTACTTTTGTCATACTTGAAATTGAACCCAGGAATATTCTACCTCTGAGCTACACCCCAGCCCAATTTTATTTATTTATTTATTATTTATTTAAATATTAAATATTTAAATATTAGAGAGAGAGGAAGGAAGTCTCATTAAGTTGCTGAGGCTGGCCCCAAACATATGATTCTCTTTGAAGGGTTTGAGAATCTCCCACCAACCCAAATATCGAAGGACTCACAAGAGATGTAAAATGCACGCGAGGTTTATTGTGCTGCAGCTGTCCCGGCTAGCCAGGGGTGGAGACCAAGACACTTTGGCCGAGGTTCGCCCCCCCCCACTCCACGCTCTGAATTTTATAACCCTAGGAGGGAGTGGTTACACATGAGGGAGTGGTTACACACGTCAGAGCCCGCCAACCTTAGAATACAACCAATCAGATACAAGGACAAACAAGTACAACCAATAATTTTAAAACATGCATCCACACACGTCGGAGCCTGCTCTGCCTTTCCCACCCACCTTGGCTGGGCCAGGCTTATCTCTGCACTGAAGAATCTGCCTGGAGAGCAGATTAGCCTGGCCTTGTTTGCTGATCTAGCTCAGAGATATGGGGATGGGGTCCCATTTACAAAGACCTTGGCCGGCAAGCTGGAGATTAGAGGCTTTGACCTTGTGGGTCCCCTGCCCTCGTCCTTGAATCCTGCAACCTGGGCAGCTGGGCTTATGGATCTTCATTCTATTTCCAATCCTACCTTACTTCTATATCTTAACTCTATATTTTAATACCTTATTTCTAATCCTAATATGGAAGAAGACTTCTCTAGTTAACCTCTCATACTGGGGGGGGAAAGCCCTTCTTCCAGCCTGCTTTCCAGTACCCCTACACTCTTGTCTCAGCCTCCCAACACTGGAATGACAGGTGTGTGCTGCCAGACCTGGCTCTTTATTTTTATTTTGAAACAGTGTCTTGCTAAATTGCTTTTATTTTGAAACAGTGTCTTGCTAAATTGCTCAGGCTGTCCTGGAACTCATAACCCTCCTGAGTAACTGGGATTACGCCGTCCTGCCAGATTTATTGTGTGTGTGTGTTACTAGGGATGAAATCCAGGTGCATTCTACCTCCAAGCACCCACCCAGCTCTGTTTTATTATCTGGAAACGGGGGTCTCGCTAAGTTGCCGAGGGCTTCACCAAGTTGCTGAGGCTGGCCGCGAACCTGCAATTCTTCTGTCTCAGATTCACTGGTATTACAGGCATGTGCCACCACACCCGGCTTATTCATGGCGATTTGATATTCACATCAGTACAGCTGCTGGCCTGGGGCCTCTGGAGAGAGGGAGGAACTCCAGGCTCCGGCAATCCAAAGCCCAGTCCCCACAGAGCTAAGGGGCCAGATCCCAGAAACACTGCACGGCTGACTTTTCCATTACTTTAGCCTGGAAACTTCATCACTGGGGTTGATGACAGTAAGATTTTCAGCTGTGGTTTCTACAGTGAAAATACCAAAGAGCCTGCCTTTGAATAATTAAATGGCTGTGCTAAGCCAGGACAAACCACAAAGGAAAAAAGAATCCATTTGTACCAGCCAGACTTAAAGGGGCCAAGGCCAATTGTATGTGTGTGTGTGTGTGTGTTTTACTGGGGATGGAACCCAGGCATTCTATCTCCAAGCAACAGCCCCAGCCTTTTTTTTTTTTTTTTTTTTTTTTTTTGGTGGTACTGGAGGTGGAACCCAGAGGCTTTCTACCTCCGGGCTATACTCCCAGACCTATTTTATATTTTATTTTGAAACAGGGTCTCACTTAAGTTGCTGAGAGCCTCACTAAGTAGCTGAGGCTGGCTTCGAACCTACGTGATTCTCCTGTCTCAGCCTCCCAAGCGCGGGGATTACAAGCGTGCGCCACCACGCCCGGCTTTATTCTTTATTTTGAAACAGAGTCTCAGTGAGTTGCAAAGGGCTTCACCGAGTGTCTGAGGCTGTCCTCGAACAGTGATCCTCCTGTTTCAAGCTTCCCAAATGCTGGGATAACAAGCGTGCCCCACCACGCCTGGCTAAGGCCTATTTTATTCAAACCACTTTAAGTGAAACTGCAGCAGCCTTTACCCTTTTATTGGCAGAGGGAAGATGCTTTCTTTGGCCATCGGATTTTTTTCCCAGAAGACAACTGGTTGTCTGCAATGATAAAATTAATGTAAAGCTTTGTATCATTAAACTACATAACAAAGGAGGTATAAAAGGATATTGAGTCTGGAAATATGAATTAAAGGCCATGCAGCAAATATAACTGCAGTTGTTAAAAGTTTTAAAAAAAGTTAAGATACTTAAATCTCTTAGTACTGGTTATGGTGATTCATGTCTGTAATCTCAGTACTTGGGAGGCTGAGATCACAAGTTCAAAGACAACCTCAGCAATTTAGCAAGGCCATCAGCAACTTAGTGAAAGCCTGTTTCTATTGCTTTTTTGTGGTACTGGGGATTGAACCCAGGGGCATTCTACCTCTGAACAACACCTCCAGCCCTATTTTATATTTTTAGCTTGAAACAGGGACTCACTAGGTTGTTGAGAGTCTCAGTACACTGTTGAGGTTGTCCTCAAACCTGTGACCTTCCAATCTCAGCCTCCCCAGGACTGGCATTGCAAGTGTGCACCACCATGCCCAGTGTGAGGATCTGTTTCAAAATAAAAAAATAAAATAAAATAAAATAGGAGCTGGGCGTGGTGCTGCATACCTGTAATCTCAGTCCTTGGGAGGCTAAGACAGTAGGATTGCAGGTTCAAGGACAGCCTCAGCAAAAGGTGGGACACTCATCAATTTAGGGAGACCCTGTTTCAAAATAAAAGTAAAATAGGGCTGGGGGTGTAACTGGAAATAGAGTGCCCCTGGGTTCAATCTGCAGTGTCTCTGTCTGCCTGCCTGTCTGTCTATCACACACACACACACACACACACACACACACACACACACACACCCTTAGTGCTGGCTCATAGGCAATAGCATCAGGATGTATTGGTTTCATTTGGCTGCAGTGACAACTTACCTTAAGCTCAGTGGCTCAGAACAACTGCATGCATGGTGGCCCGCCCTGGGTGCGGGGCGGCAGGAGACACTCCTTCTGGAGGCTCTGGGGAGAACCCCTCTTTCCTCGTTCTCTCGGTGCCCCGTCCACTGCAATCCTGGGCATCTCTGGCCCTGTCTTATGTCTTCTCTCCTGACTCTGACCAACCCTCCTGGTTCCCTCATTTGTTTATACAGTTTTCTTTCTTTTCTTTTTCTTTATTTTTTCTTTTCTTTTCTTTTCTTTTTTCTTTCTTTTTTTTTTTTTTGTGGTACTGGGGATGGAACTCAGTGGCATTCTACCTCTGAGCTACACCCCCAGCCCTATTTTTTTTTTTTTTTTTTTTTTTTTTTGCAGGTCTGGGAATGGAACCCAGGGGCGTTTGACCTCCGAGCTACACCCCCTGCCCTGTTTTTTATTATTTATTTTGAAACAGGGTCTAAGTTGCAGATGGCCTCACTAAGTAGCTGAGGCCGTCCTCGAACAGCGATCCTCCCATTTTAGCTTCCCAAATGCTGGGATTACAAGCGTGCGCCACCATGCCCGCTTTACATTTTTCTATAGTGCTGGGGCATTCTGTCTCTGAGTTACATCCCAAACTTATTTTATTTATTTTTGTGGTACTAGGGTTTGAACCCAGGAGCATTCTACCTTCAAGCTACACTCCCAGATCTATTTTTTTTTGAAGATTTAAATAAGTTTATTAGAAAGATAGAAATACAGAAAATGGAAATACAGCCCCATGCCAAAATGGCATGGGGGGTGACTCGAAATGAATACACCCCAGATCTATTTTATTTTTAAAAACATTTATTTTATTTTTAGTTTAGAAACAGGTCCTTGCTAGGCTGATGAGAGTCTCACTACTTGCTTGAGGCTGTCCTTGAACCTGTGATCCTCCCATCTCAGCCTCCCAAGGACTGAGATTACACATGTGCACCACCATGCCTGGCTTTAATATTTGATTTGAAAACAGAGTTTTGCTAAATTTCCCAGGATGGCCTCAAACTTGCAATCCTCCTGCCTCAGCTACCTGCATAGCAGGTGTGTGACATAATGCTTGGCCATGAAGGGGGTTAGAAATGACAGAAAATAGCCAGGCCTGGTGGCTCAGCAACTTACAGAGACCTTGTTTCCAAATAAAAAAATAAAATAGGGCTGGGGGTGTAGCTCAGAGGTGGAGAACTCCTGGGTTCAATCCTCAGCACCACCAAAGAAATGAAAAAAATCAGTAAATGCCAGAGAGTGCCACTGGGTGTGGAAGATGCTCTCTGGGCCGTCATCCTCGCACTTTTGATTTCCAGACATTGGTGGCCAGATCCCAACGGCTCACGCAGATGACTATCTGCTTGGGGACATTCTCTGGCCACTGGGGCCAGTTATAGAGGCCAGAGGCGGAAGGAGCAAGTGTTGCTCCCTGCCCCTAAGCGGCCCATAATCAATGGCAGGAAAGGTGCAATTCCCCTGCCCTGTGGCTAGAATCAAGCTCTAGTTGTGTGCAGAGGTGGCCTGCCCCAAAACACGCCCTCCCCTCCCCTCTCCTCCTCCCTCCCCCCTTCCCTCCTCCCTCTCCCCTCCCCTCCTCCCTCTCCCCTAGTCTCTGCTCCATCTCCTTTTCCTTCTGGCTCTCCCCACCCCACCCAGCAGTGTTTTCTGGATCATCTTCCAAATAAACTTTCCTTGGAGTTGCTGCTTCAGGTTCCGCTCGCATGAGAACTCCAGGTAGGCTATTGGAGCAACCAAGTCCCTTTCTCCACGTCCTGGGGCAGGTGCGGATGCAAAGCTGCTGTGAGCCGTTGCTTCTAGCTGTTTTGTTTCTCCTTAATCCTCGGAGGCGCAATAGTGACTCAGGATGCAGTTACTTTTTTTGTGTGTGATACTAGGGATGGAGCCCTTCTGCCTCCGGGCTACACTCCCAGACCTATTTTATATTTTTGAAACAGGGTCTCTTAAGCCAGCGCGGCTGGCTTCGAACCTGCACGATCCTCCTGTCTCCGCCTCCCAAGCGCGGGGATTACAAGCGTGGGCCACCACGCCCGGCGCAATTACATTTTTTATGATCCTGGGATATGAACCTAGGAGCTTCTACCTTGTGCTACATCCCCGGTACTATTTTATTTTATTTTGTTTTATTTTTTTTGTTAACAGGGTGTCACTAAATTGCTGATAGTCTTGCTACATTGCTGAGGTTGGTCTCAACCTGTGATTCTCCTGTCTCAGCCTCTTAAATACTGGGATTACAGATGTGTGCCACCATCCTGTCAAGGTATCTCTTTTCAAGGATGGGATCTTAAAGAAGAGAGCATTCCCAAAAGGTAAGGGAGACTGCAGTCCACCTTCCGAGATCCTGACACGATGAGCTTGGGCATGCCTTGAACCTCAGACTGAGGCAGCTGTTGGAGATTCCTGAGCATCCCTGGGTACCAGAGAACCATGAGGCAGCTGGGAGTAGCTGG
This sequence comes from Muscardinus avellanarius, assembly GCF_963383645.1. NCBI lineage: Eukaryota > Metazoa > Chordata > Mammalia > Rodentia > Gliridae > Muscardinus > Muscardinus avellanarius. The sequence goes on along the minus strand of NC_137805.1, from coordinate 12,197,349 downwards.
CTTTGTGTCATTATTTTGTTGACTTTAAGCTGCAGCACAGTAGAATGCCTCTGGGTTCCATCTCCAGTACCGAAAAAAAAAAAAAAAATGTATACAGCCAGACATGGTGATGTATCTCTGTAATCCCAGTACTTGGGAAGGTATGACAGGAAGAATCTTAGGTTCAAGGCCAGCCTCAGCAATTTATTAATTTTTATTTTATGGACTTAAGATTGAACCCAAGGACATTCAACCTCTGAGCTAAATCCCCAGTCCTTAATAAATAAATTTTATTTATTTATTTATTTATTTATTTATTTATTTATTTATGGACATTTGACCTCCGAGCTACACCCCCCTGCCCTATTTTTTATTCTTTATTTTGAAACCGGGTCTCACTGAGTTGCAGAGGGCCTCACTAAGTAGCTGAGGCTATCCGCGAACCGTGATCCTTCAGTCTCAGCCTCCCGAATGCTGGGATTACAAGTGTGTGCCATGATGCCTGGCTTAAAATGATTTATTTTTTATTTTGAAACATGGTCTCACTAAGTTGCCGTGGCTGGCCTGGAACCTGTGACCCTACCATGTACGGGGGTTACAGGTGTGTAACCCGTGTCCCGCTGAGCCTCAGTGGTGACCCTGTTTCGAAACAAAAAATAAAAGGGGCTGGACGTGTAATTCAGGGATAGAATGCCCCTGGGGTAATTCACTCCCCAGTACTAAAAGGAGGAGGAGGAAGTGTACACATGGCCTTTATTTTTTATTTTATTTGTTTATTTTAGGTTCTGGGAATTGAGCCCAGAGGCATCTACCTCCAAGCTCCACTCCCAGTCTGATTTTATTTCTTATTTGGAGACTCACTTGGGTCTCACTAGGTTGCTGAAAACCTTGCTAAGTAGCTAAGGCTAGCTGTGAACCTGCCGTCCTCCTGTGTCAGCCTCCCAAGTACAAGTGTGGGCCACCCCACTTGACACATGCCTGTTATCAATTCATATATGTGCTTAGGGCAGAACACATGGGCACAAACCCAAGATCCAGGTCCTAAGGACAATTTTCCCAGAATGTTAGGATGTGGCTAACCCAGAGGCTTTCTATCTCTGGGCTATCCTCCCAGACCTATTTCTATATTTTATTTGGAAACAGGGTCTCACTAAGTTGCTGAGAGCCTCACTAAGTAGCTGAGGCTGGCTTCAAACCTGCGCGGTCCTCCTGTCTCAGCCTCCCAAGTGCTGGGATTACAAGCGTGCGCCACCACGCCCAGCTCCTATTTATTTTTTAATTTTTATTTTGAAACAGGGTCTCACTAGGTTAAAGAGAGTCTCACTATTTATTGAGACTATCCTTGAACCTACAATCTTCCTGTCTCAGCCTCCCAAGTACTGAGATTACAAGTGTGTGCCACCACGCCTGGTGTAGAATGTAGCTTTTCTTTTTTCTTTTTTTTAAATTTATTTTTCTATTATTATTATTATTATTATTATTATTATTATTATTATTACAGAACTGGGGATGAAACCCAGGGGCATTATACCCCCAGCCCTATTTTTTATTCTTTATTTTTATTTTTATTTTTTTTTTGTGGGTCTGGGGATGGAACCCAGGGACATTTGACCTCCGAGCTACACCCCCTGCCCTATTTTTTATTCTTTATTCTGAAACCGGGTCTCACTGAGTTGCAGAGGCCTCACTAAGTAGCTGAGGCTGTCCGCGAACCGCGATCCTCCAGGTCTCAGCCTCCCGAATGCTGGGATTACAAGCGTGCGCCACCACGCCCGGCTTTTATTCTTTATTTTGAAACAGGGTCTCACTAAATTGCAGAGGGCCTCGCTAAGTAGCTGAGGCTTTCTGCCAACCTCAATCCTCCTGTCTCAGCTTCCCGAATGCTGGGATTACAAGCGTGCGCCACCACGCCCAGCTTTGAATGTAGCTTTTCTAAATAAAGTTTCCAGCCCCTGAACCACCTGCACTAAGGTGGGAGAAAAAGAAAAAGGTGGGCTTTGTCCCACTCACCCCCAACACACACTTTGGGTACTGGAGGCTGAACCTAGGGCGTGGTACCCCTGAGCCATACTCCCAGCCAATGTTATTTTTTATTTTGAAACAGGTTCTCACTAGGTTGCTGAGGCTGGCTTCAAACCCGCAATCCTCCTATCTCAGCCTCCCAAATACTGGGATTACAGGAATGCACCACCACGCCCGGGCCCTGTTCCCCTTTTTATACCTTTCATGTCCTTTAGGGCTCATATCAACATTACTTTTGATCTATTTCAGAACCAAAAAAAAAAAAGTGAGACAAGATTGATTTGGGGGTCTTTCTACCCCTAACAGCTGCGCCTTCAGCAGAATTTATTTTTACTTTAGGATATTGCGTGTGGTTTATTGGATATTTATACCCCTCAGTCTCTGGAGAAGAAACCCTTGGAAAAAAAAGCATTCAGCTCGGGCTATGGTTCTCGATAAGAGCGGAGCAGGTGGTGTCGCCCAGGGCAGCCCGGCGCCTCGCCCTGAGCTCTGGATGCCGCTTGGTTAAATCCTGGCGCTGTTACTGACCCCGGTGGAGAGCCCGCTTACCTTCTATCAGTTACCTTATCGGTAAAGCAAAGATGAAATTACAGTGAGGGCCTCTCCCTGCTGGGAGGTGGCAGAGTGGGCTGTGCTGGGGCATGGGGGGGTGCTGAGCCAGCTGCACCATCTCGGGGAGCCGAAAAAATGCCAAGAGGAAGAAATGGACACATTAGCTGGGTGTGGTGGGCACGCTGGTAATCCCAGCATTTGGGAGGCTGAGACAGGAGGATCGCAGGTTCACGGCCAGCTTCATGAGGCCTTCCACAACTTAGTGAGACCCTGTTTCAAAATAAAGAAGAAAAACTACGGCTGGGGGTGTAGCTTGGAGGTAGAACACTCCTGGATTCCATCCCCAGTTTCTCAAAGAAGGGAAGGAAGGAAGAAGAAAAGAAAGAAAGAAGAAAAGAAAAAAAGAATGAATAAAAAATAAAGCCAGATATGATAGTGAATGCCTATGATTCTAGTACTTGGGAGGCTGAAACAGGAGGATCACAGGTTCAAGATCAGCCTCGGCAGTTTAGTGAAACCCTCAGCAACTTAGCAAGACCCTGTTTCAAAGTAAAATCATGCATCCACTCCCAGTGTCACTAAATAAATAAATTAATTAATTAATAAAATCTCACCGGAGGAGCTGTAGTTCAGGAATGGAATGCCCTTGGGTTCAATCCCTATTAACACAAAACAGACAGACAAAGAGCATCTACTTCCTTTGAGATGATACTTACCTGGAATCAATTCAAGAAATTGTAAAAGAGCTGGGCGTGGTGGCATGCACCTATGACCTCAGTTCTTGGAAGGCTGAGACAAGAGAATTGTAGGTTCAGGGCCAGCCTTGGCAATTTAGCGAAGCCCTCAGCAATTTAATGAGACTCTGTTTCTTTCTTTTTAAATTTTGTAGTATTGGAGATTGAACCCAGGGATGGTCTACCTCTGAGCTATACCTCCAGTTGTGTTTGTTTTTTGTTTTTAAATAGGGTATCACTAGTTGCTCAGTCTCGCAACTTGCTGAGACTGTCCTAGGACCCTCAATCTTCCTGTTTCAGCCTCCCAAATACTGGGATTACAGGCATTCGGCTAGAGAGACCTTGTTTCAAAATAAGCATGTAGTTTAGAGGCAGAACATCCCTGGGTTCACTCTCTAGTAACACACACATAAATAAATACATACATATTATAAAAATATACAGCTGTGTCTTTGTGTGTGATGTACTGGGGATTGAACCCAGAGAAAGGCTGTCTACCTCCGAGCTACACTCTTAGCCCTATTTTTTTATTTTGAAACAGGGTCTCACTAAGTTGCAGAAGGCGTAAGTTGCCGAGGCTGGCTGTGAACCTGCGATCCTCCTGTCTCAGCCTCCCAAGTACTGAGATAACAAGTGTGGGCCACCACGCCCAGCTTTGCAATCATTTTTAGCACACGATGTGCAGATGGGGGGGGGGCAGAAATTTGCTGCGTTCAGGCCAGGACCTCGTGACTTCTCCTGACAGCAGAGGGGTCTTGCATCCACCACCCTATTGTCTGCAGTGGTGTCCTTTTGAAAGTCGGCCCCACTGCTGGAGCAGATCCATCCGAAGGCCTGATGCAAGCAAACCAATTGTTGGGCCAGCAAAAGAAGCCACACCGGGGTGGGGTGGGGACGGCTCAGTGGTACAGCGCTGGCCTTAACGTGCGAGGCCCTGGCTTTACCCCAGCACTGCAAAACCAGCAGGATCAGAGCAAGGACCAGAGCCCCGGGAAGGTGTTGAAGGTCCGTCTAAAATAGAGCACCCAGTAAGGCGATCCGCACAGGACGAAGATCTGCATCAGAGAGGGAGGACTGGGGGGAAAGTGAGAGCCCTGGCCGGCAGCCCGACCTGACTTCCAGGAATCGCAGGTAGCGCTCTGCCCGCTGCCCAACCCTCCCCCGGCCCGCCGCACCGCCTTCTCTACTGCTTTTCTGTGTCCCGAAAATCCCAGTCTTAACAGAGAACAAGTTTCTGGACTGAAACGGAACGCGATCTCTTTAATTGGTTAGGGGACATGACTTGCGATCTGTAGACTGTACACTCAGTGACGAGGTGGCCTCTTGCACACTTATAATCCTAGTACTTGGGAGGCTGAGACAGGAGGATCGCACAGGTTCGAAGCCAGCCTCAGCTACTTAGTGAGGCTTTCAGCAACTTAGTAAGACCCTGTTTCCAAATAAAAAATATAAAAAAGGTCTGGGAGTATAGCCCAGAGGTAGAAAGTCTCTGGGTTCCACCCCTAGTACCACCAAAAAAAAAAAAAAAAAAAAAAAAGAAAAAGAAAAATAGGGTTGGGAGCCAGGTGTGGTGGCACACCCTTGTAATCCCAGCATTTGGGAGGCAGAGACAGGAGGATCGCAGGTTCGCGGATATTCTTAGTTACTTAGTGAGGCTCTCCGCAACTTAGCGAGACCCTGTTTCAAAATAAACAATAAAAAATTGGGCAGGGGGTGTAGCTCAGAGGTCAAATGCCCCTGGGTTCCATCCCCAGACCCACAAAAACAAAACAAAAAAAAAAAAGGGTTAGGGCCTAGCTCAGAGGTAGAATGCCCCTGGGTTCAATCCTCAATACAAACATTTTAAAAACAAATAAATAAAGCCAGGCATAGTGGCGCACGGTTATAATCCCAACATTTGGGAGGCTGAGACAGGAAGATCTCAGTTCTCGGCCAGCCTTAGCTACTTATTGAGGCCCTCTGCAACTCAGTGAGACCCTGTTTCAAAATAAAGAATAAAAAAATAGGGTAGGTGATGTAGCTCCGAGGTCAAATGCCCCTGGGTTCCATCCCCAGTACCGAAAAATTATTTAATTAATTAAAAGGGCTGGGAATGTGGTTCCGAGATAGATTGCCCCTAGATCCATTCCTCAGGATCCAATGTGATATACAAGCCGAGGTTGTCAGCACAGCAGGAACACTTCCGTTTGCCCGTCTTTGCCACACACTCGACTGTTCTGAGCCAAAAGACATGTACACATGAAAGTTACAAAGAGATGCTGTGTTCTATCTATTAGGTTGGCAAGATCGAAATCTCTGATAAACTATCAGAAAGGGGTGGAGAAATAGACATGGCCCATGCAATATAAATTGATATAGTCTTTTATTTTTACGTATTTATTTATTTTTCGTGGTACTGAGAATTAAACCTAGGGGCCTTCTACCTCTGAGCTACACCCCCAGCCCTATTTTATTTTTTATTTTAAAACAGGGTCTAGCCGGGCGTGGTGGTGCACGCTTGTAATCCCCACGCTTGGGAGGCGGAGACAGGAGGATCACGCTGGTTTGGAGCCAGCCTCGCTGGCTTAAGAGACCCTCAAAAAAAAAAAATATATATATATATGTATGTATATATATATATATTGTCTGGGAGTGTAGCCCAGAGATAGAAGGGCTTCCAGGAACCCCAGTATCATAAATAATAAATAAATAAATAAATAAATAAATAAATAAATAAATAAATAAAAACAGGGTCTCACCAAATTGTAGAGGGCCTCACAAAGTGGGTGAAGCTGGCTGTGAGCCTGTGATCCTCCTGTCTCAGCCTCCCAGGTACTGGGATTACAAGTGTGTGCCACCACGCCTGGCTGACATAATCCCTTAGGAGAACAACTTGGTCATATCTATTACAGTGTGTGTGTGTGTGTGTGTGTGTGTGTGTTATACTGGGAATTGAGCCCAGGGGCATTCTACCTCTTAGGTACATCCCCAGCCCTGTTTTATTTTTTGTTTTGAAATAGTGTCTCACTAAGTTTCTGAAAGTCTCACTATGTTAGTGAGACTGGTTAGGCTGGCCCAAACCAGTGATCCTCTTGTCTCAGTGTCCCAAGTACAAGGAGCTGGGCATGGTGGTGCATGCCTGTAATCTCAGTACTTGGGAGGCTGAGAAAGGAGGATCACAGGTTTGAAACCAGCATCAACAACTCAGTAAGCCTTGCGTCAACTTAGTGAGACTGTTTCCAAATAAAAAATAAAAATTAAAGCCAGGCATGGTGGTACATGCTTGTTATCCCATACTTGGGAGACGGAGACAGGAGGTTTACAGGTTCAAAGCCAGCCTCAGTGGGGCCTCCGAGGCCGGGATTGGAGCCTGCCGAGGGGTTAGGCTGGTGCTGGGGCCAACGAGGCCGGCATTGGAGCCCGCCATGAGGCTAGGCCGGTTTCTGGCCTCCGAGGCCGGGATTGGAATCCTGCCAAGGGGTTAGACCGGTGCAGGGGCCAATGGCCAGCATCGGAGCCTGGCGTGAGGCAAGTTCACTCCTGCGGCCTCCAAGGCCGGGACCAAAGCCAGCTTAGGGGTTAGACCGGTTCAGGGGCCAGCGAGACCAGAACTGGGGCCTCCCATGAGGCAAGGCCGCTGCTTGAGCCAGCGAGGTCTGGATCAGTCCACTGAGTAGCCAGGCCACTACTGGGACCATCAAGAGTGGGATTGGTACTTGCAACGCAGCATGCACAGAGAAATATCGCAGAAAATATAAATCAGACGCTTCTCTTAATCAGCAATAACTAGGAGGAAAAGGGCAACAGGAAGAGGTTGAGCTATAGAAAGGGCCCTATAGTGAAACAACTAATGTGACCAATCAGAGGGTATGTAATACTGGAGGATGGAGCCTCTTTAAAACGCAGGAGGTACATAAACAAATGTATCAAAGTAAATCACCAAAGAAGTGTGGGATGGAGGGAGGGGGAGGGAATGGGATGGGGGCTGGAGGAGGGCTAATTGGATGATGTGTGCTTGTATATCCTCTCAAGTCTTGTACTCCAATGTGATTGATATATGACTACAATGCACCAATTTAAAAAATAAATTAATTTAAAAAATAAAATAAAAAAATAAATAAAATAAAATAAAATACATATACACTGAAAAAAATAAAATAAAATCAGTTTTGAATAAAATTTGAATATGGGTGTTCAATGATGGCAAAGTAAACTATATAATCTAATAAAATTTTAATATACATTAAATTAGAAAAAAAAAAAACAAAGCCAGCCTCAGCAATTTAGTGAGGCTCTCAGTAATCTAGTAAGACCCTGTTTCCAAATAAGAATTAAAAGCTGGGCGTGGTGGCGCATGCTTGTAATCCCAGCATTTGGGAGGCTGAGACTGGAGGATCGCAGTTCGCGGACAGCCTCAGCTACTTAGTGAGGCCCTCCGCAACTCAGTGAGACCTGGTTTCAAAATAAAGAATAAAAAATAGGGCAGGGGGTATAGCTTGGAGGTCGAATGTCCCTGAATTCCATCTCCAGACCCGCAAAAATAAATAAATAAATAAATAAATAAATAAATAAATAAATAAATTGTGCTGGGGGCGTAGCCTGGAGGTAAGATGCCTCTGGGTTCAATCCTCAGTACAAAAAAAAAAAAAAAATTAAAAATAGGGGTTGGGGGTGTAGCTCAAGGTACAATGCTCTGGGCTCAATCCACAGCACCCAAACAACAACAACAACAACAACAACAACAACAATAGTAGGATTGTGGGAAGCCGGGCGTGGGGCACACGCTTGTCATCCCAGCATTCGGGAGTCTGAGACAGGGGGATCGCGGTTTATGGATAGCTTCAGTTACTTAGTGAGGCCTTTTGCAACTCAGTGAGACCCTGTTTCAAAATAAAGTATAAAAAATAGGGCAGGGGGTATAGCTCAGAGGTAGAATGCTCCTGGGTTCCATCCCCAGTACCACACACACAAAAAAAGTAGGATTGTGGGATTGCAGGCATGCGCCACCACAGGCAGCTCTAGTTTATACTTGTGTATGTGTGTGGAGCTGAGGATGGAGCCCAGGAGCATTCTACCCCATCCCTATTTTATTTTTCACTTGGAAACAGTATCTTGCTCATTTGCAGACAGCCTTGCTAAATTGCTGAAGCTGGCTTTGAACCTGTGATGCTCCTTTCTCAGCCTCCCAAGTACTGGAATTACACTCATCTGCCACCATGCCCGGCGCTGGCTCACACTCTACCCTGGGTAGGATGTCTGTGGATGGTGAGAATCAGGCAGCGGTGTTTGTAAGCCGGCAACAATGCCCGGCTGACAGCGTGGACTCTGCTTCCTTGGCTCACGGCCGACTTCACCTGCAGCCGAGGAAAAGTTCTTGATGTACTGACAACATCTGCCACCCAAGGCACCCACAGTGCCCTGGGGCAAAGCCTCAACCTGTGAGAACAGAGGATGGCCTGTGTCTGTGCAGCTGCCACAACAAAATGCTACACACCAAGTGGCCTAAATAGCTGACATTGGAAATATATATATATATACACCTATATATATACATATATACACACATATATATACGTGTATATATACACGTATATATATGTGTGTGTATATATACACACACATATATATATGTGTGTGTATATATACATATATACACATATATATGTGTGTATATATACATATATACACACACACACACACATATATATATATATATATATATATATATATATATATATAGTTGCAATATTTGAGACAAGACAGCAGGTCTTCATAGATGACGGGTCTTCCTTTAAGGAGAGCAGACATCAGTCTCGTGATTTCCCATTCCATTTCCTGACAGGAAACTGGTGTCACACGCAAATGAGGTGATTGAGGAGAATTTCATAGACTAGTTAGAAAGAATGTGCACATTAAGGGTAGACGGTGCGCTAATGGGGCTGGCAAGATTGGGAAGCCATTGGTACCCTTAACCCTAAAGGGCCAACTGGTAGTAGTGGTTAGGGTTACAGAGAGCAGCGACATCTTGGTAGCTCCGGCTTCGCTACAGAAACAACACAGCCTACCTAACCCATAACAGTCCTCAGGGCGGGCTTTGGGAACATCCAGGCAGCAGCATTACTCTCCAGCCAAAACCTTTCTTGATTAAAGCCAAAGGGAAACCAGATGGAATCGCCTTTTCGAGCAGTCTGCAGAGATTAGCATCCAGGATATAAAACAGAATGGGAAAGACTGAGATCGGATCTGGTGAGGCAAATGTCACATATCTAGTACATCTGTTACCAGAATTGGCTCTGGGCAATTCACCACTTAAAGGTCAGTACCATGCCCGACAGATTAAGTTTCTGCAAGTTTAGCAGGAATGGTGGCACACACCTGTGATCTTAGTACTTGGGAGGCTAAGACGGGAGGATTGAGGACAGCCTCAGCAAGTAGTGAGACTCTCATCAACCTGGTGAGACCCTGTTTCAAAATAAAAATAAAAGAGGAATGGGGGTACAGCTTGGATGTAGGATACCACCAGGTTCAGTCCCCAGTACCAAATAAACAAAACAAAGAAGAAAATCCTGCAAGTTAAACCTCACAGCACTTTCTAAGCCTTGAGTTAGTTGCTGCATAGAATTAAGATTAAGGCAGGGCGTTTCAAAGGTCACTAGAGGTTCTGGGTTCCGTAAATCTAAAGAAAGATTATTCAGCAGTTAATATCTGAAGCCTTTAGGTGGGGCTTCTCACTAGAATTTAGAGGGCCAGGAGAAAGCGAGAGGACATCATCCTTTCAAAAGAACTCGGGAGGCTCATGAAAGTAACACACCAGGTCATCGCTTGGTCACACACCAAGGCATCTGCGCGCCCAGGATGACAGAGGGTGATAGAGCTGGAGGCCTGAGGAGCCCAAGGAATCTGGCGGGGCCGCCCCAGCGTGGTCACATGGGGCAGAGGGGCCCTGTCCTCTCTGCTGCTGTCCCATTAGGCAAAGCAGCTCACAGAGCCACGCCCAAACTCAAGTCACCAAAATATTGACTCCATCTCTAGTTGGAAAAAGTTGCAATAATTCATCTATCTTGCTCCCCCTCTCCAATCTGTTGCGCGCGCGCGCGCGCGCGTGTGTGTGTGTGTGTGTGTGTGTGTGTGTGTGTGTGTGTGTCTGTCTGTCTGTCTCTGTCTTGCGTTGGTGGTAAAGCAATGATGAAGTTGGATTTTGTTGTTGTTTATTTGTTTGATTTTTGCAGTACTGGGAAATTGAGCCCAGGGGCATTCTACCTCCAAGCTACACCTCCAGCCCTATTTTTATTTTGAAACAGGGTCTCACTAGGTAGATGGGAGTCTCGCTACTTGCTGAGGCTGGCTGCAAACCTGCAATCCTCCAGTCTCTGCCTCCCAACTACTGGGATTATAAGTGTGTGCCACCATGCTCAGCTGATTCTTTTCTTTTGGGGGGGGGGTCTGGGGATAGAACCCAGAGGCATTCCACCTCCGAGCTACACCCTCTGCCCTATTTTTTATTCTTTATTTTGAAATAGGGTCTCACTGAGTTGCTTAGGGCCTCACTAAGTAGCCGAGGCTGGCCATGAACCGTGATTCTCTGGTCTCAGCCTCCTGAATGCTAGGATTACAAGCGTGTACCACCATGCCAAGCTCCCAGCTTATTCTTTATTTTGAAGCAGAGTCTAAGTTGTGGAGGGCCTCACTTAAGTATATAAGGCTGACTGTGAACCTGTGATCCTCCTGTCTCAGCTTCCCTCCACACCTGGCAGAATGGAGTGGGGTTTTTTTGTTTTGTTTTGTTTTTTAATGGCACTGGGATTGAATTTAGAGATATCCTACCTCCAATTTTTTTTTCTGCAATATTTGGGATGGAACCCAGGAGTATCTACCTCTGAGCTACACCCCAGCCCTATTTTTTTTAATTCTTAATTTTGAAACAGGGTCTCACTGAATTGTAAAGGGCCTCAGCTGAGGCTGTCTGTGAACCTTGATCTTTCTGTCTCAGCCTCCCAAATGCTGAGATGAGAGGCGTGCACCACCACACCGGGCTTACCGCCAACCCTTTTTATTTCTTATTTTGAAACAAAGCCTCATTAGGTTTCTGAGGGCCTTGCTAAGAGCTGAGGCTGGCCTCAAATCTGCAATCTTCCTGTCTTAGCCTAATTCCCAAGTACTGGGATTAGAGGTGTGCACCACCATATCTGGCAATGGTGGAGATTTTTAAGGAAAATAATACAGACAAACCAGCTAATGCTGACGATACAAATGAACTGAATTGGTCCTATAATTAACTGCGGCCTCTTGCTTGGCCTTAGCAATACCAGAATAACCACCAAGGAGGTGGTATGTTACCTTATATCGAGAGATATGCTGGAAAGACTGACTGTATCTAAGTGACCCATGACACCCTCCCGGCTTGCCCCAGAACTGCACGAGAAGTTAGCCATATTCACCTTTCGGATATTTCTGGAATGGCCATGTTCCCGGGGTTGGTTTCAGAAGGCTTGGCACATTCTGAAAATGGACTATTGCCCTGGAAGATGTTGTGCAAACCCGACCCAGCAGGATCTAAACACCGTCCTTTCCAGGAGTGGCTTCTGCAAAACAACACGTCCTGATTCCCCCTGTAACAAAACTAAGTACAAAAGATAAGAATCTTTGCTTCTAACCACTGACAAATGGGCAGAGAAGCCTAGAACAGGGACCAAATTGCACCAGCAATTTGCACTCAATTGCCTCCCCCCTCCCCCATACTGGGGATGGAACCCAGGGGCATTCTACCTCTGAGCTACACTCCCATCCCTAATTTGTATTCTTTATTTTGAAACAGGGTCTCACTGAGTTGCAAAGGGCCTCACTAAGTAGACAGGCTGGATGCGAACTGCTATCCTCCTGTCTCAGCCTCCCAAATGCTGGGATTATAAACATGCCCGGCTTGCGCTCAGAATTTTTATTTTGGAATAATTTAGTTTTTTGTCTTGTTTTTGTTTTTGTGGTACTGAGGATGGAACCCGGGGCATTCTATCTTCAAACTACACCCCCAGCCCTGCTTTTTATTATGAAACAAGGTCTCACTAAATTGCAGAGGGCCTCACTAAACAGCTGATCCTATCAGCTAATCTGTTATCCTCCTATATCTCAGCCTCCCAAGTGCTAGGATTACAAGCATTCGCCACCACACCTGGCTGAGTAATTTCTTTCTTTCTTTCTTTTCCTTTTTTTTTTTTAAATTGGTGTATTGTAGTCGTGCGTCTTAATGGACTACAAGATAGTAGAAGGTAGATGCAGAAGTCACTCATTTAGCCCTTCCCCAATCCCTGGCCCATCCCTTCCCTCTCCCTCTTTCTCATGTTTGGCTTAGTGATTGACTTTGATATGTCATAAGTAAAGAGGAAAGTCAGGCATGGTGGCACGAGTTTGTAATCCAAGTGCTTGGAAGGCTGAGACGGGAGGATCGAGTTTGTAATCCAAGTGCTTGGAAGGCTGAGACGGGAGGATCGCAGATTTGAGGGCAGCCTTGGCAAGTAATGAGACTCTTAGCCACCTAGCGAGACTGCTTGAAAACAAAACATAAAATAGGGCTGGAGGTGTAGCTGGGAGGTAGAATGCTCCTGAGTTCAATCCCTAGTAACAGCAACAGCAACAGCAGCCTAAGGAAGGAGGTTAGGAGCCTAATGGAAGGAGGTCAGGGAATAGCTATTTGCAAATGGCTTCCAATTCCTTTAAGGCAGGTAGGGAAGAGGTGGCAGTATCAGCGCTGTGGGTTAGAGAACGTTAGAAGACTTCAAACATCCATGACACTCAAGGAAGAATAAAAACTTGACATAGAGTCGGGCGTGGTGGCGCCCCCTGTAATCCCAGTACTTAGGAGGCTGAGATGGGAAGATCGCAGGTTCAAGGCCAGCCTCAGCTACTTAGTGAGGCCCTCCACAACTTAATGAGACCCTGTTTCTAAATAAAGCACAAAGAAATGAAACGGGGTGCAAAGAATGACACCTGCAGGCCTCAGGAAGGGGAGTAAAAGGTTTATTGGAAACAGCAGGGAATAGGGGGAAGATGGCTGAACACCCCAAAGGGGCTGGAACTCTGGGTCCAGCAGCTGCCTTCAGGACAATACTTGAGAGTAGCCCAAGCCAAATTGCCTTCAGGTGCAGGCTGCTTTCTTCCAGAGTCCATGCAATCTGCCAGAAGGGAAATAGAGAAAAGTGGTCGAACACCCCAAAGGGGCGGTCGGAACTCTGGGGTCCAGTAGCTGCCTTCAGAGTCACTACCTGAGTGTCGCCCGAGCCAAGTGCCCATCAGTTGCAAACTACTTTCTCCCAGAGTCCACGCGATCTGCCAGAAAAGAGGTGCAGGTCACCCCTAGGGGCCTGGTCAGCCTAGATGTCCAGCAGAGGCCTTCAGGTCACTACTCGAGAGTCGCCCATGCCACGTGCCCTCAGATGCACTCTGCCTTCTCTCAGGGCCAACATGACCTGCGAGAGAGAAAGAGCAGCTCCCCAAAAGGGGGGGGGGGTCCCGAGAGGGAAAGTCCCCATTTTGCCATCGAGTAAGGCAAAGGCCTGACTGCTTGCAAGTCCGTTTTTGGTTAGGGTGACTTCCAAGGAGAATTCTGGGAAGCAGCTCTCAGAATTTGCATAGGGTATTTGCAAGTCCTTGAAGAATCTCCTTTCAGTGAAGTGTCAGCCTTGCTCCTGGGTTTGGGCTCCTGGGTTTGTTGATTAGTAAACTGATGGCTTTGTGAAGCTCTGGTCCTTCTTATCTCTGAGCCTTTGGAGTTTCAGGCATTTGTCGCCCCTCAGGAAACTCAGGAAATTAACTTTTTTCTACCAAGGCCTTTTCCCTATCTGCCTATTTCCTTTCTATCTCCTCACAAACAAACAAACAAAAACAGGGCTGAGGGTGTAGCTTGGAGGTAGAATGCCCCTGGATTCCATTCCCAGTTCTGAAAAAAAAAAAAAAAAAAAAAAGAACTCGACAGAGGACAAAAATATACAGGAGGCATTATTGCCATTAAGGTTTTCCCCTTTAAGAATACTTCTGACTGTCCTTTGCCTTTAGCCAATAAGGTTTGGGGTCATGGAAAGTTAGACGTATTCTTAAAGGGGAAAACCTTAATGGCTCCCCACAATTTCCTATATCACATTTTTTTTTTTTTTTTTTTTTTTTTGCGGGTTTGGGGATGGAACCCAGGGGCATTTGACCTCCAAGCTACACCCCCTGTCCTATTTTTTATTCTTTATTTTGAGACAGGGTCTCACTAAGTTGCAGAGGGCCTCACTAAGTAGCTGAGGTTGTCTGCAAACCGTGATCCTCCAGGTCTCAGCCTCCCAAATGCTGGGATTACAAGCGTGCGCCACCACGCCCGGCCATATCACATTCTTTAAAAGACTTTTGAAGAACACAAGTTAAAGATTCAGTGCCTCTGTGTGTGTGTGTGTGTGTGTGTGTGTGTGTGTGTGTGTGTGTGTGTGTGTTACTAGGGATTGAACCTCTGAGCTATTACTTCCCTGCCAGTTTTCTTTCTTACTTGGAAACCGGGTCTCACTAGTTTTCTGAGAGCCGCTATATTGCTGAGGCTGTCCTCAAACCTGCAATCCTCCGTCTTGCTTCCAAGTACTGACATTTCAGGCGTGTGCCACCGTGCCCGGCTAGAGTCAATGACTTTCCAGAACAAGCCCTTTCCACGGCACTATGGATGCTCGTAACTACAACACGGGCACTTTATTGTCTGCTGATCAGCCAACCGTCCGTCCACCCCCATTCCCCCCTCATCCATCTTCTCTCCTTGATGCGCCTTCCACGAACCCAACATAAGTATTTGTTGAATGAAAGAATAAGTCATTTGCTCCAGGTAACTGACATTAAAAAAAAAACAACTGTCAAGAAACAAGGAATCCGTGAAGTCTGAGTTGTCAGATATTTTTTGAAGCATGGGCAGAGAGTTGAAGAAAGGTTTATGTTGCAAAACAGATCCGAAAGATATTAAAAAAAAAAAAAGCCCCAAGAGCACCACTGATATTCTTTGTGTGTGTGTGTGTGTGTGTGTGTGTGTGTGTGTGTGAGGGGGTTGCTGGGGATTGGACCCAGGGGTATCTACCTCTGAACTACAGCTCTAGCCCTTTATATTTTTTTGTTTTGGGACAGGGTCTCACAAAGTTGCTGAGGCTGGCCTTGAACCTGTGATCCTTCGGTGTCAGCCTCCCACGTCCTGCAATTACAGGCTTTATCACCACAGGGGAAGCTTCAGAAAAGTGAAAATCAGGACTATTTTCCTCCCACTAGGTATCATTTGTGACCTCACTCGTGAGCTTTGTCTCCTGGTTCTGTCTTCCCTCCCCTCCTCCTATGCCGTTGCCTCATTGACTGTGCTTTTAACAAAAACACCTTTAAGCCGGGCGTGGTGGCGCACGCTTGTCATCCCAGCATTCGGGAGGCTGAGACCAGAGGATCTCTGTTCACGGACAGCCTCAGCTACTCAGTGAGGCCCTCTGCAACTCAGTGAGACCGTGTTTCAAAATAAAGAATAAAAAATAGGGCTGGTGGTGTAGCTCAGAGGTAAAATGCCCCTGGGTTCCATCCCCAGACCCGCAAAAAGAAAAGAAAAAAGCAAGAGAATCGAGGTGCAGAGACGAGAGCGGACTCTCTGTTCTAGGCTTCCTCCTCCTGAAGCCCTTCGACGTCCAGCTCCTGGTCTGTGAATTATACCAGTATGTGAATAAGTCCCTGCCTGTCTCTCAAGCTAGTCCAGTCAACATTTATTCCATTCTGTCCCAGTCAACCCAAAAAAGCACCTTCAGAGCTGGGCGTGGTGGCCCACGCTTGCAATCCCTGCGCTTGGGAGGCTGAGACAGGAGGATCACGTAGGTTCGAAGCCAGCCTCAGCTACTTAGCGAGGCTCTCAGCAACTTAGTGAGACCCTGTTTCCAAATAAAATATAAAAATAGGTCTTGGAGTGTACCCAGGAGGTAGAAAGCCTCTGGGTTTCACCCCCAGTACCACCACCAACAACAAAAAGAAGCACCTTCAGGTTACATGCCCACTGTCAGTGGGCCAGAGTTCTGCTCCGCTACCCTCCTTGGAAGGATGTCCTTCTCACGGCTCTGAAAGCACACTCGTTAATCTGCCCACAGGTGAATGAACAGGATTTTTCGACTAGCCTCCAGCACTCACAAAACCTGGCCTGAAGACCTGGCTGGCGTTTAGAGCAAGTTGTTTGTGGTCCAAAACAATCTGGAATGGAACAATTTCTTCCCTAATTACCTTTTCTGGGGCGGCACAAACTCATCAGGCTGATCCAGGTTTAGATATCAGGGGCAGGAGCCAGGCGGTGGCACACGTCTGTCAGCGTCGTATTTGGGGGCTGAGACAGAAGGATCTCAGGCTCAAGGCTAGCCGTGGCAATTTAGCGAGGCCCTCGGAAACTTAGCCAGACCCTGTTTCCAAATAAAAAATAAAATCAGGCTGGGGCTGCAGTTCAGAGGTAGAACACCCCTGGGCTCAACATCCAGTACTAATAAACAAATAAACAAACACATACATAAATAAAATAAGAACAGATTCTCTTGCCCCATCCTAGAGCTACTGAGTCATAGGAGGTGTAGAGGCCAGATCAAGAAAACCATTAGAGAACGTGTGTGTGTGTGTGTGTGTGTGTGTGTGTGTGTGTGTGTGGCATTGGGGTTGGAATCCAGGGGCATTCTATCTCTGAGCTACACCCCCAGACCTATTTTTTATTTTTATTTTGAAATAGGGTCCTGCTAGGTTGAGGACTGTCCTGTGAGCATGCTTCTCCAAATTTTTTTTTTGGTAGTGGGGATTGAATTCAGGGGGCATTCTCCAAGCTACACTCCCAGACATTTTTTTTTTTTTAATTTATATTTTCAAAAGGGTCTCACTGGGTTGATGAGAGTCTCACTAATTGCCAAGGCTGTCCTGGAACCTTTGATCCTCCTGTCTCGCCTCCCAAGTACCGGGATTACTGGTGCTCAGAGTCAAGCGGAGGGAAGGAGAAGCAGCCGGTACAGATCTGGATTTGTTTATTTTCCTGGCATGGCTCTGAGGATTGACCCCTGGGCTGCTCTGCCACCCTGCTGCATCCCTACTCCTCTTTACCTTTGAGTTTTGAGGCAGCATCTCGCTACCCTTGACTTTGCTGACCTCCTGCCTCAGCTTCCCAAGCAGCGGGGATCCAGGGGGCATCCCGCACCCAGCTGGGTTTGGGTGTTTGACAGCTTGGTGGGGGGCTCCGCTGCCAAGAGGAGAGGAGAAATTTTGAGAAGCTCTTGGCGGAGGGGAGGAGCCTGTGCTGAGCAGAACAGGCAGCCTAAGACCAGAGCCGGCTGAGTGGCCCGAAGGAGCCGCTGGGGATGAGGGCACAAAGGAACCATTGTGCCCCAGGAGGGACTTTTCCCTGGCGCTTCCCAGAGAACTGAATCAGACTTTTTATTGTCCTCTCAGGAAAAAAGAGACCCTTCTATTTCGACTATCATCATGGGAATTTTCCCCTACAGGTGCAGGAGGAAGGAAGGGGATAGCCAGGCAAAAGCAGTTTAATTTGTATTAGGAATGTTATGTCTAGCCGGGCGTGGTGGCGCACGCTTGTGATCCCAGCATTTGGGAGTCTGAGACAGGAGGATCGCGGTTCACAGCCAGCCTCAGCTACTTAGTGAGGCCCTTTGAAACTCAGTGAGACCCTGTTTCAAAATAAAGAATAAAAAGCAGGGCTGGGGGTGTAGCTCAGAGGTAGAATGCCCCTGGGTTCCATCCCCAGTATCACTGATAAGTAAAATAAAAAATTAAATGCGAGTAAAATAAAAATAATGTGCGTACGGCGGAGTGTGAAAAACACGAGAGAGGTCCGGTACACGAGGCATGTAAAGTTTTAATGGCGTGGCTCTCCCGGGGATCAGGGCGAGGCACCGTGGGGCCCGCGCGCCTGTCCGAAGCTTGAGGACGCGGGCTCTCCTTTTAAAGGCATGCATCTCGCGAGATGGGGGTTTACTCGCGGGAATGCCCAATTCTCGCGGGGGTTTCAGCCCCTCCCTTGCCCTGCAGAGGTCATGTGACACAAAGTCACATGAGTGCAGGACCCAACTTAACATTCCGGCCTTTTGATGGTAGGGATAATGGATGACGATTGGACCCTCTAGCTTCTTCCTGCTGTCAAGGGGCGTCGTCAGGGGCCCCAGGCCGGGAGGAGTCGGGAATCCAGTCCCCCAGAAGGGGGGGGGCAGGTGGGTGGATAGCTGCAGTGCGAATTGGAGGTTACCCTGGACAGCTTAGTGATGTGCGCTTGAGGAGGCTTGAACAGGCAAGGGCTATTAAAGAAAAAAACAAATCATGAGATTGAGCAGGCGACCAAAAAGGAGACTGGCTTACTCAGTACCTGGAGAGCTACCCTGAGCTGGCAAAGAGGATGGAGGTTGAGGGATCCAGGAGCCATCAGTCTTCAGCCAGGCTGAGTAGGGCCAGCGGCGGGGCCTGGTCTGGAAAGGTGCTCCCCCTGTGTTGAGGCACCTGGGGCTCACCCTTTTCCAAGGGCACTGTTCCAGTGGCCCTCCTGGCCACACGCCGAGCAGTCTGATTGGTAGGCGTGGCTTCGCCCCACTTGAGGCAGGCTCCTGGAGGTAGTTGTTGTTGCAGTCCTCCACACGTAGGTGGCGCTCCAGGGGGCTGAGCCGCCACCGCCAGCCAAAGGGCAGCTACCAGGGATCTGCTTTTTGGCAAAGTCGGAGTGTATGCTCCATTTCCGCCTGTTTCTCTCTGGAATTAAAACTTAGATGCTATGTTAAGGTTCTGTCAGCTGTGACGGACCTATACTCACAAAGAGCGCGTCCCGGGGCTGGTGTCTGGCAAGAATGGCAACGCAGACTCCCCACGGGCAGAGGGTGTCGCCCCAGCCCCGGCGTTTCCCACAGCACCTAGGGCGCGCCCACGCAGGCCGCCCAGCAAAATTGCAGTCTGGCGCGGGCCAAGATGGCGACTGTGACATCACCAGGCAGTGACTACGCGCCATCACAAAATGGCAGCTGGCGGGAAAATAAATGGAAGCTGATGGGGGAGAGCATTTGGAAGGATACCAGACCGCTTATAAAAGTTCCTAACTATTCCTGGGCCACCGCAACCTATTTCCCAACTCGTATCAAGGCAGACAGGCTCTCAGGGCATCTGCTAGTATAAAGGTTCGACTCCCCATAATTGGTTCGCGGGCGGAAACGAAGAACAGGAAATGGGCGTCCCCGATTTCCCTGCTCAATCGTTCGGAAACAGAGGTTAAGAGATAGGGAAGAACGTCTTCATTCCTTCTCAAAACCGGAGGATGACCTGGTCATCCGCAGCGTGGTCCCAGTGGACCGGGGGACAATGGGTCACCAAGCGCTTGGATTTTTAGGTCCCAGTGGACCGGAAGACCCAAGTCCGGAACCCGCTAACCAAGGGAAGGAGGCAGTTTACCGGAGTGAAGTGTTGCCAGCCAGCGCTGGCTGCGACAGAAGCGCTGAGAAGCTGCTGGGAGCGTGGTGGAGCTGGGGCGCGTGGATGCCGGTGGCTGGTGTGGACGGCACTGGCGGCTGGCGCAGGTGGGATCAGTGGGGGTGCGCAGGCGGCATGGCTTGCCGGGCCCGCGGCGTGGAGACAAAATGGCTTCCAGGCACACGCCAGACGCTGAGGCTGGGCCCCGAGGAGCACCGCCAGTGAGCCTGGCTCGGGGCGGGTGGGGCAAACCGGCCAGAGGTCCCGGCGGTGACCGGAGAACCAAGCTGGAACGGTGCTTTAGGAGGTACAAGCGGCAGGCAGAGGTCCTGGCCCGCGCAGGCGGTTGGCAGGCAGAGCAAGTGCCAAGCTGCCTGGCTCGGGCCAGAAAGATGGCCGCCGACTCCTAGGATTGGTTAGGAGTGGAAAGTGGGAGGGATTAAAGATTGTGAGGCCTCCAGTGAGGCCATGAGGTGGGAGGGGTTAAAGATGGCGAGGCCTCCAGTGAGGCCATGAGGTGGGAGGGGTTAAGGATGGAGAGGCCTCCAGTGAGGCCATGAGGTGGGAGGGGTTAAGGATGGCGAGGCCTCCAGTGAGGCCATGAGGTGGGAGGGGTTAAGGATGGAGAGGCCTCCAGTGAGGCCATGAGGTGGGAGGGGTTAAGGATGGCGAGGCCTCCAGTGAGGCCATGAGGTGGGAGGGGTTAAGGATGGAGAGGCCTCCAGTGAGGCCATGAGGTGGGAGGGGTTAAGGATGGTGAGGCCTCCAGTGAGGCCATGAGGTGGGAGGGGTTAAAGATGGTGGGGCCAAGATGGCGGCCCCCCAGTGATTTCACGTGTCCAAGATGGCGGGCCAAAGCTGGCGACCCCCCCCCCCCCCCCAGTAATTCCATGTGGCTGCTTACCGGAATGGCCAGGCCCAGGCAGCAGGGGTGGGCAGGCACAGGGTGAAGGGCGCCAGGGCGCGAGTCCGAGTGGAGGAACCAGCTGGAGCGCGGGCTGGACTTGGCGGGCTGGGGGCTGTTTAGCAGAGTGGCGGCCACCTAGATGGAGGAGGCAGGCGGCCCCGGCAGGCGGGTCTAAGCAACGCCAGGCGCGGAGAAGACATAGGCGCACGGCGTGGCGCAGTCCGCGGGCGGCGCGGTCCCATTCCAGCGGCGGGCGGCGTGGGCAGGCGGGAACGGCGGTTTTAGGAGGTCCAAGCGGCAGGCAGAGGTCCTGGCCCGTGCAGGAGGTAGTCCACGCAGGCACGGGGCGGCAGCGGCGGCAGTGGTGGGAGCAACGCCTGCAAGCGGAGCGCTGGTGTGGGACCTCACAGGCGAGCTGCTGGCGGGTTGGAGAGTCTGGGGCTCAAAAAGAGAGTAAAAATAAAAAGAGAAAACAGAAAAAAAAAAAAAAAAGGAAAAAAATGCGGAGGGACCCAAGAGTTCTCCCGGTTCGGCACCAAATGATAAGTAAAATAAAAAATTAAATACGAGTAAAATAAAAATAATGTGCGTACGGCGGAGTGTGAAAAACACGAGAGAGGTCCGGTACACGTGGCATGTAAAGTTTTAATGGCACGGCTCTCCCGGGGATCAGGGCGAGGCACCGTGGGGCCCGCGCGCCTGTCCGAAGCTAGAGGACGCGGGCTCTCCTTTTAAAGGCATGCATCTCGCGAGATGGGGGTTTACTCGCGGGAATGCCCAATTCTCGCGGGGGTTTCAGCCCCTCCCTTGCCCTGCAGAGGTCATGTGACACAAAGTCACATGAGTGCAGGACCCAACTTAACAATCACAAAGAAAGAGAGAGAGAGAGAGAGAGAGAGAGAGAGACAGACAGACAGACAGACAGACAGACAGACAGACAGACAGACAGAGGTTATGTCCTAGCTAGGTGCACACTTTTAATGCCAGGACTTGGGAAGCTGAGCCAGGAGGACTGTAAGTTCGAGACCAGCCCGAGTGACTTAGCAAGGCCTCATTTCAAAATAAAAAAATAGGGCTGGGGATGTAGCTCTGAGGTAGAATGCCCCTGGATTCAGTCTAAGTGTGCACAAATGCATACACACACACAGAAATGTGTTAAGTTTTTTTTTTTCTTTTATGGTACTGGGAATTGAAATAAAAAAATAAAACCGGGTGTGAGGGCAACCCCTTGTAATCCTAGTACTTGGGAGTCTGAGACAGGAGGATTGCAGGTTCATGGCCAACCTCAGCAACTTGTGAGGCTCTCTGTTCTGTAACTTATGAGACCCTAAGGTAAAAGAGCTTCCAGGATACCCAGTACCACAAAAAAACAAAAACAAAAACAAAATTGGGTTAGCCAGGCATGGTGGCACAAGCTTGTAATCTCAGCATTTGGGAGGCTGAGACAGGAGGATCACAGTTTGGGGACAGCTTCAGCTACTTCGTGAGGCTCTTTGCAACTCAGTGAGACTGTTTTAAAATAAAGAATAAAAAATAGGGATGGAGCCAGCCGTGATGGCGCACACTTGTAATCCCAGCGTTTAGGAGGCCGAGACAGGAGGATCACACAGGTTTGGAGCCAGCCTCAGCTACTTAGTGAGGCTCTCAGCAACTTAGTGAGACCCTGTTTCCATAAAGTATAAATAGTCTGGGAGTATAGCCCAAAGGTAGAAAAGCCTCTGAGTTCCACCCCCAGCATCACAAAAAAAAAAAAAAAAAAAAAAATAGGGCTGGAACTGGGCGTGGTGGCACATGCTTGTAATCCCAGCATTTGGGAAGCTGAGACAGGAGGATAGCCTTTCTTGGACAGCCTCAGCTACTTAGTGAGGCACTCCGCAACTCAGTGAGACACTGTTTCAAAATAAAAAAATAAAAAATAAGGCAGGGGTGTAGCTTGGAGGTTGAATGTCCCTGGGTTCCATCCCCAGACCTGCAAAAAAAAAAAGGGCTGAGAGTGGAGCTCAGAGGTAGAATGCTCCTTGGTTCTATCCCTGATACAAAAAAAGAAAGAAAGAGAGATAGACAGAGAAAGAAAGAAAGAAAGAAAGAAAGAAAGAAAGAAAGAAAGAAAGAAAGAAAGAAAGAAAAGTGGGGTGTAGCTGGGAGGTAGAATATCCTTGGGTTCAATCCCCAGTACCACCAAATCAAATTTAAAAAAATTGTACCATAAATATCGTAAAACACAATATTCCCATATTTATTTGTTTGTTTGTTTATTTATTTATTTATTTGTTTACTGAGGATTGAGCCCAGGGGCATCCTACCATCCTACCTCCAGTTACACTTCCAGCTCTTTTTTTTTTTTTTTTTTTTTTTTTTTTTGCGGTACTGGGGATGGGACCCAGGGGCATTCTACCTCCTAGCTACACCCCCTGCCCTATGTTTTATTCTTTATTTTGTAACAGGGTCTCACTAAGTTGCAGAGGGCCTCACTAAGTGGCTGAGACTGACCGTGAACACGGATCCTCCTGCCTCAGCCTCCCTAGGACTGGGATGATAAGTGTGCGCCACCGCGCCCGGCTTGAAATGTTTAGGTTTGACTCATTGCATTTCTCAAGTAAAACAGGTGAGCAACGTCAGACACAGAGAGAGGCAGGAAACCCTGAGGACCCCGAGAGGAACAGTAGGGTAACTGTCAGGACATGACTAGGGCTAGGTTGATCTAGTGACCTTCATTCAGGGCATGTGTTCACTGCTTGTGGTAGCACGAGGGACTGACTAAGTCCTTACTCACACAGCACTGCGTCCCAGGGTGCTTAATCTGAGATCATTCCTGGAGGGCGTGGGCCATGAGGAGTCCGCCTCTTGGCTGTGGATACGGGAGACCCTAGGCGACTTGTGACTTTCTTCCTTCTCATCCCCAACCTCATGCCATTGTGTGTGTGTGTGTGTGTGTGTGTGTGTGTGTGTGTGTGTGTGTGTCTACTGAACCAGGGTGTGGTGGATGCTGAGCATTGCTTTATCACTGAGCTGCGCCCCTACATCCTCTGGTCTATAGATCAAATAGGAATTAATAGCCCGGCGTGGTGGTATGTGCTTGTCATCCCAGTACTTGGGAGGCTAAGAGAGCAGGGATGTAAGTTTGTGGCCAGCCTCAGCTACTTAGTGAGGCCCTCTGCCACTTAGTGAGACCCTGTTTAAAAATAAAGACTAGCCGGGCGTGGTGGCGCATGCTTGTAATCTGTGCTTGGGACGCAGAGACAGGAGGATCGTGCAGGTTTGAAGCCAGCCGTGGCTGGCTGGCTTAAGAGACCCTGCTTCCAAATAAAATAGGATAAAAATAGGTCTGGGAGTGTAGTACAGAGGTAGAAGGGTTTCCAGGAACCCCAGTACCACCAAAAATAAAAATAAAAAATAAAAAAGACTAAAGCCGGGCGTGGTGGCGCACGCTTGTAACCCCAGCATTTGGGAGGCTAAGACTGGAGGATCATGGTTCGCAGACAGCCTCAGCTACTTAGTGAGGCCATCTGCAACTTAGTGAGACCCTGTTTCAAAATAGAAAATAAAAAATAGGGTAAGGGGTGCAGCTCAGAGGTCGAATGCCCCTGGGTTCCATTCCCAGACCTGCAAAAAAAAAAAAAAAAAAAAAAAAGACTGAGGTCCTGTGTGGTGGCACATGCTTGTAATCCCAGCATTCAGGAGGCTGAGACTGGAGGATCAAAGTTCATGGCCAGCCTCAGCTACTTAGGCCCTTTGCAACTCAGTGAGACCCTGTTTCAAAATAAAGAATAAAAAATAGGGCTAGAGGTGTAGCTCGGAAGTAGAATGCCCCTGCGTTCTATCCCCTGTACTGCAAAATAAAATAAAATAAAGACTAAAAAACAGGGCTTGGCCAGGCGTGGTGGCACACACTTGTAATCCCAGTACTTGGGAGGCTCAGAGAGGAGAACTGCAGGTGCACAACCAGCCTCCGCTACTTAGTGAGGCCCTCTATAACTTAGTGAGACCTTGTTTTAAAATAAAGAATAAAAAATAGGGCTGAGGTTATAGCTCAGAGGTAGAATGCCCCTGGATTCAATCCCCAGTACCACAAAAAAATAAATATGCGTCAATAGTTTTCTGTCATGAAAACTGTACCAGTATTGGGGATGGCCTAGGAAGATTTGAGAAAGGTATGATTATTAATATATTTCAAAAATTGGGTGAGGAGCAAAGCTGTGAAAGGACTTGGTTTCTGCCTAAAAGCAGGCAACTATTCCAATGTAAATTAACCTAGCTAAAGGTAATTAGCAAGTCTATAGGAGAGGGGAACTAGGACTTCCTCTATCTAAAGACAGATCTACATGATGGTCTAGGGAGGATGGAGCAGGGTTTGACCTTCTTCCTTCATGAAAGGAGACACCTCGCCACACCTTGCTGGGGGAGGTACCTTACAGGGTAAGAGAAGGTACCTTACAGGGATGTTCACTATGTCAGAATTACGTAAACAAGATGGAGGTCATGGTAATAAAATTCCGGTCCACGTGTGATCCCTTTGGTGTATTCATTCGAGTCTCCCCTCCATGCCAGTCTGGTATGGAGCTGCACCTATCCTCTGTATTTCTATCTTTTAATAAACTTTGAATCTTCAGGAACTTTCCAAGCTATGTATATTTATCCTTAGCTCAGGACAAGAACCCGCGGGGTTTTTTTTCTGTTTTTGGTTGTTTGGGGTTTTTTTGTGGTTTGAGGGAAATTGTGTCTGGGACCCTAACAGGGGTCCCTGGGAACAGTTTCCCCACAACCATATTCTCCCAAATCCATAACAAAAACCTCATCGTATTCAGGGCTATTGGGAATGACTCTTAGTTTTGTGTTGTTGTTGGAACTTAAGGCACGGTACATTCCGAAATAAGAGAAAGAATGTGGAAGCCGAGTGTGGTGGCGCATGCTCGTAATCCAGTACTTGGGAGGCTGAGATAGGAGGACCCCAGGTTCACAGCCAGCCTCAGCTACTTAGTGAGGCCTCCACAGCTTAGTGAGGCCCTGTTTCAAAATAAAGAATAAAGGCCGGGCATGGTGGTGCACGCTTGTAATCCCAGCTCTTGGAAGGCTGAGACAGGAGGATCGCACAGGTTCAAAGTCAGCCTCAGCTACTTAGTGAGGCTCTCAGCAAGTGAGATCCTGTTTCCAAATAAATTATTAAAAAAAAAATAGGGCTGGGGTTGTAGCCCGGAGGTAGAAAGCCCCAGTACTGCCAGAAAGAAAGAAAGAAAGAAAGAAAGAAAGAAAGAAAGAAAGAAGACTAAATAGGAAAATAGGGCTGGAAGTGTTGCTCAGAGGTAAAATGCCCCTGGGTTCCACCTGCGATTACAAGCTCTTTCTGTTTTTTGAAACAGGTGCTGGCTGAGAGTCTTGCTAAATTGCTGAGGCTGTCCTTGAACCTGTGGTCCTCGTATCTATCCAAGTACTGTGATTACAGGCATGCATCAGTCAGCTAAGTTCAAAATCTGTTTTTTTTTTTTTTTTTTTTTTGGTGGTACGGGGGTTCCTGGAAGCCTTTCTACCTTCGGGCTACATTCCCGGACCTATTTTATACTTTTTATTTGGAAACAGGGTCTCTTAAGCCAGTGCGGCTGGTTTTGAACCTGCCTGATCCTCCTGTCTCCGCCTCACAAGCGCGGGGATTACAAGCGTGCGCCACCACGCCTGGCAAGGTCAAAATCTTAATTGGCTTTATTTTCAGTTCTAGATTCAGGCAATTCTTTATTTCATAAAATAAGTGTTCCAGTAAACCAAGCAGGGGAGATTGGTTTTATAGACAGGAAAGGGCCAAAGAAAGCAGAAACAGAGAACAAGACCGGGAGCAAGTAATTTGAGTGTGGTAGCAAACACCTTTAACCCCAGTATTTGGGAGGCTGAGACAGGGGGATCGCAGGTTCGAGGACAGCCTCAGCACGTAGTGAGACTCTCATCAACCTAAAATAGGGTTGGAAATGTAGCTCGGAGGTAGATTAATCCTGAGTTCAATCCCCTGTACCACACAAAAAAATAGATAAATAAATAAAAAGAATAAAAGGAAAATAAGTAGTTGGTTAACACTGGGTTACTTCAGGTCACCTGTTTTAAACATAAGTTTCTTACACAAGGATTAAGGCACAGGCAGTTCAGCTTGCCAGTTGAAATGAGCCCAATGGGGAAACTTGGCTGTTATCTCTCCAATCCTGGTTTATTGGAAGGTCAGATAAACAGCTTGGTTACAGCGCGGTGCCTGGAACTCAAACACGAGTTGACTCCATTGAAACTTTTAGCCTGGTCTGTGGGGCCTGCCGCAGGGGCTTGGTATCAGACAGTGGTCTGTGATTTTTACGTAGCACTCTCTTAAGAGCTTGGCTTTGCTTTCTAGAACTTCAGAAACACTTGGCTTCCTGAGAAATTCCCTGGCTCCAGGCAGCTGCAAGGGCTTATTGATAACAGGTATTTATAGCCAATGCTGTCACTAGACAAGGAGTCAGTCCTTCTCAAGAACAGGGAGAAGGAAGGACAGGCCCTTTGATGGTACGGGAGGATTGTGCGCTCAGCGGGTCCTCCACCTTTGGGTACTTGGCAGGATTGGTTACAAGTGTGCGCCACCACACCTGGCTTTTTTTTTTTTTTGAAGCAGGTTCTCACTATGTTGATGAGACTCTTCCTACTTGCTGAGTGTGTCCTCGAATCTGCAATCCTCCTGTCTCAGCCTCTCAAATAGTGTGATCACAGGTGTGCTCCACCATGCACGCACAGCTTCTTTTTCTCTTATTCTGTCTCTCAGCTCACCACCATGCCCAGCTCTCTCTTGGCCTTTAAACAAGCCGTTTCAGCAATGAGATACTCTGACTTCCGGGTTATTACAGTACACACTAATGATGCTTCTAAAACACATGAGATGGTTGGGGCATGGACATTTAGGATAGTACTATCACTCTTTCTATTTTTTATTTTCTTTCACATTATTGGAGATTGAACCCAGGCTTTTAAGTATATTGGGTAAGTTCTCTACCATTGGCCTACACCACAAGCCCAACTCTGTCTGTGTGTGTGTGTGTGTGTGTGTGTGTGTGTGTGTGTGTGTATTTTTGGTACTGGGAATTGAATGAACCCAGGGGCATTCTACTTCTGAGTTACACCCCCAGCCCACAAAAATAAAGAATATTTTTTATTTTTCTGTGGTACTGAGAATGGAACCCAGGGGCATTGTACCTCCCAGCTATACCCCCAGCTCTATTTTTTTTTTCAGTCTTTTTATTTTTGAAACAGGGTCACACTGAGTTGTGAAGGGCCTCTCTGAAGGGCCTCCAGTCTCTGCCTCCCAAATGCTGGGATTACAAGCTGTGTCACCACATCCAGCTTTATTCTTTATTTTGAAGCAGTGTCTCACTGTGTTGCAAAGGTCTCCCTAAGTAGCTGAGGCTGTCCACAAACTGCCATACTTCTGTCTCAGCCTCCTAAATGCTGGGATTACAAGTGTGTACCACCACGCCCGGCCCTACTGTATATATTTTATTTTTATTTTTTTATTTTTTTGCAGGTCTGGGGATGGAACCCAGGGGCATTCGACCTCTGAGCTACAGCTCCTGCCCTATTTTTTATTCATTATTTTGAAACCAGGTCTCACTGAGCTGCAGAGGCCCTCACTAAGTAGCTGAGGCTGTCCGCGAACCGCGATCCTCTGGTCTCAGCCTCCCGAATGCTGGGATTACAAGCGTGCGCCACCACGCCTGGCTTACTGTATATATTTTAATAATGTTAAAAAAAAAATCATGAGTTTAAGCCAGGCATGGTGGTGCATGCTTGTAATCTCAGTACTTGGGAGGCTGATACAGGAGAATCGCAGATCTGTGGCCAGCCTCAACAACATGGTGAGGCCCTCTGTGTACCAGTATTGGGAATGGCCTAGGAAGATTTGAGAAAGCTCTGATTATTAATAGATATATTTCAAAAATAATTGTGTCAAAATGGTGGCAGACCTGGGGAAAGGAAGACTTGGTCTTGTTTTCGGTCAAGAAGCAAACAGCTCTTGAAACTTTGACTGAGCTAAAAGTAATTAGCAAGTCCATAGGAGAGGGGAGCTAGGGCTTCCTCTTTCTAAAGACAGATCTACATAATAATCTAGGTAGGATGGGAGGAGGGGATGGACCTTTGTGAAAGACACCTTGGTGGGGGGTAGGTACCTTACAGGGTAAGGGGAGAAACCTTACAGGATTTTTACTACACCAGAATTATGTGAACAAGATGGAGGGTGTCATGTATAGAAAAATTTGGTCCACGTGTTGTATCTTGGGTGAATTCATTCGAACCCCCCCATGCCTGAATGGCATGGGGCTGTAACTATCTTCTGTATTTCTATCTTTTTAATAAACTTCTTTAAATCTTCAGCAAGAGTCCGGGCTAATGTGTATTTATCCTTAGCTCAGGACAAGAACCCATGGTTTTTCTGTTTTTGGGTTTTTTTTTTTTTTTTTTGTGGTTTTACTGGGAAATTATTCCCAGGGGTCTAACAAAGATCCCCGGGGACAGTTTCCCCCAAACGGTAACCCTCACCCCCCAAACCATAACACTCTGCAACTTAGTGAGACCCTGTTTCCAAATAAAAGATAAAATATGGCTGGAGGTGTTGCTCAGAGGAAGAATGCCCCTGGGTTCAGTTCCCAGTAAAACACACACACACACACACACACACACACACACACACACACGACAAAGTTTGACCACACCAGAGACCCCGGTATGAAAGGAAGAGAGAGAGAGAGATGAAGAAAGAGAAAGGGGAAGAGAAAAAGAATAAAGGAGAGAGGGAACGCATGCTGGGGTCAGTGTTATATAGGGGCTTGGAGTCACAGGTTGGGGCTAATAGGCTAGGAGAGGTGCCCTTTGAACTAACTGGCTAGAGTCCCATGGGAGGGGGTCCTGCGGCCAGGTAATTGGCTCTGGGTCAGCGGGGAATGTCCCTTTCACTGATTGGCCAACAGTCACCAGGAGGGGCAGGTCTCCCAGCTAAGTGACCAGGGGGATGGTAGCTTAACCGGTCAGACCAAGGCCTCTCAGGAAACTTAGCTCGTGGGTTGGGGGGGGGGTTCTGAAGTAAGAACTTAATTCACCTAACACACACACACACACACACACACACACACACACACACACACATCTAAAACAGTACAAACACCAAGCTTTATAAAGTAAAAAGTAATAGTGTTCACTTTTCAGACAGCCCTACCTGTGGGCACTGTGAGGTCCGGCGGTGAGGTCTTGTGGAAGGAGACGGGAGAGAAAACAGAACCAAGAAAAAGCGTGAAAACAGGCAGACACGCGCCTAACGGTCCCCCCGGCCCCAGCCCATAAGTTTTACCCAACCTGGCTGGGTGTCAAGCCTCCCACGGGGGAATTACATGACCGCTCCTGTAACTCTGCTCCTTAACCCAGGAGAAGCCTCCAGTCTGTAAGGAAGCAGAATCCCGCTCTCGTGGGTTCTTGCCCTGGTCAGGGCTCCCTTCCAGGTTTTATCCCTGAATAAAGCCTGGTCCTTGATGTGGAGTCGAGTTTCCTTTGTCCTTTTATTTCCAACATTACCTAATCTTACTTTCTAGAGATAGCTACCCCAGCTGACCGTGGCTTCTTTCCACAGCAATTCCTGGAGCCATCTCTTTATATAACATGGGCATCAGGTCCTTCTCTTATTTTTATGTGGTTCCAGTATGTGGTGAGGACACCTTTCATATTTCTATGTAGTCAATTCCTTTTTTTTTTTTTTTTTTTTGGTGGTGGTGGTACTGGGTATTGAACCCAAGGGTATTCTACCTCTGAGCTACATTGCCACTCTAGTTTTTTTTTTTTTTCTTTTAATCCTGAATGCTGGGATTACAAACGTGTGCCACCACATCCGGCTTTTTTTTTTTTAAAGAGAACAAATTTTATTCTAAAAACAGATCTCAGTAACAATGAAATACTCAAAGCTAGTCAACAGAATAGAAAGAAGGAAAGGTAACAGGAGTTTGCTTTTTTCTTTTTTCTAGAAACACAAAGTTATCACAAAAATAGAATGCCCACTCTCATCTCTGTAATTCTTTTTTTTTTTTTTTGCGGGTCTGGGGATGGAACCCAGGGGCATTTGACCTCCGAGCTACACCCCCTGCCCTATTTTTTATTCTTTATTTTGAAACCGGGTCTCACTGAGTTGCAGAGGGCCTCACTAAGTAGCTGAGGCTGTCTGCGAACCGCGATCCTCCAGGTCTCAGCCTCCTGAATGCTGGGATTACAAGCGTGCGCCACCACGCCCGGCTTCATCTCTGTAATTCTTTTAGGAATTATCCAAGGAAATCTTAAAATCAGAGTGGCTTCTGCCTGATATTTAGACATAAATCTGGGTTATTTTATCTTCAAGTAAATACCTTCTCAAGGAATGCCAAGAAAATTAAACATAATCCATGCTTGGGAAATGTGTTTAGAAGTAATTTTTTTTTTATTTACTGTTTTCTTCAATTTCTGCAGGTAAATTGCTGAGGCTAGCAATGAACCTTCCGTCCTTCTGTCTCAGACACCTAACCTAGCTTTAAAAGAACTTTTGAAACATGTATTATGCAAAAGCAGTTTAATTTGTATTAAGAATGTTATGTCTAGCCGGGCATGGTGGCGCACGCTTGTAATCCCAGCATTTGGGAGTCTGAGACAGGAGGATCACGGTTCACGGACAGCCTCAGCTACTTAGTGAGGCCCTCTGTAACTTAGTGAGACCCTGTTTCAAAATAAAGAATAAAAATTATAGGACAGGGAGTGTAGCTCGGAGGTAGAATTCCCCTGGCTTCCATCCTCAGACCCGCAAAACAAACAAACAAACAAACAAACAAAAAATACAAAAAGACTGGGGGTGTAGCTTGGAGGTAGAATGTCTCGGGTTCGACCCCCAGTATAACAATAAGTCAATAATAAAAATAATAAAATAAAAATAAAAGGGACTAGGAATGGAGGTCAGTTGCAGAACGCCTTTTGGATTCGAGCCCTAGTCCTGTGCAATAAGTAAATGAATAAATAATGAAAGCAAAATCACTCAGAGAATCAAAATATATTGACAAAGCCAACTAAGGCTAGCAGTCCTTGGCAAGTTTCACCCAGTCCTCTGAGTACTTACTCATTCTGGGCAGGGAGGCGCTCTCTGAGAACAGGGAGGCACTCTCTGAGAACTCAAAGGTATTTATCAGAAAGATAAATGGGCAGGTATGATATCACACATCCCTGTATTTGTAAGGCTCAGACTGGAGAATCACAGGTTTGAGCCCAGGCTCAGAAACTTAGAGAGACTCTAATCAATTTAGAAAGACTCTGTTTCAAAATAAAAATAAAAAAATAAATAGTTAAGGCGGAGACAGGAGGATTTCAGTTCCAAGATCAGGCTCAGTAATTTAGTGAGACTCTCAACAATTTAGCGAAACCCTGTTGTTTCAAAACAAAAAATTAAAAGGTCTAGAGGGGAACCAGGTGTGGTGGTGCATGCTTGTAATACCAGTACTTGGGAGGCTGAGACAGGAGTGATAGGTCGGGTCCCTCCCTTCTTCTATAGGACCCCGCAGTGGAGACAGGAGGGAGAACCCCAGAAACCAGAAACGGATATATTGTGAGACTTCAGGTATCTCCATGAGGCATCACCAGACTCTAGATGTCATGAGAGAATTGGCATTCCCACACTGCTAGACTCCCCAACCCCCCCAACACTTTAAATATCAGGATACTTCCGCTAGCTTTTGATAACTAGGCTGGTGTTTAACTCCTTTGCGACCCTCCCCACCACCACTCAATTTCAACTTTACAAGGAGGATTGCAGGTTCGTGGCCAGTCTCAGCAACTTAGTGAGGCCCTGCTTCAAAATTAAGAATTAAAAAGGGCTGAGGGTTTAGCTCTGAGGTAGAATGCCCCGGGGTTCAATCCGTAGTCACACACACACACACACACACACACACACACACACACACGAGATGAACTTGAAACAGGGTCTTGTTAAGTTGCTGAGGTTGGCCTTGAACCTGCAATCCTCCTGCTTCAGCTTCCCACAGGGTGGCTGGGATTATAGGTGTGTGCCACAATTCCAGTTTATTATTTTATTTTTTTATTTTTTGAGACATTGCGTGTGGCTTAGTTGCTGAAACTAGTCTCAAACTTGTGATCCTCCTGCCTCAGCCTCCTAAATAGTTGATATTATAGGCCTGTGCCACATTGCCCACTCCTACTGTCTAGTTATTACTTAATTATGACTTTGCAATATTGCCTGATTACAAAGCAATAAGATGCCTTGACCCTCATTAATTACTTAACCGTTGAACTTTTGTGATATTTTCTTTCCCCTTTCTTAATGCCAAGTCCTGAAAGCAGAGAGCAATTAGAAAGATCAAGGTTCAACATGATAAAGAGGGATAAGATATAATTTGTTTTTTTTGGGTGGAACTGGGGATTGACCCCAGGGGCATTCTACCTTCGCGCTATACCCCCAGCCCTATTTTTATTTTTTATTTTGAAACAGGGTCTCACTAAGTTGTGGAGGGACTTACTAAGTAGCTGAGGCTGGCTGTGAACCTTTGATCCTCCTGTCTCAGCCTCCCAAGTACTGGGAGTACAAGTATGCTCACCACACCTGGCTCCCTAGTCCTTTTTATTTTATTTATTTATTTATTTATTGATGGTACTGGAGGTGGAACCCAGAGGCTTTCTACCTCCGGGCTATACTCCCAGACCTTTTTTTATTTAATACTTTATTTGGAAACAGGGTCTCACTAAGTTGCTGAAAGCCTCACTAAGCAGCCGTGGCTGGCTTCGAACCCGTGCAATCTTCCTATCTCAGCCTCTCAAGTACTGAGAGTACAAGTGTGCTCACCACACCTGGCTCCCTAGTCCTTTTTATTTTTTTGAGAATAGGGTCTCCCTATATTGCTGAGGCTGGCCTTGAACCTGTGATCTTCCTGTTTCAGTCTCCCAAGTACTGGGATTACAAGATGTGCCACCATGTCCAGCAGGAGAATTAACTTTTATGAAATGTTAAATATAAACTGGGTGTGGTGGCACAAGTTTGTAATCTCAGTGCTTGGGAAGCTGAGACAGGAGGGGTCACAGGTTCACAACCATCATTGGAAATTTAGTGAAGCTCTCCGGAACCTAGTGAGACCCTGTTTCCAAATAAGAAATAAAATTGGGCTGGGAGATGTAGCTTGGAGGTAGAATGACTCTGAGTTCAATCCCCAGGCTAAAAAAGAGTTAAATAAGCCAGGTGTGGTGGTGCTGGCTTGTAATCCCCTTGCTTGGGAGGCTGAGACAGGAGGATCGAAGCCAGCATCAACTACTTAGTGAGGCTCTCAGGAACTCAGTGAGACCCTGTTTCCAAATAAAATATAAAATAGGTCTGGGAGTATAGCCCGGAGGTAGAAAAGCCTCTGGGTTTCACCCCCAGTACCACCAAAAAAAGAGTTAAGTATATTTCCTGGTCCATTAGCATCTACCAAATTTACTTAAAAATAAGCATTTTTCAGCCAGGCATGGTGGCGCATACTTGTAATCCCAGTACTTGGGAGGCTTAGGCAGGAGGATTTCAGTCTTGGCAATTTAGCAAGGTCCTCCACAACTTAGTGAGACCCTGTTCCCAAACAAAACAAAAATAAAATCAGGCTGGGGGTATAACTTGAAGAACGCTTCTGGTTCAATACCCAGTACTAAAAAACAAAACAAAACAAAACAAAAACAAAAACAAAAACAAAAAAAACTCCAGCTATTCTACTCTTGGCTATATTCCCAAAATTAGAGAATAGAGAATTATAATAATATGTGCATATCCATGTTTATAGCAGCACAATTCACAAAAGCCAAATTATAAAACCAAACTAGGTGTCCATCAACAGATGAATGGATTACAAAATTATGGGGTACTCACACAGTGGAACTCTACTCACTATCGAGAAGAACAAAATAATGTCATTTTCAGGAAAAATGTCTGAATCTGGAGAAAAGTGTTAGTGAGATTAGCCAGTTAAAGAAAGTGAAGGGTCCTATATTTTCTCTCCTATGTGGGAGCTGGGGGGTGATCAGGATACCAAAGGCCTCCAAATAAGAAACTGCAGTGGAGCCAGGGCGGTGGTCTAGGGGAAAGGGAGGGGAGAGATTAATGAAGGCATCACATTGATGGGCATTTGTTCATATG
Source organism: Muscardinus avellanarius (assembly GCF_963383645.1). Taxonomy (NCBI): domain Eukaryota; kingdom Metazoa; phylum Chordata; class Mammalia; order Rodentia; family Gliridae; genus Muscardinus; species Muscardinus avellanarius. Next base: position 12,162,551 of record NC_137805.1, on the reverse strand, counting down.
TGGGAATACCCGTGCCAATCTCAATACCCTGTACGGTGGGGTGGGTGGGTGCAGAAAAGCCCACCAGATGTTGAAGGATTGTATGTCACTATCACTGCTATGAACTATATGATGTGAGATGCACTAATAAAAGTATTAAAAAAAAAAAAAATCTCTACAAATTGCCCAAACTGGCCCCACGCAGGGAGCTTCCCAGTCTGGGCAAATGCCCTCAGTTAAGATGGCCACAGCACCGTAGCTGCCCGTGCCTGCCTACAGCCAGAATCGGTCCGGGGACTTCCTTTCGGACCTCACTTTTCCCACAACAAAGATGGCGCCTCCACTTCCGCTTCCGGCGCTGGCTGTGGTTGGGCGGTGAGTGGATCTGGGCCTTGGCGGTTCTTTTCCTCCAGTTTTCGGCATCGACTCGAGTGCCTTGGGAAGGGGCGAGGGGTCCCAGCCGGGTGTTGGATCGTTCTTTCGCCGTCGGGAAGCTGCCATTCCCTGGGCACGCCGCCATCGTCGCCGGCCCCGCACCCCCTGGCCGTGAAGCCCGGGCATCGGGGAGTCTCCGGAATTTACAGCCAGTGGGTCCGAATGAGTTTCGCCGCTTCTTTTAGTGAAAAAAGCTTTCTTGTGAAATTCCTATTTAGACAGCATAAAATGTGCCCAAAATGTAACATGGACGCCTGGCGTGGTAGCGCACCCCTATTAATCCCAGTTTTATGGAGGTTGAGACAGGAGGATCGCAGATTCCAGGCCAGCCGCAGCAAGTAGTGAGAATCTCATCAATCCTGCGAGACCCTGTTTTATTTGTGTTTTTTGTTTATTATTTTTGTTTTTGTTTTTGCGGGTCTGGGGATGGAACCCAGGGGCATTCGACCTCTGAGCCACACCCCCTGCCCTGTTTTTTTTTATTCTTTATTTTGGAACCGGGTCTCACTGAGTTGCAGAGGGCCTCACTAAGTAGCTGAGGCTGTCGACGAACCGCGATCCTCGGGTCTCAGCCTTCCGAATGACTGCTGGGATTACAAGTATACGCCATCACGCCTGGCTCCCTGCTTTAAAAATAAGAATAAAATAAGGCTAGAGGTAGAATACCCCAGGGTTCAATACTGTGTGTGTGTGTGTGTGTGTGTGTGTGTGTGTGTGTGTCCAAACATACAAACAAACAAAAAAACGAGAAATAAGGGCTGGAAGTATATCTCAGAGGCACACACAGCCCCAGTAACAACCCCCCAACACACACACACACACACACACACACACACACACACACACACACACAATGACATACAGCATTTTTTTTTTTTTTTTTTTGCAGGTCTGGGGATGGCACCCAGGGTCATTTGACCTCCGAGCTACACCCCCAGCCCTGTTTTTATTTTTTATTTTGAAACAGGTCTCACTGAATTGCAAAGGGCCGAAGCAGCTGAGGCAGTCCACGAACTGCGATCCTCCGGTCTCAGCCTCCCGAACTCTGAGAATCCAAGTGTGCGCCACCACACCTGGATCATGCAGCGGGTGTTATACGTTCACAGAAGTGTGCAGCCACCATTCTAATCTAATTCTAGAATGGTTTCATCACCCCAAAGAAGAATCCTGTACCCACGGGGCTCCAGTGGGTTCCTGTGTTCAGTAGCATAATGCTTACTCACTATCATCCCGCAGTCCTGAGCAATTACTGTGTATAGTTTTCTAAGTTGGACATTTGACATAAATAGAATCACATAATATGTGATTTTTTTTTCTTGTGGAACTGGAGATGGAACCTAGGGGCATTCTACCTTTGAGCCCTTGTTTAATTTTATTTTTTATTTTTTTAGTGGTACTGGGGGTGGAACCCGGGGAATTTCTACCTCCGGGCTATACTCCCAGACCTATTTTATATTTTATTTGGAAACAGGGTCTCACTAAGTTGCCGAGAGCCTCACTCAGTAGCTGAGGCTGGCTTCGAACCTGCGCGATCCTCCTGTCTCAGCCTCCCAAGCGCGGGGATTACAAGCGTGTGCCACCACACCCAGCTCCACACCCCAGGCTTATTTTTATTTGGAAATAGGGTCTTGGTAGGTTGATGAGAGTCTCACCACTTGCTGAGGCTGTTCTCAAACCTGCGATCCTCCTGTCTCAGCTTCCCAAATACTGGGATTCCAGGCTGTGCCACCGTGCCTGGTTTATACCTTTCTCTTGAGCATTTACTGGAGACCAGAACGGCTACGTCAGAGTATAAACACTGTTTAAGCTTTTGAGGGACTGCCAGACTGTTTCCCAGACTGCTTCATCGATAGTCGGTAAAGGCAGGATTTGACTTTTGAACTTGCAATTTTATTCCACTTATCTATGTTCTTTATTTATGTTGGTACTGCACGATCTTTATTGGTATAGTTTTAAAATCAGAAAATACGATGTTTCCAACTTCATTTTTCATTTTCAAGATTGTTTTGACTCTTCTAAAGTCCCTTGCATTTTTATATGAATTTAGAACAGTTTTGTTGCCGGGCGTGCTGACGCGCGCTTGTCATCCCAGCATTCGGGAGGCTGAGACCCGGAGGATCGTGGTTCGCGGACAGCCTCGGCCACTTAGTGAGGCCCTCTGCAAGTCAGTGAGACCCAGTTTCAAAATAAAGAATCAAAAATAGGGCAGGGGGGTGTAGCTCGGAGGTCAAGTGCCTCTGGGTTCCCCCCCAAAATAAAGTCACTCTAAAAACAAAGACAAGCCATCCTCGGCGTGCTGTTTTTAGAAAGGGTTCATTCCTGCGCTGGGTGGCCGGCTCTCCCCAGGCCCCTGTGCAGAGGCAGGGTGTGCGTGGGTTCATGACCCGGCCTTCCCTTGCAGAAGGTGCCCGCTGTGGTGGTGACCCTGCCCCGGCCTGGCTGGCCCCCGCAGCACGTGCAGGCGCGGGCTGTCCTGGGGCGTGGGGAGCCCCGATCACTTGACCCCTGCAGGAGCCATCATCTGATACCTTGGCTCTGGCAGCCCGAGCGTCCACAAAAACATGTGACAGGGTGTCCTCAAACAAGCAGGACCTCGCCAGGCTTCGTGTTGACCTGGTCGGCACTTCCTGTCCTTGTCTGATCCGGTTAACTTAGGCCGGGCAGCCGGGGACCTTCAGGCCTCCGCAGAGCGGCTTCTGGTGCGTTGCCCAGGGCAAAGTACTTCTCTGGAGGCCTGGCTCTGGCTGCGAAAATGAGGGCCATTGTGGGGTTACCTGCCTGATAGGGCTACCGTAGATGAAGCGCTTAGCACAAGGGCCGGAATCTAAGAAATAAGAAAAGTGAACTACTGCTGTTCTTTTTTTTTTTTTTTTTTTTTTTTGGTGGTACTGGGGATGGAACCCAGGGGCCTTCTACCTCTGGGCTACACTCTCAGACCTATTTTATATTTTTATTTGGAAACAGGGTTTCTTAAGCCAGCTGAGGCTGGCTTCGAACCTGTGCCATCGTCCTGTCTCCGCCTCCCAAGCACGGGGATTACAAGCCTGCGCCACCACGCCCGGCTCTTTTGAGATTTTTGAAGTTCTGATTATTGTGTGTGTGTGCGCGCATGTGTGTGTGTGTGTGTTTTGTGTTTTACTGGGGACTGAACCCAGGGGCATTCAACCTCCGAGCTACACCCCCAGCCTCTTTTATTTTTTGTTCTGAAACAGGGTCTCTCTAGGTTGCTGAGGTCTCTTAAGTCTCTCTAGGTCTTACTGAGTTGCTGAGGCTGGTCTCAAACCTATCATCCTCCTGTCTCAGCCTCCCAAGTACCATGTGCCACTATGCCCAGCTCTGATTATCTTTTTATTTTATTTTATTTTTTTTCTGTACTGGGGATGGAACCCAGGGGCATTCTATCTCCGAGCTACACCCCGGCCCTATTTTTTAGTCCTTATTTTGAAACAGGGTCTCACTAAGTTGCAGAGAGCCTCACTAAATAGCCAAGCATGGCTGCGAACCTGTGATATTTTTTTTTTTTCTTACTTTGCCGGTCTGGGGATGGGACCCAGGGCATTTGACCTCTGAGCTACACCCCCTGCCCTATTTTTTATTCTTTATTTTGAAACAGGGTGTCACTAAGTTATAGAGTACCTAAGTAGCTGAGGCTGTCCGTGAACTGGGATCCTCTGGTCTCAGCCTCTCAAGTGCTGGGATTACAAGTGTGTACCACCACGCCAGCTCTGATTATTATTTTTAATGGCTATGTATTATTCTTTGATTCAGCATAACAATTTCCAAACCTGTTTCTTCTTTTGTCTGCCCTAACTCTGTTGGTAATACAGCCAGTCATCAAAGCTTTCCTTCCTCCTTGACTCTCAGCTCCTCTTTAACCCCCTTGGCAGCCGGGCTTGGTGGTACACGCCTCTAACTCAGTACTTGGGAGGCTGAGACAGGAGGATCATAGGTTTGAGGACAGCCCCAGCAACTTAGTGAGGCTCTCAGAAACTTAGCAAGACCCTGTTTCCAAAGAAAAAGAAAAGAAAAGAAACCCCCTTTGTCCACTCAGTTATTAAATTGTCTTTTCAAGCCGGGCGTGGTGGCGCACGCTTGTAATCCCAGTATTCGGGAGGCTGAGACAGGAGGATCACAGTTCATAGACAACCTCAGCTACTTAGCGAGGCCTCTGCAACTCAGTGAGACCTTGTTTCAAATTAAAGAATAAAAAAATAGGGCAGGGGTGTAGCTGGAGGTCGAATGCCCCTGGGTTCCATCCCCAGTGCTGCAGAAAAAAAATAAATAAATAAAAATTTAAAAAGACTAAAAAATAGGGCTGGGAGTGGGAGTGTAGCTCGGAGGTACAATCCCCCTGTGGGTTCCATCCCCAGTACCTCAAAAAAAAAAATTGTCTTCTCTGAGCCAGCTGGGGGTGCATCTCAGAGATAGAATGCCCCTGGGTCCAATCCCCACTACCACACACACACACACACACAAAAAAAAAAAAAAAAAAAAAGGGAAAAGGACTGAGACCCGATCCCCAGTACCTGCTCCGCACACACACAATGGGAAAGGAATGATTCCGTTGTGCTGGCTCTTGCTGGCTCTTCTGAGTTCGTGCTTTCCTCTGGCCGTGGTGGCTACCACTCCTTCCAGAAAGCCTCTCTGGCCATGGGCTCCTCTCTCTCGCCCCCCTGTGTTAGCAGTGATAATCTGCCCCTGCCCCTGAGTTTGGCTTGCTCCCCACTCTGAGCTCCGTGAGGAAGCCCGTGGCGTTCACCTTTGTATCGGGGCGCCTGGCACCGAGCCTGGCATGTTAACTACCTGGCAGGCTGCTTTTTGTGTAGACCCTAGAGGAAAATGCACATGGCTTGTAATCTCCCCGCAATTAATTTGGGATATGTCCTTCCGGACGTTTTGCACCTGTGTCTCTATTTGACACATACATACAGTATTTCATTTTGTAAAACCCAGGTCGAATCCTACCATTTGCTTTGAAATTTCTTCGCATTTCATGTCACGAGCATTTTCCGTCCTCACCCTTGAGTTATAGTACCTCACACGTTTCATCGGGGAATTGATCTGTGATGGAACCTTTCCCAGTTTTGGACGTGTGACCTGTTTTCTAGCTGAAGTGATTGCTGGTTTCTTTCAGTTGAGAATCTTTCTTTCTCAGGATGAAAAATATATGGGCTTAAAGTAAAAACAAGACCATTCAGAACAGGGGAAACCAGGTTTGGTGATCACTTGTAATCCGAGTGTTTAGGAGGTTGAGACGGGAGGGTCACAGGTTTGAGACCAGTCTTAGCAATTTAGCAAGACTCTCAGAAACCTAGTGAGACTATTTCTTTTCTTTCTTTTTTTTTTTTTTTCCTTGCAATACTGGGGATTGAACCCAGGGACATTGTACCTCCAAGCTACACCCCCAGCCCTATTTCATTTTTTATTTTGAAACAGGGTCTCACTAAGTTGCAGAGGACCTCATTAAGTAGCCGAGGCTGGCCTTGAACCTGCAATCCTCCTCTCGGCCTCCCAAGTACTGAGGTTACAAAGGTGTGCCACCATGTCAGCTCGAGACCCTGTTTCAAAACAAAAAATAAAAAAGGGGTGGAATGTGGCTTGGAGATAGAATGCTTCTGGGTTCAACCCCCCCCAGTGCCACAAAAAATAAAAAATACACAAAATGGAAAGGAAACTCTGCTAGTTTTACTGTTGTGGGAGCTTTATGATTCTTGGAGCTGTGGCTGCAATGAAGGGTCCTGCTGGGGAGTGCTGTTCATGCTGGATCCTCTTTCTGCAGAGGGGCTATGGCAGCCCAGGAAGTCAGCCCAAGCAGCCAGCCCGGGGAGAGCTGCGCCCTGGACCTGCCATCCTCGAGCGACATAAGAGATTACGTGCTGCAGAGACGCAGCCAGGAGCCCGGCAGCGCGACGCCCAGCTCCGCGGCTTCCCTCTCTTTTCCACACTCTTCTGATGTCGAGCCAGGTAATCAGCGGAGTTTAAAGCAAACTCTCGTTTAAAAAAAAAAAAAAAAGAGCAGATATAAAGGTGTGTGATGGGTTGTTTCTCTCTTCCAACAGCAGGTCTCAGGGGAACGATTTATTGTCCTACATAGAAAAACATCATCAGCAAAGCTGTGGGGGGGACTTCAAAGGTCGCCAAGAGGGGCGGTTTCCTGGAGAGCCCCTGCAGCTCGGTTCTGATCTCCCGCCAAGTGCATTCAGAGGCCGGAGAAGGCTTGGATCAGTGAGGAGAGGAGAGTTAGTTGTTTTGTTCTTTCAAAACTTCAGAAAAGCCGGGCGTGGTGGCGCACCCTTGTCATCCCCGCGCTTGGGAGACTGAGACAGGAGGATCGCGCAGGTTCGAAGCTAGCCTCTGCTGGCTTAAGAGACCCTGTTTCCAAATAAAATATAATATAGGTCTGGGAGTGTAGCCCGGAGGTAGAAGGCCCCTGGGTTCCATCTCCAGTACCACACACACACACACACACACACAAAAAAAAAAAAAAAAAAAAAAAAAAAAACTTCAGAAAATAGTAATATAAGGTTGCTATATTTTATGGGTAAGAACAATAGAGATTTTAGTATTCCTCTAATGAAGTATACCTTGGATTGTGTGTGTGTGTGTGTGTGTCCAGGGACTGAACCCACAGCCTGGAGAATGCTCCACTCCCAGCTGCTCTGGATTTGAATAACAACTCCTGCCGGGCGTGGTGGCACACACTTGTGATCCCAGCATTCGGGAGGCTGAGACAGGGGGATCGCGGTTTGGGGACAGCCTCAGCTACTTAGTGAGGCTCTCTGCAACTCAGTGAGACCTGGTTTCAAAATAAAAAGAATAAAAAAAAATAGGGCAGGGGGTGTATCTTGGAGGTCAAATGTCCCTGGGTTCCATCCCCAAACACACACACACACACACACACACACACACACACACACACACACACAAAAATAAATAAATAACAACTCCTCTGCAAATTCCTCTGACTGAGTCGCCACAATGTATACTATCAAGCCCAGTGTAAGGCCCATCTCTTTCCCATTCATTACCCAGTCTGGAGGTCCATAGACCTGGACTCACTCAAAGTTCAGCTCTGCAACTCGCTGCTGTGTGACTTGGGACATTTTTCTTAATCCTTCTGAGCTCCCGAGTCATCTTTAAAACCGTAATCAGAGCCGGGTGTGGTGGTGCACACCTATAATCCCAGCACTTGAGAGTCTGAGACAGGAGAATCTTGGGTTCAAAGCCAGCTTCAGCAACTTAGGGAGGCTCTGGCAACTTAGTGAGACCCTGTTTCAGAATAAATGACAAAATAGGGCTAGGGGTATATGTTAGAGGTGGAAAGTTACCCCCTGGGTTCAGCCCCCAGTGCCCCCTCACAAAATATAAAAAAATAAAAATAAGGTGTAATTCAGTACGTGGTAGCACACACCAGCCCGTGGTAGTGCAAGACTGTGATTTTCGTACTTGGGAGAAAGAGACCAGAGGATTGCAGGTTTGAGGCTAGCCTCAGCAACTTAGTGAATTCCTCAGCAATTTACTGAGACCCTGTTTGTTTGCTTGTTTGTTTGTTTGTTTATTTATTTACTTACTTATTTAGTGGTACTGGAAGCCCTTCTACCTCTGGGCTAAACTCCCAGACCTATTTTTTATACTTTTTTATTTTTGGAAACAGGGTCTCTTAAGCCAGCGCGGCTAGCTTCAAACCTGCACGATCCTCCTGTCTCTGCCTCCCAAGCGCGGAGATTACAAGTGTGTGCCGCCACGCCCGGCTCCTGAGACCCTGTTTTATTTTATTTTATTTATTTATTTATTTATTTATTTATTTATTTATTTATTTATTTATTTATTTATTTTTGGTACTGGGAATGGAACCCAGGGGCCTTCTACCTCCGGGCTATAATCCCAGACCTATTTTATATTTTATTTGGAGACAGGGTCTCTTAAACCAGCTGAGGCTGGCTTCGAACCTGCACAATCCTCCTGTCTCAGCCTCCCAAGCTCAGGGATTACAAGCATGCGCCACCACACCCGGCTGAGACCCTGTTTTAAAATAAAAAATAAAATAGGGGTGGGAGTGTAACTCAGAGGTAGAATGCCCCTGGTTCAATCCCCAGTGCCAAAAAAAAAGTACTTATCATGGCATATGGGTATTCAGACTCTTGTTTTTGTGGTTGTTTTTGTTAAGAAATTCAAATATTTCTTAAATATTAAATACTTTAGAAGAGCGCTCATAGCTGGGTGTGGTGGTATGTGCTTGTAATCCTAGTACTTGGGAAGCAGAGACAAGAGGATCGCAGCTTTGAAACCAGCTTCGGTAATTTAGTAAGCTCTCCACAACTAAGTAAGACCCTGTTTCCAAATAAGAAATAAAATTGGGTTGGAGGTGTAACTAGGAGGTAGAATACCTCTGAGATCAATCTCTAATACCTAAGGGGTGTTGGGGAGAGACTCACTGGATACTTTAATGAGGGATTCAGCCATGTGTGGGGCAAGGACATGTGTTTCAGTCAGCTTTCTGTTGCCATAGGACAAATACCTGAGATAGTCAATGTAGAAGGAGAAAAGGTTGCTTTGAGCTTATGGGTTTAGAAGTTTTAGAGGTTCTAGTCCATGCTGAGGTCGACCCATTCCTTTTAGGTCCTGGTGGGTGGGTTCAATCCCAATACTAAAAAAAAAAGAAGTGCTTTTTTTTTAAAAAAAAATAGAATATTTGAAGATAATGGCAAATATATCCTGCTAGAGTTTGGATCTCCTCCTCCTCCCTCCTCCTCCTCCTCCTCCTCCTCCTCCTCCTCCTCTTCTTCTTCGAATTGAACCCAGGGTCATTTACCTCTGAGCTACATCCCCAGCCCAATTTTTTATTCTTTAAATAAAACTTTAGGGTCTCCCTAAGTTGCAGAGGGCCTCACTAAGTAGCTGAGGCTGGCCGCGAACCCAAATTCTCTGTCTCAGCCTCCCAAATACTGGGATTACAAGCGTGCACCACCACTCCTGGCATCCATAGACTTTCAAATGATGGCATCAGTGTCTGGAGCTTCCAATCCCTCTCTCCCAAGTCCCCCCACAGCCTGGCTTCTGTCCCCATTTACTCCATGGAAATAGCCCTTGGGAAGGTCTCCAGTGGCCTCCACACTTAAACCCAGTGGCCACTTCTCAGGATCCGCTTCCTAGATCTAAGAGCGGCATAAAGAGTCACTTGTTCCTTCTTACATCCTTTCTTCTCCAGTCCTTGGGAGGGTCCCTGTGGTGGCCCTCATCTTCCTTTCCTGCTTTTTTTCTGTCTCCATGGCTGGCTCCTCCTCTTATGTCTCCAGCCTTTAATGTGAGGGAAGCCCGTGCTGAGTCCTCCAGTCTCTGCTCTTGTTATCAGGGAGCGGCTTCAGCCAGTCCCAGGGCCTCAGATGCCCTCGTGCCTTGCTCAGTTCCAAGTTTCTATCTCCAGCTTGGACCTGCAGCTTGACATTTAGACCATCTGTGTGCTTGATGACATCAGCTAGTTGTGCTCAATTAAACCTGGTCTGTTCTAAACCTAATCCGTATCTTGGCGTGGTGGCACCCCCTTGTAATCTCAGTACTTGGGAGGCTGAGACAGGAGGATCAAAGGTTCAAGACCTAAGCAATTTAGATAGACCCTGTTTCAAAATAAAATCAGAATCTGGGTGTGGTGGCGCATGCTTGTAATCCCGGCGCCTGGGAGGCTGAGACAGGAGGATCGCACAGGTTCAAAGCCAGCCTCAGCTACTGAGTGAGGCTCTCGGCAACTTAGTGAGACCCTGTGCCCAAATAAAATATAAAATAGGTCTGGGAGTATAGCCCAGAGGTAGAAAGCCTGTGGATTCCACCCCTAGTACCACAGAATAAATAAATAAATAAATAAATAAATAAATAAATAAAATAAATAAAATCAGCTGGGAGTAGTTACGCACGCTTGAAATCCCTGCGCTTGGGAGGCTGAGACAGGAGGATTGCACAGGTTCAAAGCCAGCCTCAGCTACTTAGTGAGGCTGTCAGCAATTTAATGAGACCCTGTGTCCAAATAAAGTATAAAATAAGTCTGGGAGTATAGCCCGGAGGTAGAAAGCCTCTGGGTTCCACCTCCAGTACCCCCTTCCCAAACACACACACACACACACACACACACACACACACACACACACACACACACACATTTCCATCCTTGTATTCACTTAGCAAAAGCCCAAGCAGTTACTGTCAACTTCTTTCTTCTTTTCTCTCCTTTTTTGTGGTCCTGGGGATTGAGCCCAGAGGCATTCTACCTCCACGTTACACGTCTAGCCTCATTTTAGCTTTTATTTGGACAGAATCTTGCTGAGTTGCTGTGAGGCTCACTGGGGTGCGAAGTGTGGCCGTGAACTGCGATCCTCCCGTCTCAGTCCCAGGGCGGCGATCTCAGGCCTGCGCCTTCATGCTTGGCTTTCATTTTTTCTCTTAAACTTCGCATTCAGTTCCTTAGCAAATCCTGTAAGTGTACCATTACAGTAAATCTAGAATCCAGAGCTAGACTTGGTGGTACACACCTGCAGTCTAAGAGAGGCTAAGACTGGAGAATCACAGATTTGAAGCCAGACGCAGTGACTTAGTGAGAACTTGTTTGAAAAATAAAAAATAACAAAGGCTGGGATTGTAGCTCAGAGGTAGAACTCCCCTGGGTTCAATGCCCAGTGCCAAATAAGTAAGTAAATAAATGAATAAATAGAAGCCGGGCGTGGTGGCGCACGCTTGTAATTCCAGCATTTGGGAGGCTGAGACCATAGGATCATGGTTCACAGGCAGCCTCAGCTACTTAGTGAGGCCCTTTGCAACTCAGTGAGACCCTGTTTTGAAATAAAGAATAAAAAATTGGACTGGGGGTATAGCTTGGAAAAAAAGGAAATAAATAGAATCAGTCTAGCTGGGCGTGGTGGCGCATGCTTGTAATCCCATGCTTGGGAGGCTGAGACAGGAGGATCACACAGGTTCAAAACCAGCCTCAGCTACTGAGTGAGGCTCTCAGCAACTTAGTGAGACCCTATTTCCAAATAAAATATAAAATAGTTCTGGGGGTATAGCTGGGAGGTAGAAAAGCCCCTGGGTTCTACCCCCAAGTACCACACACACACACACACACACACACACACACACACACACACACAAATAGAATCAGTCTAGAATCTAAACAGTCTTTGCCCTCTGCTTACACTATGCTGGTCCAAGCTGTGTTGTCTGTCTTATGGATTGCTATTACAGTCATCTAACTAGCTTTTCCACCTCTACTGTGTGTGTGTGTGTGTGTGTGTGTGTGTGTGTGTGTGTTACTGGGATTCAACCCAGGGGCATTCTACCTGCGAGCTACCATTTTATTTTATCTTATTTTATCTTATTTTATTATTTTCTTTTACAGAACTGGGTATTGAACCCAGGGGCATTCTAACATCAAGTCACACACCCAGCTCTCTTAATTTTTCATTTTGAAACAGGGTCTTTCTAAGTTGCTGAGGCTGACCTTGAACTTGAGATCCTTCTCAGTCTCAGTCTGAGCCTCCCAAGTACTGGGCTTCAAGTACTGGAATCACAGGTATATACTGCTACTCCTGGCTTGAAAGATCTTTTTTTTTTGTACCTATTTTATTTTTTATCTTGAAACAGTGTCTCACTAAGTTGCGAAGGGCCTCACTAAATAGCTGAGGCTGGCTGCGAACCTGCCATCCTCCTGTCTCAGCCTCCCAAGTACTGGGATTACAAGCGTGCGCCACCACTCCCAGCAAAAGATCCTTTTAAAATCGAAATCAGATCTGGTTAGTCCTCAGTACAACCCCCCTGGGCTTCTTCCCTGACTCAGCATAAGCCAAAGTCCTTGCCCTGGGGCTGGTGATCTTTGGGCTGAACATCCTGGGCTGAACATCCTGCCCCAGTCCAGGACTGGTCTCCTACCATTCTCCGCCCCTCCAGCCTTGCTGGCTTTCTCTGCACTGAGCCTGGCCCTTCGCCCTGCATGCTTCTGGGGAAGCCGACCCCAGCATCTGAGATCACTCCCTCATACCTGCGGACCCTCCTCCATGACACGTGCCACCTTTGGCGCCCTGTATATTTGATTATTACCGTATTTGTCTCCTCCCATGACAAAAGCAATTCCAGGATAGCAGGTACTCAGCAAATACTTGGATGTTGACGGCTATGGTTCTTATATCATTAGCAGATAAGCCTGCAGGGACTTAGGGCTGAAGTTGGCATGGTGGCATATGCTTGCAGTCCCACTACTTTGGGGGCTGAGACAGGAGGATTTCAGGTTCAAGGACAGTCTCCGCAAGTAGTGAGACCCTCATCAACTTAGTACGACCCTGTTTCCAAATAAGAAATAAAATGGGGCTGGGGGGTATAGCGCATAGAATGCATCTGAGTTCAATCCCCAGCACCACACACAAACACAAAATGTCTCTTCTCAACACCCTTAGATAGTGTAAGGCTGGTGTGAAGGACCCCAGGATATTGCCTGTAAAAGGAGAGAGTCATACAGAGCATCAGATTAGGTGGAGACTGAATTGAGCCTCCTAGTTGATCCATGGAGGAAGAGACTGCCGGGCTTCCTCTGCTTCCCAGAAGGAACGTCAGAGCAGGTGGCCGCTAGGGATATGTAGCAGAGCTGTTAGGCATTTGATTTCATTGATTTATTTCTTTTTGCGGTGCTTGGGATTGAACTCAGAGGTGTTCTACCTCCAAGCTGCACCCCCAAACAGTCTATCAAACTCTCAATCTCTTCTCTCTCCCATCCATCCATCCATCCATCCATCCATCCATCCATCCATCCATCCATCTATCTATCTCTTTATCTATCTCTGTACCATAATTGAACCCAGAGGTATTTTTGCCTTCAGCGTTTTTTTTTTTTTTTTGTGTGTGTGTGTGTGTGTGGTCCTGGGGATGGAACCCAGGGGCTTTCTACCTCCAGGCTACACTCCTAGACCTATTATTTTAATATTTTATTTGGAAACAGGGTCTCACTAGGTTGCTGAGAGCCTTACTGAGTAGCTGAGGCAGGCTTCAAACCTGAGTGATCCTCCTGTCTCAGCTTCTCAAATACTGGGATTACAAGCATGCACTACCAAACCCAGCTTCTCCAGACCATATATATATATATATATATATATATATATATATATATATATAATGTTTTGAAACAATTTCTTCCTAGGTTGCTAAATTCTGAGGCTGTTTTCAAACTTGCGATTCTCCTGTCTCAGCCACTCGAGTACTAGGATTGCAGGCATGTGCCACCACGCCCAGCTATGTCAGCTATTTTAACATGCACAAAGAGAGCCATAAACTATTCCACCATGGCATAAACTCTGTACCATTTCTTTTGAGATAGAAAACTAATGCCATGTGCCCCTCACAAACAGGCGTGCCTCTCTGCCCACGCCCTTTGGAGTCCCAGTTCCTCTGTCTGTCCTCCTCTCTCATGCTAGGTGGCAGTGGGTTCATTTGTCCCCGACTAAGATTTCTCAGAGAGAGAAAAAAAAGGAACTTACGAAGAATAAAATAGAAATGCCCGAGTGCACCGCCAAGCACTGGCTTTGGCACAAGGCAGCGGGTTGTTGGAGTACCTAGAAAAACTGCGAGGTTTCAGGAATCCAGGGCGGGTCATGGAGGCCTGTGGGCAGGGGCCTCCCTGGGGTCCCACCACCACCCATCTCACACTTCACTCCCCACCACCTGCAAGCTGACCTTCCCAGGTAGGAGCATTCCGCGCTGTCCGCCCTGCTCCTGCCCCACGCCAGCCCTGCTCAGCCAGGCATGAGCAATCGCCATCCTGTGTGACTCTCACAGTGCAACCCAAGGGAGTATCAGCATATGATAATGTTCTCTGCATCTCTGTGTCTGAGGCTGGCCTCGAACCTGCAACCCTCCTGTCGCATCCTCCCAAATACTAGGATTACAAGTGTGTGTCACCATGCCTGACATTTCTCTGTAGCTCTAGACGCTGGAATCTTTTAATTAATCAATTAATTTTTGGCACTAGGAATTGAACCCAGGAATATTCTACCTCTGAGCTACCCCCCCCCCAGGTGTATTTTATGTTTAGTTTGGAACAGCATCTCCAGCTGGGCGGGGTGGCGCACGCCCGTGCCTGTGATCTCACTACTTGGGAGGCTGAGACGTGAGGGTGTCAGGTTTGAGGACAGCCTCAGCCATTTAGCAAGACTTTGTTTCAAAACGAAAAATAAAAAGGGCTGCGGGTGTAGTTCAGAGGTAGAATGTCCCTGGGTTCCATCCTCAGTACAAAAAAATAAAAGTGAAACAGCATCTCCCTAAGTTGCGGAGGGTTTCGCCTGCAGTCTTCTTGTCTCAGCTTCCCAAGTACGAGGTAGGATCACAGGTGTGCACCACCAGGCCTCGCTTAAATGACATATTTATGGGAAAAATAATTTCTAACCTTAGAAATGACCAGAGGAATGATACCACTAAGACAAGAAACTACTGGAAAATTCAGGCTTGTTTTATTTATTTATTTATTTATTTATTTATTTATTTATTATTTTTTGGTGGTACTGGGGTTCCTGGAAGCCCTTCTACCTCCAGGCTACACTCCCAGACCTATTTTTGACATTTTTTTTTTTTTTTTTAAATTTGGAAACAGGCTCTCTTAAGCCAGCGAGGCTGGCTTCGAACCTGCGCGATCCTCCTGTCTCTGCCTCCCAAGCGCGGGGATTACAAGCGTGCGCCACCACGCCCGGCTTTTATTTATTTATTTATTTATTTATTTAGTGGGTCTGGCGATGGAACCCTGGGGCATGTGACCTCCGAGCTATACCCCCTACCCTATTTTTTATTCTTTATTTTGAAACAGGGTCTCACTGAGTTGCAGAGGGCCTCACTAAGTAGCTGAGGCTGTCCGTGAACCACGATCCTCCGGTCTCAGCCTCCCGAATGCTGGGATCACAAGCGTGCGCCACCACGCCTGGCCTCAGGCTTGTTTTATTAGCTTGATAGAGCAAACAACTCATTTGGGGTTAGGGAATAATAACAAGTTTTTGAGTATTTTATTTTGACTATTTTATTCAGATTTAAATACTTAAAACAATTTTAACTTTGCTGTGCACATAGTTCTATTATGTATCATGCTACTTGGTATTCACAAGAATAACAAGTATGTAACATTTGTTAATTTTAAAAAAAAGGACCAAGCCCGGCGTGGTGGCGCACACTTGGAATCCCAGTACTTGGGAGGCTGAGACAGGAGGATTGCAGGTTCATGGACAGCCTCAGCTACTTAGGCCCTCCACAATTTAGTGAGATCCTGTTTAAAAATAAAGAATAAAAAATAGGACTGGGGGAGTAGCTCTGAGGTTGAATGCCTCTGGGTTCAATCCCCAGTCCCACCAAAAAAAAAAAAATAATAATAATAATAAAAAATAAAAAAATAAAAGGACCAGATTATGCATAGGTTTCCCAGAACTAAGTAAAAATGCTGTCTTGCATAGGCATGGTGGCACATACCCATAATCCCATTTCTTGGGAGGCTGAGACAGGAAGATCCCTTGTTTGAGGGCAGCCTTAACAATTTAGCAAGACTCTCGGCAATCTAGCAAGACCCTGTTTCAAAACAAAAACAAAACAAAACAAAAAATAGGACTGGGGGTGTATCTCCGAAGTATAATGCCACGGGTTCAATCCCCAGTAACTAACAACACACACACACACACACACACACACACACTGGTATTTTTCAGCCATTATTGGAGCAAGACATTAGAATCAAATGAAGGCCAGTCATCCTGTTTAATGATATCTCTAATAATTAATCCTAAGTAGAAATAAATATGCTCAGGCTTATCTGCCACAAAGGGAACTTCATGTACATAGCATGGAAATATTAATTGTTGCCAACATTCCAGAGCTACGTTTGTGAGCTTATCTACCAGAGGGAATTAGGAAGGCCGTCCCTGGTCACCTGGTCGTGACCGAGTGCAGACTGTGAGGTGTCTGGCCCAAGCTCTGCGAAGCTCGCTGCTGGCAGCCCGCGCTGGGTAAGCTGACCATTTTCCATCTCTGGTTTCTCAGAGTTGATGAAGGCCTGGGTTTTTCATTTCCTGTTGACACGCGGGGCCCCCTTTCCCTCCAATCCTGCCGCTCCTGGGTAGTTGCAGTATGGATTTTCTTCCCTGCAGCCCTTCAGCTGACTCTTGCCACCATCTTGGCCCTCTGCAACTTAGTGAGACCCTGTTTCAAAAAAGTAAAGAATAGGGCCGAACATGGTGGCGCACGCTTGTAATCTTAGTACATGGGAGACTGAGGCAGGAGGATCGCAGGTTCTGGCCAGCCTCAGCTACTCAGTGAGGCTTTCTGCCACTTAGTGAGACCCTGTTTCCAAATAAAGAACAAAAATTGGGCTGGGAGTGTAGCTCAGAGGTATAGTGCCCCTGGGTTCCATCCCTAGCACAAAAAGAAAGAACTAGCAGAGGTGGCAGAAGGGGGTCTAAGCACGAGCCTCGTTCCTGGCTCTCCCAGCCACTGTATGGAATAAGACTATTGTAATGCAGCCAGATCATCGCAGTTGTCAACATCTCAGTCTCGAGCCAGACACAGCTGGGCATGGTGACACACGCCTGTAAACCAGTACCTGGGAGGCTGACACAGGGGGGCTGTGGGTTCAGAGGTGGCCTTGGCAGCCCAGCCAGGCTCTTAGCAACGGAGACCCTGTTTTCAAAAAAAAAAAAAAAAAATCACTGGGCTTGGGGGCGCACGCTTGTAATCCAAGCATTCTGGAGGCTGAAACTCGAGGATCTTGAATCGTGGACAGCCTCAGCTACTTACGACCTTCGCAACTTAGTGATACCCTGTTTCAAAATAAAGAAAAAAAAATAGCGTAGCTCGGAAGTCGAATGCCCCTGGGTTTCATCCACAGGCCCGCAAAATAAATAAATAAATAAATAAATAAATAAATAAATAAATAAAATAAAAAATATGGGTGTGTAGCTTGGAGGTAGAATGCCCTTTCAATTCTGAGTAAACACAGGCACACATGGCCAGCAGGTGGCAGGCAGGACCCAGGCAGGTGGGTGGCAAGGCCTCACCTTCAAGGCTGGGGTCAGTGTTGTGCTCTAGTCCTTGGAAGAGCCGCGGGTGTGGGGAGGGGGCCTCAGCTTTGGGAGACAGCAGGGACGCCCACGAGAGCTGGGTTCTAAGAATGGGCCCCAGGCTTCGGCTACCTGTGTGAAGGACTCCTAGCTCAGCCCCGCTGGCTGTGGCTTGCCTATGGCCCTTTCCCACGGCCACCCTCCGTGAGGGTCGCAGCCTGGCCTGCACCCTTTGGAGCTGGGCGAGCACGCACTCTTCCTGATCGTGCCTCAGCCCCGCTCCTCCTTTCGCGTCTTCACCTTTTGATTTTCTCAGCACATGGCTCCACTGCATCCACTCGCGTCCCAACGCCCACGGTCTAACTTATTGCATGGACACACGTCCCTGTCCTCAGCTTATGCCCAGCTTCCATATCTCTGTTCATATTCGTGGCAAGAGACCTGAGTCTTAGGCGCATTTTCCAAGCAACCAGTGGGTGGAATCCCAGGGTGACAGTCCACAAAACCTCCCGGGTCTCCATCATTTCAGTCGGGTGTGCGAAGGCAGGCGAGGCTGTGCAGTGGCTGTCCAGGGAACACGCCTGCGCTGCGTTACCAGGTGGCGCCCAGTGCCTGCAGGTGCAGTAGCAGCTTTCCTGCGGCCAGGCCCAGGGCTGGGCAGCTGCTCCGCTGCCCTTCCTGCTCCCATGAAGCAGAGTAGCTGCAGCGGCCATGAGGCCCTGGGACACCTGCCCACCCCACCGCTCTGCTTATATCCCTTTGAGATGCCGCGAGCGCTTCCTCTTAACCCCCCAGGCCAATCAGTGAGACAAGACTCTAATCTGGGATCCAGGGTATTTGTTAAAAAAAAAAACAACAAACCCGAATGTGGTGGCTCATGCGTGTCACCCCAGCACTTGGGAGTCTGAGACAGGAGGATCGCAGGTTTGAAGCCAGCTGCAGCAACTTAGTGAGATCCTGTTTCCAAATAAAAAGTGAAATATAGGGCTAGGGGGGAACCCTGGAGGTAGAAGGCCCCTGGGTTCCATTCCCAGTACTGCCCCACACAAATTATATCCCTTGTTTAATTAATTAATCTTTTTTGTGGTACTGGGGATGGAACCTGGAGACATTCTACCTCTGAGCTATACCCTCAGCCTCTTTCTTTCTTTCTTTCTTTCTTTCTTTCTTTCTTTCTTTCTTTCTTTCTTTCTTTCTTTCTTTCTGTGGTACTGGGGATGGAACCCAGGGGCATTCTACCTCTGAGCTACACCCTCACCCCTATTTCTTTATTCTTTATTTTGAAACAAATTCTCACTAAGTTTCAGAAGGCCTCACTAAGTAGCTGAGGCTGTCCACGAACCATGATCCTCCTATCTCAGCCTCCCAAATGCTGAGATTACAACCGTGCACCACCCTGCCTGGCTCCTCAGCCCTATTTTTTATTCTTCATTTTGAAACAGGGTCTCACTAAGTTGCTGAGGGCCTCATAAGTAGCTGAGGCTGGCCTGGAACCTGTGATCCTCCTGTCTCAGCCTCCCAAGTACTGGGATTAGAAGGGTGGGCATTCATGCCCGGCTTCTAGTTTTTATTTTGAAACAGGGTCTTGCTAAGTTGCCGAGGCTGGCCTTGAACCTGTGATCCTCCTATTTCAGCCTCCCAAGTGCTGGGATTCCGTGTACCACCATGCCGGGCTTGTTCCCCTCCTTGGGATGTGCTTCTTCCTCCCTGTCAACACCTTTGCACTCCAGTAGCTGTTGAATTGAATCTACCAGTTAGTTCCGAGTTGTAGACTCGATGGACTTGAGCTCTCTGCCGGTGGACACGTGTTTGCCGTCTCCTCTGCTGCTGAGCAGAGGGAGCGCGGCGTATACAGACGGGCAGAGCCAGTGTGAGCGAGGGATGGTGTTGGTGGAGCCCCCGGCGGCAGGTCTCTGAGCAGAGGCAGTCCCGTGGACACTACACCAGAGAAGCTGCCTAGGTCCTGCATCTCGTGTCCTCAGGGCCACGGGAACCCTCGTTCTGGAGAGCGCCCAAGGTGAATTCTCAGGCGGGACAAAGGTTTCTCTGAAGTTGTGTTGTTTAGACGCTGCTGTGCGGATGTCGGAAACCTCAGCCCTTTCCTTCGACTTGAACTTCTGTGTGAGAACAGTGCTGGGGAGGTTCCTCGAATGCTTACTGCAGATTTGAATGTTAAACACAATGCGTCTTTGATGATTAAAGGCCCTAGCCGGCAGGTGGACATGTTTAAACTAAACAGTGGTTTAAGGCCCCTCATTCTTCTTTTAGAATCTGTTAACATCCCAGCCTTCAAAGGCCATTGGTAACCTGTATATTTAGCACTTTGTCCAGAGCGTTTAATGCTTGAGAATAGAGAAATGTGTTTGCCTTTTTCCTGTCTATAATTCATATGGCCTCTCTTTGTAATTCTATAAAACTTTATTACTATAAAATCCAGTTAATTAATTAAGCCAGATATGTTAGCACATGCCTGTAATAACAATACTTAGAGGCTGAGCCGGGCGTGGTGGCGCACGCTTGTAATCCCCGCGCTTGGGAGGCTGAGACAGGAGGATCGCACAGGTTCGAAGCCAGCCTCAGCTACTTAGTGAGGCTCTCAGTAACTTAGTGAGACCCTGTTTCCAAATAAAATACAAAATAGGTCTGGGAGTATAGTCTGGAGATAGAAAGCCTCTGGGTTCCACCCCTAGTACCATCAAAAAACAAACAAACAAACAAACAAAAAAACTTAGAGGCTGAGACAGGAGGATTACAGGTTTGAGGACAGCTCCAGCAATGTAGCGAGGCTCTTTTTTTTTTTTTCCTCTTTTTGTCATACTAGGGATGGAACCCAGGGGCATTCTCCCTCTGAGCTATACCCCAAGCCCTACTTTTTATTCTTTCTTTTTTTAACAATTTAATTTTATTTTTTTGCAGTACTAGGGATTGAACCCGGGGGCATTCTACCTCCAAGCTACATCACCAGTCCTATTTTTTATTCTTTATTTTGAAACAGGGTCTCACTAAGCTGCAGAGGGCCTCACTAAGTAGCTGAGGCTGGCTGAGAACCTGCGATCCTTCTGTCTCAGCCTCCCAAGTACTATGATTACAAGCATGCGCCACCATGTCCTGCTTTATTCTTTATTTTTGAAACAAGGTCTCACTAAGTTTCAGAGGGCCTCAGTAAATAGCTGAGGCTGTCCGCAAACCCCCATCCTCTTGTCTCAGCCTCCTAAGAACTGAGAAAGATTACAAGCGTGGGCCACCATGTATTGTAGTGAGACTTACCAACCTAGCGAGACCCTGTTTCAAAATAATAAAGGGCTGAGGGTACACCTCATTCTGCTTGGAGGCAGAATGTACCTGGGTTTAATCTTCAGTACCACAAAAACAAAACGAAAAACAGTTATTAATAACCAAACTCAAACTAGAAGTATAATAATTTCAAAACTCTTGATGTGTTGTTGCTATTTTTAAATAGGAGTTGGGATATGTTTTAGACATGTAAATATTTTGAAGCCATTTTCTTTTCTACAAAAAGAAATGTATACAGTATATTAAGTGATATCCAACTTAGTGACTAACAACCCAGTACCCCCCACACTGGACTCCAGATGCAGTGAGTGGTAAGGCACGCCTCTAAGCCCACCTGAGAGGCTGAGACAAGAGGATCACAGGTTTGAGACCAGCCTTGGCAACTTAGTGAGCCTCTCAGCAACCTAGTGAGACCCTGTCTGAAAGCAAAAAAAAAAAAAAAAAAAAAGGGCTGGAGGTAGGTGTAGCTTGGAGGTAGAATGCCTCTGAGTTTAACCCTCAGTACCAAAAAAAAAAAAAAAAAAAAAAAAAAAGAATGAGGAAAGGAAAGAACAGGAGTGGTTACTGAGCCCCTGCTCTGGGACTGAGAAGAGAACTGGCTATTTGGTCACATCCCAGGTAGTGGGTTTTACCTGGAGATTCAGGTGTTCTGCAGGGCACTCTTATTTCCTGGGTGTCTCTGTGTGGGGATGACTTCTGTGACTTTTCTATTCCTTTTTAAAAATTTTTTTAAATTTTTAAATTTTTATTATTATTTTTTGGTGGTACTGGGGTTCCTGGAAGCCCTTCTACCTCCGGGATACACTCTCACGGGCTACACTGCCAGACCCATTTTTTTAAACAAAATTTTTATTAAACCTAAATGGTATACATTTAAACTATATTTGGCGCCTCTCCCCCCCCGCCCCCGTTTTCCCTTCCCCCCTCCCACCAATGGTTGTCCAGGTTAACCATGTTTTATTCATAATTTTACACATGTTCAGATGTTGACCCTCATTAATCAAGATCAGCCTTCCTCCTCTCCTATCTTTCCATTCAAACGTTGCTGAGATTTCCCCTCCATTATCAGGAGTCCCACTGGTATCCTCTGTGTTTCCTAGTTTGGGCATATTAGAGGAAACATATGTCCCCTCTCCTTCTGTGCTTGGCTGATCTCACTTAATGCTCTCCAGGACTTTCCATCTTCTTGCAAATGATATAATTTTGTTCTTCTTTATGGCTGAATAGAATTCCATTGTGTGTATTTCCCAAAGTTTTGCTATCCATTCATCTGTTGATGGAGATCTGGGTTGGTTCCATATTTTGGCTATTACGAATTGTGCTGCAATGAACATAGGTATGTGTAAGTTGCTGTAGTTCTCTGAATTCAACCCCTTTGGAAAGATACCCAGGAGTGGTATAGCTGGTGGAAACAGGGCCTCTTAAGCCAGCGCGCTGGCTCCAAACCAGCACGATCCTCCTGTCTCCGCCTCCCAAGTGTGGGGATTACAAGCGTGCGCCACCACACCCGGCTCTATTCCTTTTTTTAAAGTTAAAAAACAGTAGTTCTCTATTTTAGGCTGTGAAATTGTAGCTCACATCAAACAGTCACTGGAGGTGATGACAGTTTAAGAGGGGTATTATTTTTATTTTTTTATTTTTTTTTTAATTAATTTATTTTTTAAATTGGTGCATTGTAGTCATATATCAATCACATTGGAGTACAAGACTTGAGAGGATATACAAGCACACATCATCCAATTAGCCCTCCTCCAGCCCCTGTCCCATTCCCTCCCCCTCCCTCCATCCCACACTTCTTTGGTGATTTACTTTGATACATTTGTTTATGTACCTCCTGCATTTTAAAGAGGCTCCGTCCTCCAGTATTACATACCCTCTGATTGGTCACATTAGTTGCTTCACTATAGGGCCCTTTCTATAGCTCAACCTCTTCCTGTTGCCCTTTTCCTCCTAGTTATTGCTGATTAAGAGAAGCGTCTGATTTATATTTTCTGCGATATTTCTCTGTGCATGCTGCGTTGCAAGTACCAATCCCACTCTTGATGGTCCCAGTAGTGGCCTGGCTACTCAGTGGATTGATCCAGACCTCGCTGGCTCACGCAGCGGCCTTGCCTCATGGGAGGACCCAGTTCTGGTCTCGCTGGCCCCTGAACCGGTCAAACCCCTAAGCTGGCTTTGGTCCCGACCTTGGAGGCCGAAGGAGTGAACTTGCCTCACGCCAGGCTCCGATGCTGGCCATTGGCCCCTGCACCGGTCTAACCCCTTGGCAGGATTCCAATCCCGGCCTCGGATGCCCCAACACTGGTAATGCCTCACGGCAGGCTCCGATGCCGGCCTCACTGGCCCCAGCACCGGCCTAACCCCTTGACAGGCTCTTATCCTGGCCTCAGAGGCCCCAGTACCGGCCTTGCCTCATGGCAGGCTCCGATGCCGGCCTCGCTGGCCCCAGCACCGGCCTAACCCCTCGGCAGGCTCTTATCCTGGCCTCGAAGGCCCCAGTACCGGCCTTGCCTCACGGCAGGCTCCGATGCTGGCCTCGCTGGCCCCAGCACCGGCCTAACCCCTCGGCATGCTCCGATCCCGGCCTCGGAGGCCCCAGCACTGGTCATGCCTCACGGCAGGCTCCGCTGCCGGCCTCGTTGGCCCCAGCACCGACCTAACCTCTCGGCAAGCTCTTATCCTGGCCTCGGAGGCCCCAGTACCGGTCTTGCCTCACGGTAGGCTCCGATGCCGGCCTCGCTGGCCCCAGCACCGGCCTAACCCCTCGGCAGGCTCTTATCCTGGCCTCGAGGCCCCAGTACCGGCCTTGCCTCAAGGCAGGCTCCGATGCCGGCCTCGCTGGCCCCAGCACCGGCCTAACCCCTCAGCAGGCTCTTATCCTGGCCTCAGAGGCCCCAGTACCGGCCTTGCCTCACGGCAGGCTCCGATGCCGGCCTCACTGGCCCCAGTAGCGGCCTAACCCCTCGGCAGGCTCCGATCCCGGCCTCAGAGGCCCCAGTACCGGCCTTGCCTCAAGGCAGGCTCCGATGCCGGCCTCGCTGGCCCCAGCACCGGCCTAACCCCTCGGCAGGCTCTTGTCCTGGCCTCGGAGGCCCCAGTACCGGCCTTGCCTCACAGCAGGCTCCGATGCCGGCCTCGCTGGCCCCAGCAGCGGCCTAACCCCTCTGCAGGCTCCGATCCCGGCCTCGGAGGCCCCAGCACTGGTCATGCCTCAAGGCAGGCTCCGATGCCGGCCTCGCTGGCCCCAGCACTGGCCTAACCCCTTGGCAGGCTCTTATCCTGGCCTCGGAGGCCCCAGTACTGGCCTTGCCTCACGGCAGGCTCCGCTGCCGGCCTCGCTGGCCCCAGCACCGGCCTAACCCCTCGGCATGCTCCGATCCCGGCCTCGGAGGCCCCAGCACTGGTCATGCCTCACAGCAGGCTCCGCTGCCGGCCTCGTTGGCCCCAGCACCGGCCTAACCCCTCGGCAAGCTCTTATCCTGGCCTCGGAGGCCCCAGTACCGGCCTTGCCTCACGGCAGGCTCCGATGCCGGCCTCGCTGGCCCCAGCACAGGCCTAACCCCTCGGCAGGCTCTTATCCTGGCCTAGAGGCCCCAGTACCGACCTTGCCTCAAGGCAGGCTCCGATGCCGGCCTCACTGGCCCCAGCACTGGCCTAACCCCTCGGCAGGCTCTTATCCTGGCCTCGGAGGCCCCAGTACCGGCCTTGCCTCACGGCAGGCTCCGATGCCGGCCTCGCTGGCCCCAGCAGCGGCCTAACCCCTCGGCAGGCTCCGATCCCGGCCTCGGAGGCCCCAGCACTGGTCATGTCTCAAGGCAGGCTCCGATGCCGGCCTCGCTGGCCCCAGCACCGGCCTAGCCCCTTGGCAGGCTCTTATCCTGGCCTCGGAGGCCCCAGTACCGGCCTTGCCTCACGGTAGGCTCCGATGCCGGCCTCGCTGGCCCCAGCACCGGCCTAACCCCTCGGCAGGCTCTTAACCTGGCCTCGAGGCCCCAGTACCGGCCTTGCCTCAAGGCAGGCTCCGATGCCAGCCTCACTGGCCCCAGCACCGGCCTAACCCCTCAGCAGGCTCTTATCCTGGCCTCAGAGGCCCCAGTACCGGCCTTGCCTCACTGCAGGCTCCGATGCCGGCCTCACTGGCCCCAGCAGCGGCCTAACCCCTCGGCAGGCTCCGATCCCGGCCTCAGAGGCCCCAGTACCGGCCTTGCCTCAAGGCAGGCTCCGATCCCGGCCTCGGAGGCCCCAGCACTGGTCATGCCTCAAGGCAGGCTCCGATGCCGGCCTCGCTGGCCCCAGCACCGGCCTAACCCCTCGGCAGGCTCTTATCCTGGCCTCGGAGGCCCCAGTACTGGCCTTGCCTCACGGCAGGCTCCGCTGCCGGCCTCGCTGGCCCCAGCACCGGCCTAACCCCTCGGCATGCTCCGATCCCGGCCTCGGAGGCCCCAGCACTGGTCATGCCTCACAGCAGGCTCCGCTGCCGGCCTCGTTGGCCCCAGCACCGGCCTAACCCCTCGGCAAGCTCTTATCCTGGCCTCGGAGGCCCCAGTACCGGCCTTGCCTCACGGCAGGCTCCGATGCCGGCCTCGCTGGCCCCAGCACCGGCCTAACCCCTCGGCAGGCTCTTATCCTGGCCTAGAGGCCCCAGTACCGACCTTGCCTCAAGGCAGGCTCCGATGCCGGCCTCACTGGCCCCAGCACTGGCCTAACCCCTCGGCAGGCTCTTATCCTGGCCTCGGAGGCCCCAGTACCGGCCTTGCCTCACGGCAGGCTCCGATGCCGGCCTCGCTGGCCCCAGCAGCGGCCTAACCCCTCGGCAGGCTCCGATCCCGGCCTCGGAGGCCCCAGCACTGGTCATGCCTCAAGGCAGGCTCCGATGCCGGCCTCGCTGGCCCCAGCACCGGCCTAGCCCCTTGGCAGGCTCTTATCCTGGCCTCGGAGGCCCCAGTACCGGCCTTGCCTCACGGCAGGCTCCGATGCCGGCCTCGCTGGCCCCAGCACCGGCCTAACCTGAGGGGTATTATTTTTAGAAGTTAACGCATGCAGCTGGGTGAGGTGGCCCCCACCTCTGATCCCAGTATTAGGGAGGTTGAGTCAGGATGTTTGTGGGTTCAAGAGTGGCTTCCGCAACTTAGCAAGACTCTTAGCAACCTCGCCAGTGCCTGTTTAAAAACAAAAACTAAAACGAAGTTGGGGTGCAGCTCGTAGGTGGGAAGCCCCCAGGTTCAATCCCCAGCCCCCCTCGCCCACATACACACGAGGTCAAGGTGCTACTTGTATCTGTGAACCTCCCTGCTCCTCCCTTTCGAGTTTCATGGACACCTGCTGCAGGAAGAGAGGCCTGCTTACTGGCATGGACTTTGCCTGCAGTTACAGTTTGAAGAGGATCCCCAACTGAGCTGGAAACCAGCCGCGCATGCTCCGTCATCAGCCGCGGACGCTTCGTCATCAGCCGTGCACGCTCCGTCACCAGCCGTGCACGCTCCGTCATCAGCCGTGCACGCTCCGTCACCAGCCGCGCATGCTCCGTCATCAGCCGCGCACGCTTCGTCACCAGCCGCGCATGCTCCGTCATCAGCCGCGCACGCTCCATCACCAGCCGCGCACGCTCCGTCATCAGCCGCGGACGCTTCGTCATCAGCCGTGCACGCTCCGTCACCAGCCGTGCACGCTCCGTCATCAGCCGCGCACGCTCCATCACCAGCCGCGCATGCTCCGTCATCAGCCGCGCACTCCATCATCAGCCACGCACGCTCCATCACCAGCCGCACCTGCAGGCGCTGACCTGCAGCGTCCACGAGTGCAGTGGCCATTTCAGTCTGCCATGGCTTCCCTCAAAGGCTTCTCCCAGGGACCATTCCTGCCTGGCTTGTCACTCAGCTGTGGCTTCCTACAATCGAGGAAACACCAGCTGCCCTGGTTTCTTCCATTGCTCGGTGTGTGCGAGTCGGAGAAGACCTTAGGCAAGAAGGGAGGCCCCGGGATCAGTCAGCCTGTGTCTGTTGCCCGCATCCCAGGCGCTGTGCGTGTGCCTGTCACAGCCAGTGTCCCCTTTGGTCCTCACAGCGCTCCCAAGATGTCAGTGCTTTTGTGACCTCCACATTACCCACGAGGAAAGACAGCCTCAGCCTGGTTGGTTACGTGTTAATATGTTACTTGGAAAATGGCGGGCAGCCGAGACGCAGATCTGGGTCGGGCTGACTTCAAAGCAGGGCTTTAAAGAAGAGCAAACATGAGCCGCTCTTACGGCTGTGTATGGAGCACGGAGCCTTGGGTGTTGCAGTTTCCTCGGCTGAGTAGCCGCAGACTGGTCTCAGCACTCCGGGCGCTGGCCCGGCGTGTGTCCACCGCCAGGGACCTCTCCTGGCCCCCTCTGCCACCCCAGTGTGGAAGAAGCTCTGACTTCCTGCGCCCTAACTGGAGAGGCGGCTTTGCCCTCCCGAGGCGGGTTCCCCCAGCTTATGTTAAAACACAGGAGAGCAAGCCGGAATTATAATTGCTGGGATTGATGAAACCCTTTTTCGACCCAGAAGCAGTTTTTCCGGAGCACATTTAGCTCTTTGAAGTTGCTCTTTTCTGCAGAGTGGTGGCCCTTTCATCCCCTGGAGTGTTTGGTCGCTGGGTGCTCACATGCTCAGAGTTACAAAGCCCAGCCTATTGGAACAGGACTTTTGAGAGCACCGTGCTTGACCGGCAGGGTTCCTGTTTTGCCGTTTGCTAATTCTGACAGTGCCTAAGACTGCTGCCTGCCAAACCTAGACCCGAGGTGCGAGTAGAGGGGACGGACAGTGTCCTGCATACAGGAGGCGCCTGCAGAGGCTGGTGGGCTGAGCGTACAGAACTCGTACGGGCAGAACTTGACACGACTTAAAAATACGTAGAAGTTGGGCGTGGTGGCGCACGCTTGTTATCCCAGCATTTGAGAGGCTGAGACAGGATCGCGGTTCGCGGACAGCCTCAGCTACTTAGGCCCTTTTCAACTCAGTGATACCCTGTTCCAAAATAAAGAATAAAAATTAAAATAGGGCTGGGGGTGTAGCTCAGAGGCAGAATGCCCTTAGGTTCCATCCCCAGTGCCACAAGAAAGAAAAAAAAATAGTGCCTTTCCCATCAACTTGTATCTGTCAGCAAAGCTCTGCTGTGTTTGATCTTATGGGTAGAATAGAATGGAAAGCGATAGACTTTTATAAAGGCCTTGCAGATTTAACTCTAAGTAAGTCTTATGTCTAAAGTCTTGCCGGGCGTGGTGACGCACGCTTGTAATCCCCGCGCTTGGGAGGCTGAGACAGGAGGATCACACAGGTTCGAAGCCAGCCTCAGCTACTTAGTGAGGCTCTCAGCAACTTAGTGAGACCCTGTTTCCAAATAAAATATAAAAAAAGGTCTGGGAGTATAGCCTGGAGGTAGAAAGCCTCTGGGTTCCACCCCCAGTACCACCACCACCAAAATAAATAAATAAATAAAATAAATAAATAAAAATAAAATAAAGCCTTGACTAGCCCAAACTAGCCCCTAGCTTTTCTTCTTTATAAATAAAACAGAGAAATGGACAGCCCTAAAGAGACACAGTGCTCCTGAGAATAGGATATTGTCCCTGCATCTTTCCATCATGAGGAAGATATGTTTCAGCCGGGCGCGGTGGTGCATGCATGTAATTCTAGTACTTGGAAGGCTGAGACAGGATGATTGCAGATTCAAGGCCAGCCTCAGCAATTTAGTGAGGCTCTCTGCAACTTAGTGAGACCCTGTTTCAAAATTTAAGAATAAAATAGGGCTGGGGGTATAGATCAGAGGTAGAATGACCCTGGGTCCTGTCCCCAGTACCACACACTCCCACCCCACACACAAAAAGAGGAAGGAGAAGGAGAAGAAGAAAGGAAGGAAGGAAGGATATTCCTAGTGGATTTATTTATTTAGCAAATAGTTCTCCAATAACAGTGCACAGAGTTATGGCTTTAAGAATATGCATATTTTCTTAAATAACTATACCTATCACATTTTATAGCATTGTTAGTTTTTCCCCTGCTCATAAAATAATACATCTGAGGTGCAAATTTAAGTAAGTTCTAAAACACAAACCAAACAAATATAAATTCTCTTCCTTCCTGTCTTGGACTGAACCCAGGGGCTTTCTAGTTCTGAGCCATACCCCTGGATTCTTCATTTTTTACCTTTTCATATTTGTGTATATATGTGTGTTTTGACCTGGGGATTGAATCCAGGGACGTATACCTCTGAACCACATCCCAGCCCTATTTTATTTTACTTTTTTACTTTGAAACAGGGTCTCATTAGATTACTGAGAGTGTTGCTGTGTTGTTGAGGCTGTCCTCAAACCTGCGATCCTTTTTCAGCTTCCCAAGTACTGGGATTACAAGCCCGTACCACCACACAAGCTCATTTTTTGGCCTTAAAATAGGGTCTCACTAGGTTTCTGAGGGGCTCGCTACGTTGCTGCGACTGGCCTCGAACCTGTGACCCTCCTGCCTCAGTCTCCCAAGTACTGGGATTACATCTGTGCACCGCACGCCCTGCCGTGGTTCCTCAGGTATGCAGTCAAGTTGTTTTGCCATAAATTTTCTAACATCTCTTGGAAAATATTAAGTAGGCAAAGTCTAAATAAAAAGATGAGGAAGTTACCCCTTGCCCAGCTCCATTTCAGAAGCTGGGTTGAAATTGGATGTTTTAGCCAGCGGTACCTAAGCAGCCACCGGGGTGTAACTTGGAGGTAGATTTCCCCTATAATCAAACCCTAGTGCCACCAAAAAAAAAAAAAAAAAAAAAAAAAAAAAAAAAAAAAGGAGGGAACTCAGGAAGGTCAGCAAGAGAGAGGAGAACTTTACACTGTGGCTTTGAAGATGGAAGAGTCATCTGCTGAGGATGCAGGTGGCCTGGAGAAGCCAGGGTCTGGGTTCTTCCTGAGCATTCAGGAAAATGCGGACCCCTGACAGGACGCCAGCCCATTGAAACCCATTTTGGGCTTTTGACCTCTATCTCTGTAAGATAATAAATTTGTTGTTTTAAGCCTTTTAACTTTGTGGTCAGTCAATAAA
Organism: Muscardinus avellanarius; assembly: GCF_963383645.1. Taxonomy (NCBI): domain Eukaryota; kingdom Metazoa; phylum Chordata; class Mammalia; order Rodentia; family Gliridae; genus Muscardinus; species Muscardinus avellanarius. The sequence continues at coordinate 12,132,736 of NC_137805.1, read as the reverse complement.
ACCCCAATAGGAAATTAATATACACCCACCCGGCTGAACCAGCCTCTTCTCAGCAACCAGCCAGCCGGTAGTTACTAAATTCCCCTCGAGCCACAGCCCTATTCAACCCCATTGGTGCTCAGGACTGAGAAGCCCTCTTGCCATGGTAGGCTTTGTAGCTTGGATCTACTGCCACCTAGTGGCTTTTTTGTGCTCATTCCCAAGACTTAGGGGGAAAAGGAATTTAAATGCACCAGAGGTGTATATTTGCAGAGTTGTGAGCCTACTACAGGCAACACTAAAAAGTGTTAAAGATAAGCCGGGCGTGGTGGCGCACGCTTGTAATCCCCGCGCTTGGGAGGCAGAGACAGGAGGACCGCACGGGTTCGAAGCCAGCCGCGCTGGCTTCAGAGACCCTGTTTCCAAGTAAAATATAGAATAGGTCTGGGAGTGTAGCCCGGAGGTAGCAGGCCCCTGGGTTCCATCCCCACTTCAGCAAAACAGTGTGGACCTCTTTCTCCCCATCTCCCCCGCCAAAGGCGCTGGCCGGGGAGTAGGCGAGGGCTGCAGGTGCAGCCCAGTGGTAGAGCTTTTGCCCAGCAGGTGGTGAGCCTTGGGTTCAGGCCCCAAGAGTGGCGTGGAGCTCAAGAAGAAAGAGAGTTGGTTTGGGGTCCCAGGACTGGAGGATCAACGTAGCAGCTTGGTGTCGCCTGTCCTCCTTCCCAGCTGAAGATGACCCAGACTGTGACCTCTACCCTAGCACCAGAAAGGTGGCTTAGCAGGCTCCTTGCATGTGCCACCATGCCCAGCCGGACTTTTTTTTTTTTTTTTTTTTTGGTACTGGGGGTGGGACCCAGGGGCTTTCTACCTCTGGTCTATACTCCCAGGCCTATTTTATACTTTATTTGGACACAGGGTCTCACTAAGTTGCTGAGAGCCTCACTAAGTAGCTGAGGCTGGCTTTGAACCTGTGCCTTCCTCCTGTCTCAGCCTCCCAAGTGCAAGGATTACAAGCGTGCGCCATCACGCCCGGCGCTGACATTTATTTACACGGTGGGCCCTGTTTCTGCGCACCCAGAGAATGTGAGCTGAGTAACCTGGGGGCAGGGGGGGCGATGTCACCACGCTCTGCACTAGATGCCACTATGGTGTCTTTCCACCAGGGCTGGGGGGGTTGATTTTAGCTTTCAAGAATGAGAGTGAGTGATCTTAGAACTTTTACCTATAATCTTCTGCCTTGGCTTCTCATTTTATTCATGAATACACTGGCTTAGAAATCATCTGCCTACCAAGCATGGTGGTGCATGCCTGCAGTCCTAGTACTGAGGAAGCTGAGACAGGAGGAGCTCAGCAACTTAGCAAAACCCCCAGCACCTTAGGTCATGTAGCAAGATAAAAAGGGCTGGGTGTGTAGCTCAAAGATAGAATGCCCCTGGGTTCAATTCCAAGTATAAATGAAAGAAGGAAAGGGAGGGAGGGAGAAAGAGAGAAAAGAGAGAGAGAGAGAAGGAGGAGGAGGAAGAGGAGGAGGAAGAAGGAAGGGCAAGGAAAAGAAAAGGAAAGAAAAAAGCCAAGCCAAGCCGGTTGCCGGGCAGCTGGTGCAGGCAGCGCCCGCGGTGCCCTCCTTGGCAGCCTTTGGGCTGTGTCCTTCGATGCCAGGCTGAGGGCAGCTCTTGGCCCTGTTACATTGTCCTTGAATTGTAATTTGAAGTTGGCACAGGGATATCATTTTTGTTTTAAAAAGCCAAAATCTGGAAATGTAGCATACACTCCTTACTTCTAAGAATATTTCTGATAATATTTCCCACTCCAATTATTCGAAGGAGATTACTGCGTTATAGAGAGCTCTTTCTATGGAATGCTCCTAATTGGCTAAGTCATGCATCCTAGAATTATTTTAACATTGCTGGGAAAGAGGTACTGATAGGATTCCTTTTGAAGAATATGGCCTTTGTCAGGGCTCAGAACTAATGCTGCTTAGAAGCTAGTAGCAATTTCAGGCACTGAGTTAGACAGAATAAGTCTAAAGTATACCTTTTTCTTCTTGTAGACTTCCTGCTGCTAGTCTGCAGATGGAAGACCCCACTTAGGTATATGCGGGATACTTAGGATACTTATTTTATTTTATTTGCGGTACTGGGGATTGAACCCAGATTTCTACCTCTAAGCTATACCCCTGCCCTATTTTTTATTCTTTATTTTGAAACAGGGTCTCACTGAGTTGTCTCATTAAGCCTCACTAAGTAGCTGAGGTCTGCTGCAAACCTGCGATCCTTGTGTCTTACCCTCCCAAATACTGGGATTACAAGCATGCACCACCTTGCCTGGATCATGGACACTTATTTTGTTTTGATTTTTGGTGCTAGGGATTGAACCCAGTACCCACACATGAACTACACACCCAGTCCCTAAAGTTTATTTTTAATGATAAAGCACTTATTACCCTTTTCTTTTTCTTTTCCTTTTTTTTTTTTTTTTTTTTTTTGCAGGTCTGGGGATGAAAGCCAGGGCGTTTGACCTCTGAGCTACACCCCCTGCCCTATTTTTTTTTATTCTTTATTTTGAAACCAGTTCTCACTGAGTTGCAGAGGGCCTCACTAAGTAGCTGAGGCTGTCCGCGATCCTCTGGTCTCAGCCTCCTGAATGCTAGGATTACAAGCGTGCGCCATCACGCCCGGCTTCATTACCCTTTTCTTAAAAAGAAAGAAATAGTATAGTAAAGTATGAAATGGAATGTAAAAGTCCTGATTCTCCCTAGTGCTTCTCCCTAGACACAATCATCGTAAATAAGTTCTATATGTCCTTCCACATATTTACCATGCAGTTGCAAACATATAAACACAGTCAGATACACATATATAGGTACATATATACATATACACATGTATTACACACACCAACAGCATACAGATCTATTTTTTTTAATTTATTTATTTTTTAAATTGGTGCATTGTAGTCATATATCAATCACATTGGAGTACAAGACTTGAGAGGATATACAAGCACACATCATCCAATTAGCCCTCCTCCAGCCCCCGTCCCATTCCCTTCCCCTCCCTCCATCCCACACTTCTTTGGTGATTTACTTTGATACCTTTGTTTATGTACCTCCTGCATTTTAAAGAGGCTCCGTCCTCCAGTATTACATACCCTCTGATTGGTCACATTAGTTGCTTCACTATAGGGCCCTTTCTATAGCTCAACCTCTTCCTGTTGCCCTTTTCCTCCTAGTTATTGCTGATTAAGAGAAGCGTCTGATTTATATTTTCTGCGATATTTCTCTGTGCATGCTGCGTTGCAAGTACCAATCCCACTCTTGATGGTCCCAGTAGTGGCCTGGCTACTCAGTGGACTGATCCAGACCTCGCTAGCTCACGCAGCGGCCTTGCCTCATGGGAGGACCCAGTTCTGGTCTCGCTGGCCCCTGAACCGGTCAAACCCCTAAGCTGGCTTTGGTCCCGACCTTGGAGGCCGCAGGAGTGAACTTGCCTCACGCCAGGCTCCGATGTTGGCCATTGGCCCCTGCACCGGTCTAACCCCTTGGCAGGATTCCAATCCCGGCCTCGGAGACCCCAACACTGGTAATGCCTCACGGCAGGCTCCGATGCCGGCCTCACTGGCCCCAGCACTGGCCTAACCCCTTGACAGGCTCTTATCCTGGCCTCAGAGGCCCCAGTACCGGCCTTGCCTCACGGCAGGCTCCGATGCCGGCCTCGCTGGCCCCAGCACTGGCCTAACCCCTCGGCAGGCTCTTATCCTGGCCTCGGAGGCCCCAGTACCGGCCTTGCCTCACGGCAGGCTCCGATGCCGGCCTTGCTGGCCCCAGCACCGGCCTAATCCCTCTGCATGCTCCGATCCCGGCCTCGGAGGCCCCAGCACTGGTCATGCCTCACGGCAGGCTCCGCTGCCGGCCTCGTTGGCCCCAGCACCGGCCTAACCTCTCGGCAAGCTCTTATCCTGGCCTCGGAGGCCCCAGTACCGGCCTTGCCTCACGGCAGGCTCCGATGCCGGCCTCGCTGGCCCCAGCACCGGCCTAACCCCTCGGCAGGCTCTTATCCTGGCCTCGGAGGCCCCAGTACCGGCCTTGCCTCACGGCAGGCTCCGATGCCGGCCTTGCTGGCCCCAGCACCGGCCTAACCCCTCGGCATGCTCCATTCCCGGCCTCGGAAGCCCCAGCACTGGTCATGCCTCACGGCAGGCTCCGCTGCCGGCCTCGTTGGCCCCAGCACCGGCCTAACCTCTCGGCAAGCTCTTATCCTGGCCTCGGAGGCCCCAGTACCGGCCTTGCCTCATGGTAGGCTCCGATGCCGGCCTCGCTGGCCCCAGCACCGGCCTAACCCCTCGGCAGGCTCCGATCCCGGCCTCAGAGGCCCCAGTACCGGCCTTGCCTCACGGCAGGCTCCGCTGCCGGCCTCGTTGGCCCCAGCACCGGCCTAACCCCTCGGCAAGCTCTTATCCTGGCCTAGAGGCCCCAGTACCGGCCTTGCCTCAAGGCAGGCTCCGATGCCGGCCTCACTGGCTCCAGCACTGGCCTAACCCCTCGGCAGGCTCTTATCCTGGCCTCGGAGGCCCCAGTACAGGCCTTGCCTCACGGCAGGCTCCGATGCCGGCCTCGCTGGCCCCAGCACCGGCCTAACCCCTCGGCAGGCTCCGATCCCGGCCTCGGAGGCCCCAGCACTGGTCATGCCTCAAGGCAGGCTCCGATGCCGGCCTCGCTGGCCCCATCACCGGCCTAGCCCCTTGGCAGGCTCTTATCCTGGCCTCGGAGGCCCCAGTACCGGCCTTGCCTCACGGCAGGCTCCGATGCCGGCCTCGCTGGCCCCAGCACCGGCCTAACCCCTCGGCAGGCTTTTATCCTGGCCTCGAGGCCCCAGTACCGGCCTTGCCTCAAGGCAGGCTCCGATGCCGGCCTCGCTGGCCCCAGCACCGGCCTAACCCCTCAGCAGGCTCTTATCCTGGCCTCGGAGGCCCCAGTACCGGCCTTGCCTCACGGCACGCTCCGATGCCGGCCTCACTGGCCCCAGCAGCGGCCTAACCCCTCGGCAGGCTCCGATCCCGGCCTCAGAGGCCCCAGTACCGGCCTTGCCTCAAGGCAGGCTCCGATGCCGGCCTCGCTGGCCCCAGCAGCGGCCTAACCCCTCGGCAGGCTCCGATCCCGGCCTCGGAGGCCCCAGCACTGGTCATGCCTCAAGGCAGGCTCCGATGCCGGCCTCGCTGGCCCCAGCACCGGCCTAACCCCTCGGCAGGCTCTTGTCCTGGCCTCGGAGGCCCCAGTACCGGCCTTGCCTCAAGGCAGGCTCCGATGCCGGCCTCGCTGGCCCCAGCAGCGGCCTAACCCCTCGGCAGGCTCTGATCCTGGCCTCGGAGGCCCCAGCACTGGTCATGCCTCAAGGCAGGCTCCGATGCCGGCCTCGCTGGCCCCAGCACCGGCCTAACCCCTCAGCAGGCTCTTATCCTGGCCTCGGAGGCCCCAGCACCGGCCTAACCCCTCGGCAGGCTCTTATCCTGGCCTCAGAGGCCCAAGACCGGCCTTGCCTCAAGGCAGGCTCCTATGCCGGCCTCGCTGTCCCCAGCACCGGCCTAACCCCTCGGCATGCTCCGATCCCGGCCTCGGAGGCCCCAGCACTGGTCATGCCTCCCGGCAGGCTCCGCTGCCGGCCTCGTTGGCCCCAGCACCGGCCTAACCCCTCGGCAAGCTCTTATCCTGGCCTCGGAGGCCCCAGTACCAGCCTTGCCTCACGGCAGGCTCCGATGCCGGTCTCGCTGACCCCAGCACCGGCCTAACCCCTCAGCAAGTTCCGGACCCGACCTCGGAGGCCCTAGCACAAGCCTTGCATCATGGCAGGCTCCAATGCCGGCCTCGCTGGCCCCAGCATCGGTCTAACCCCTCTGCAGGTTCCAATCCTGGCCACGGAGGCCTCAGTAGTGGCCTTGCCTCACAGCAAGCTCCGATGTCGGCCACTGGCCCCGGCGCCCGCCTAACCCCTCAGCAGGTTCCGATCACTGTCTCTGTGGTTAGTATTTCAAAGGTTCCAGTTGTAATGTATCAGATCTCTGCCTCCCCCGAATATTGGCCACTGGCATTGCCACTGCCTCCACCGTTTCAAATCCTTCCCAGGCTCTTTTTCCACTCTGAATGTTGTCCAGTGTTCCTAAGCATGCGTGATGGTAGCATTCGACATTTGGTGTAATTTCTCCAAAAAAATAAAGTTGGTAAGATCCGGTTTCTGCTTCTCCTGAATACAAGTCTCTACCACCATCGCGAAGAACTCTTTCAACACCGCATTTCTCCTTGGTCTCCGCTAAACTCTCTCCTTATATGTGATGTCTGAGATTCTTAACAATATAGAGAAATAGCAGTCCTCTTTCACGGCGAATTTTTCCATAAGTTCCAGTGCATTTAGATAAGTTTTGTCTGCATCTCCAGTGTCCTGGCATCCATAACGGCTTTCTTACCACCTCTCCGATATTTTTCTTTATCTTTTTCTGTTCTGGGCCCGGTTTCTCCAGGGGTCTGGCGTGCTACTCGCAGTTCGGCTGGGACCCAGAGTCCCGCGATCCGGGCCCCAGCTGGCGTGCCCTGTGCTTGACCCCCGCCCAGAACCCAGCGTCTTACTGGGTCTGGTTTCTCCAGGGGTCTGGCGTGCTACGCGCAGTTCGGCAGGGGCCCAGAGTCCCGCGACCCGGGCCCCATCTGGCGTGCCCAGCCCGCGACCCCCGCCCAGAACCCAGCGTCTTACTGGGTCCGGTTTCTCCAGGGGTCTGGCGTGCTACGCGCAGTTCGGCCGGGGCCCAGAGTCCCGCGACCCGGGCCCCATTAGGCGTGCCCCGCCCGCGACCCCCGCCCAGAACCCAGCGTCTTACTGGGCCTGGTTTCTCCAGGGGTCTGGCGTGCTACGCGCAGTTCGGCCCGGGGCCCAGGGTCCCGCGACCCAGGCCCCGGCTTTTGTGCGCCGCGCGCGACCCCTGCCCAGAACCCAGCGTCTTACTGGGTCTGGTTTCTCCAGGGATCTGGCGTGCTACTCGCAGTTCTGCCTGGGGCCCAGAGTCCCGCGACCCGGGCCCCATCTGGCGTGCCCAGCCCGCGACCCCAGCCCAGAACCCAGCGTCTTACTTGGCCTGGTTTCTCCAGGGGTCTGGCGTGCTATGCGCAGTTCGGTCTGGGGCCCAGAGTCCCGCGACCCGGGCCCCATCTCCAGATCTATTTTTAAAATGTGCATATGGAGCTGAGCATGGTGGTACACACCTGTAATCCCAGTTACTTGGGAGAATGAGACAGGAGGATTGAAGATTTGAGGACAGCCTCAGCAAGCCGATTTATCAACCTAGCAAGACCCTGTTTCCAAATAAGAAATAAAATCAGGCTGGGGTGTAGCTCAAAGGTAGAATGCCTCTGGGTTCAATCCCCAGTACCACAAATAAATCAATAAAATAGAATGAGAATAAAAAGGGCTGGAGGAATAGCTTAGAGATAGAATACCCCTGGGTTTAATCCCTAGTACCACCACTACCAAAACCCAAAAAGTATAGGAAACATATTTCCAGATGACGGAGGTGTTTAGAAACCATTTAGTTCAGTTAATTTATTAGTAAGGAGTAAATTTCACCCCACCCCCACAAAAAAGAAAAGGAAACATAGTTTTTTAAAAACTGCATACACCCAGGCGTGGTGGCCCACGCTTGTAATTCCAGCGCTTGGGAGGCTGAGACAGGAGGATCACACAAGTTTGAAGCCAGCCTCAGCTACTTTAGTGAGGCTCCCAGCAACTTAGACTCTGTTTCCAAATAAAGTATAAAATAGGTCTGGGAGTGTAGCTCGAAGGTAGAAAGCCTCTGGGTTCCACCTCCAGTACCACAAAAATAAATAAATAAAAATAGAAACACTTGCACACAAAAAGTTAATTTCTGGTAAAATATTTGCTTTAGAACATGAAATCAGTAGCCCACGCAGGAACTTAAGGGGGCGCCATTTTCCCAAGCTTCCAGAGCAGCTGCAGGGGCTGCGCGATGTTGGCAGAATGTGCGTCCAGACGTGGGCTGGAGGAGAATTGATTTCTCCTAAGAGGAGGTGAGAAATGGTGGGGGCAGACTTTTCTTTCTAAAACTATTTATAAATGATTAAATGACAGCTTTTTAACAATTGTTAAAGAATTAGTATAACTAAATAGTGAAATGTACATGTTTGTATATATATAGGAAACATGTTTTATTTTATTTATTTATTTATTTATTTATTTATTTATTTATTTATTTTGGTGGTACTGGGGGTGGAACCCAGAGGCTTTCTACCTCCAGATTATACTCCCAGGCCTATTTTATATTTTTTTATTTGGAAACAGGGTCTCACTAAGTTGCTGAGAGCCTCACTAAGTAGCTGAGGCTGGCTTCGAACCTGCGCGATCCTCCTGTCTCTGCCTCCCAAGCGTGGGGATTACAAGCGTGCGCCACCACGCCTGGCTGGAAATATATTTTAGTTCCATGAAATGAATACTATTGTTGAGAGTGACTTTCTTTCTTTCTTTCTTTTTTTCTTTCTTTCTTGGGTCTGGGGATGGAAACCAAGGGGCATTCGACCTCCAAGCTACACCCCCTGCCCTATTTTTTATTCTTTATTTTGAAACAGGGTCTCACTGAGTTGCAGAGGGCCTCACTAAGTAGCTGAGGCTGTCTGCGAAACGCGATCCTCCAGTCTCAGACTCTCAAATGTTGGGATTAATAGCGTGCACCACCACGCCCACTTATTTTTATTAATTTATTGATTTATTTATTGATTCTGGGGGTTGAACCCAAGGGCATTCTGCTTCTGAGCCAACACCCCCAGGCCTTTTTATTCTTTGCTTTTTTTTTTTTTTGGTACTAGAGATGGAACCCAGGGACATTCTACTTCCGAGCTATACCTCCAGAACTATTTTATATTTTATTTGGAAACAGGGTCTCACTAAGTTGCTGACAGCCTCACTAAGCTGCTGAGGCTAGCTTCGAACCTGTGATCCTTCTGTCTCAGCCTCCCAAGTACTGGGATTTACAAGTGTGCGCCACCATGCCCAGCTTCTTTTGCTTTAAAAAAAATTTTTTTTTTTTTCGTGGTACTGGGGTTCCTGGAAGCCCTTCTACCTCCGGGCTACACTCCCAGACCTATTTTTACATTTTTTTTTGGAAACAGGGTCTCCTAAGCCAGTGCGTGTGGCTGGCTTCGAACCTGCACGATCCTCCTGCCTCCGCCTCCCAAGCGCGGGGATTACAAGCGTGCCCACCACGCCCGGCTGCTTTAAAAATTTTTTTTGTGTATGATACTGGGGATGAAACCCAGGGGTATTCTACCTTCAAGCTATACCCTTTGCTCTATTTTTTAATTCTTTCATTCTTTTTTGTTTTATTCTTTTTGCAGTATTGGGGATGGAACCTAGGGGGATCTACCTCTGAGCTACATTCCCAGCCCTATTTTTTATTCTTTATTTTGAAACAAGGTCTGAGTTGCAAAGGGCCTCACTAAGTAGATGAGGCTGTCCATGAACTTTGATACTCCTTTCTCAGCCTCCTAAATACTGAGATTACAAGGGTTGTCCACCATACCCAGCTTATTCTTTATTTTGAAACAGGTTCTCACTAAGTTGTGGAGGGCCTCACTAAGTGACTGAGGCTGGCCTCGAACCTGCAACCTTCTGTCTTAGCCTCCCAAGTACTGTGATTACAGGTATGAGCCACTGTGCCCGGTTTAGAGTGAATCTTTTTTTTTGAGGGGGGGTACTGGGGGTGGAACCCAGAGGCTTTCTACCTCCGGGCTATACTCCCAGATCTTTTAAAAAATATTTTATTTGGAAACAGGGTCTCGCTAAGTTGCTAAAAGCCTCAGTAGCTGAGGCTGGCTTTGAACCTGTGGGATTCTCCTGTCTCAGCCTCCCAACCTTGGGGATTACAAACATGCGCCACCATGCCCGGCTTAGAGTGAATCTTGAAAGCTTTTAAGAAGATTCTTAGAAGTTGGGCATGGTGGCGCACGCTTGTAATCCCAGTACTTGGGAGGCTGAGACAGGAGGATCACAGGTTCACGGCCAGCCTCAAGTACTTAGGCCCTCCACAACTTAGCGAGACCCTGCTTCAAAATAAAGAATAAAAAATAGGGCTGGAGGTGTAGCTTGGAGGTAGAATGCCCCTGGGTTCGATCCTTGGAGTTAGACTTCTCTGCTCTGAGCTCACAGTTGAATCCTGTTTGTCTTTGTGTCACCCCCACCCCCCCCAGTCAGGGTCTGATTAGTTGCATCTCAGTAAGAAAAGCTGGCTGTCTGACGAGGTGAGCCCCGGTACCACCGCTGCCTCACTCGTGAGGGACTGCCGCCGCACCACCAGGGCTTGCCGGCGCAGCCGTCCCCACAGCTCTCGCTGGCCCCGTGCCCTGCTAATCACCATTACCCTGCATCTTACAACAGCCGCGTCTGCCCTTCCATAGTGTGTACGTAGCTCAGGTGTTGGCACCTGGGGTTCTCAACTCTGGCCAGTTCTGCTTCTTGGGACATTTGGTGAAGTTTGGACTCCAGAATTTTGGTTGCTCTAACCATGGGAGTGTTGCCAGCATCCAGTGAGTGGAGGCCCGGGTGCCCCAGCTCAGCCTCGGACACCCAGAACTGCTTCCTCCGCCCCAGCAGGACCGTCCAGCCCTAAGTGGCGAGGCTGTGAAACCCCGCCTGCAGGTGACGCCAGATGCTCAGGTCTCCCTGCTCTTCTGATTTTCTGGCATAGCTAGTGTATGAGGCTCGGGGTTTTGGGTGGATGGTGTTGGCCTTAGGCTGGACAGCAATTAGGAGGTGGAATGCGAGGTTCACCGTGGCCCCTGGTGAGCTGCAGGACTTGGCAGGCCACTTATTCTAGCAAAATGAGGACATTCACCTGAGCTGTCTGCAGAGGCCCTTTCAGTCTGGGCAAGGATCGACAGTAGGTCTCGTTGATTCTGTTTCCCTGCCCTCAGACACCGTCATCTAGTCCTCTGCTAACTCTGTGCACATCCTGGCTTTTAAGATTTTTGTTTTGTTCTTTGCGTCTTAGCCATCCAACTCTAAGCTCTGATGACATTGATGGCATAAATATCACACGCGGCACTTGCTTTTCCTGCAGCAGTAACGTATGGTATCAGTTCATCCGTACATCCCCTCTTAAACAGACATTCACTGGCCCCTGAATCCTGCCCAGATTTGATCTTAGCCTGGCCTGAAGGCCGCGGGAAAGCTTGTTCTCTCATTACATATGCAGAAGCCACAGCTCAGAGAAGTGTCACAGGTCCCCTGGCTCAGTGAGCGACAGTTCCAGGACGTATCTCCTGGATCCCCTGGATTCTCAGGGTGTCTTTCTTCTGTGATGTCTCCAAGTCACAGGACAGTGGAGCCACAGCCAGGGGCCTTCACTTGCCAGATTAGAAAACACAGGCCTCAGGTAGGTGAGATTGCAAAACGTGGCAAAAAATTCCAGGACTTTTACGTTCCTTCTGTAACTAAAGTTTCTCTCTTTTCTTTTCTTTTCTTTTCTTTTCTTTTCTTTTCTTTTCTTTTCTTTTCTTTTCTTTTCTTTCCTTCCTTCCTTCCTTCCTTCCTTCCTTCCTTCCATCTGTCCTTCCTTCCTTCCTTTCTTTATTTCTCTCTTTCTGTCTCTCCTCTCTCCTCTCTTTTCTCTCTCTCTCTCTCTTGTTCTCTTCCTTCCTTTCTTTTTTTTTTTTTGTGGCACTGGGGATTGAACCCAGGGCACTCTACCTCCAAGTTATACCCCCAGCCCCATTGTATTTTGAGGGTTTTTTTTTTGTGTGGTACTGGGGTTTCTGGAAGCCCTTCTACCTCCGGGCTACACTCCCAGACCTATTTTTTATTCTTTATTTTGAAACTGGGTCTCACTGAGTTGCAGAGGGCCTCACTAAGTAGCTGAGGCTGTCCGCGAACCGCGATCCTCCAGGTCTCAGCCTCCCGAATGCTGGGATTACAAGCGTGCGCCACCACGCCCGGCTTCCAGACCTATTTTTTTATATTTTTATTTGGAAACAGGGTCTCTTAAACCAGCGAGGCTGGCTTCGAACCTGCTCGATCCTCCTGTCTCCGCCTCCCAAGCGCGGGGATTACAAGCGTGCGCCACCACACCCGGTGTATTTTGACTTTTGAAACAAAGTCTCACTAGGTTGCTGAGAGTGCCACTACATGCTGGGGCTGTCCTCAAACCTGTGATTCTCCTGCCCCGTCCTCCCAAGTACTGGGATGACAAGCATGCTCGTAACTAATGCGTTCTAACAATGCCCCTCTGCCAGGAAGAGTCTTAGTGCTAAGCTGGCCTCTCTCTGGCAACAGCACGGTGAGTCAGGAGCCCACATTAAGTTCTGTCCCCTCCGCTTGCGAGCCGTGTGACCTGAGACAAATCACCTCACCTTTAAGCCTTACTCTTCTGATCGGAAAGTGTGGATTCATAGTATTTAATTTGTAGAGTTGCTCTGATTATTGAGATCTGATAAGTCCTAGTTTTTCGTCTTTTTTTAAGGGCCATATATATTGTCCTAACTTTTAGTTGCCAAGGATCGGTGTGTGCGTGTGTGCGTGTGTGCGTTGTGTGTGTGTGTGTGTGTGTTACTGGAAATTAATCCCAGGGGAATTCTACCTCCACCCCAGCCCTGTTTATATTTTTGTTCTGGAGCAGGGTCTTGCTGGATTGCTCAGAGTCTCACTGCTTGCTGAGGCTGTCCTCAAACCTGTGATCTTCCTGTCTCAGCTGCCCAAGTACTAGAATCACAGGTATGTACCACCATGCCTAGCTCCAAGAATAAATTATACCACTGTCCCAGAAATCTATTACCATTCATTAAATGATATTTTAATATTCAAAATGAAAGAAGGGCCTAATCCCAAAATAAAGATTAGCTTGTGTGTGTGTGTGTGTGTGTGTGTGTGTGTGTGTGTGTGTTAGTTACTAGGAATTGAACCCAGGAGAATTCTTCCTCCGAGCTTACTCTCAGCCTTATGTATGTATGTATGTATGTATGTATGTATGTATGTATTTATTTATTTATTTATTGGTGGTGCTGGGGGTGGAACCCAGAGGCTTTCTACCTCCAGGCTATACTTCCAGACCCATTTTATATTTTATTTGGAAACAGGGTCTCACTAAGTTGCTGAGAGCCTCACTCAGTAGCTGAGGCTGGCTTCGAACCTGTGCGATCCTCCTGTCTCAGCCTCCCAAGCGCAGGGATTACAAGCCTGCGCCACCACACCCAGTTTAAAGATTGGCTTTCTGTAATCCCTGGTTCTCTCACTAGGCCAGGGCTCATAGGAATTTCCCGGCCTTGTAGGACACTTTGGTAGAACCTTGAAGAATTCTGGTGTTAAGGGAGTGATTCACATGTTTTCCTTTTGCTTTTAACATTAATTCTGTGATAAAGTGCTACTCTTCTATGGAGGAGGGGGAAATGCAGATATTGGACAGGGACAAGATAAATGGCATTTATTTATAGCACTATTTCCTCAAAAAATTTTTTGTGGTACAGGGGATTGAACCCAGGGGCATACTACCTCTGAATCATACCCCCAGCCCTATTTTATATTTGTTTTGAAACAGGGTCTGACTAAACTGCAGGGGGCCTCACTAAGTAGCTGAGGCTGGCCGCGAACTTGGGATCCTCCTGCCTCAGCCCTACTTTATATTGGTTTTTGAAATAGTCTCACTTGGTTAATGAAAGTCTTACTACTTGCTGAGGCTGTCCTAGAACCTACAATCCTCTTGTCTCAGCCTCCTAAGTACTGGGATTGTAAGTGTGCACCACCACACCTGGCTTTATTTCCGCCAATTTTTTTTTTTAGCTTTGTGTGTGTGTGTGTGTGTGTGTGTGTGTGTGTGTAGTACTGAGGATTGAACTTAGGGGCATTCTACCTCCAAGTTACACTCCCAGTCCTATTTTCTATTATTTATTTTGAAACAGAGTTTCATTGAATTGCAGAGGGCCTCACTAAGTAGCTAAGGCTGTCTGGGAACTAAGATCCTCTGTCTCGGCCTCCCAAGTGGTGGGATTACAAGCATGTGCCACCATGCCCAGCTATTTTCTCAAATTTCAAAGCAAAAAGAAGCAAACAGAACTGAGTTTTTGGGGTTGGATTGTGGGGGAAGCAAGAAATGAGCCAGCTTTTCTCAGAACCCCAGTTATGACTGCTTCTTACTGTGACCCCCTGGGTATTGATTCTAAAAGCATCATTAAATATTTATTTACACTGGAGAAAGTAGGTCTCGTCTGTGAAATTGTGGGGAATTGTTGATCCCAAGGATCTTGAAGAAAGCAGCTGACTGCTCAATGGTGGCTTATTCAAAAATATCTTTATATTTTTGGTTAAATATTCCAAAACATAAAATACTTCTGAACATAGCTCTAAATAATTAAGTCTTTCACGTAGTTCCAAAGTAGAAAAAGACTAATGTGTTGTCTACTTGTAGCTACATGTTTAATGATCAAGGCTGAAATTGCTAGCATCTTTTTAAATCAATTCGGAGCTGGGCGTGGTGGTGCACGCTTGTAATCCCAGCATTTAGGAGGCCGAGACAGGAGGATCGTGGTTCTTGATCAGCCTCAGCTACTTAGTGAGGCCCTCTGCAGCTTAGTGAGACCCTGTTCCTTCCTTTCCTTCCTTCCTTCCTTCCTTCCTTCCTTCCTTCCTTCCTTCCTTCCTTCCTTCCTTCCTCTTTCTTTTTTGTGGGTTTGGGGATGAAACCCAGGGGCATTTGACCTCCGAGCTATACCCCCTGCCCTATTTTTTATTCTTTATTTTTGAAACAGGGTCTCACTAATTTGCAAAGGGCCTCACTAAGTAGCTGAGGCTGTCCATGAACCGCGATCCTCCAGTCTCAGCCTCTGGAATGCTGGGATTACAAGCGTGCGCCACCACGCCCAGCGAGACCCTGTTTCAAAATAAAGAATAAAAAATAGGGCTGGGGTGTAGCTTGGAGGTAGAATGCCCCTAGGTTCCATCCCCAGTACTGTAGTAATAATAATAATAATAATAATAATAATAATAATAATCATCATCATCATCATCATCATCTCTGTATTGCCCACTAGTGTGTCTTTTTCTAGTGGCATATACCACTAGAGCACTGGAAGGAGACATCAAGTATTTTCTCTCAAGCCAGGTGTGGTAGCGCACACCTGTAATCCCAGCATTTGGGAGCCTGAGACAGGAGGACCTCAGGTTCAAGACCAGCCTTGGCACCTTACTGAGACTGTGTTTCAAAAAAAAAAGGGGGGGGGCTGGGGTTGCATTTCAGAGGTAGAGCACCCCTGGTACCACAAATATAAATAAATGAGGAAAGAAAGAAAGAAGGGAGGGAGGGCGGGAGGGCAGAGGGCGACTTTTTCCTACGATCTTTGTCGTCACTCTTACTTTCGGGGCTCTGGCTCTGGAGCCATTATTCTGAGGCCAGGCCTGGTGGAGGACTCGGCTACTTTCTCTGCTGACCAGGTTAAGACTGATGGGTGACTGAACCCGTCCCAGCCCTGGCCGCACCCTGCGTCACCTGGAGCTCGGGTGGGCTTGCCGCCTGGGACCCACATCTGAAGCTCTCAAGCCTCCATTGTGGTGGAGGGCGCCCGGGAATCGGGCTTCCGAAAGCTGCCCAGGTGCTTCTAATGCTCTTCCAGGCTGAGCAAGCACTGCCTTAGAGCAGGGCCTCTCAACGTGCAATGCTCATCGACCGCCAGATGTTAAAATGCAGATTCCAAGTCCTTCAAGTGTGAAGTGGAGGCCAGTGGTGTCTAAATAAGACCTTAGCGCAGAGGATTTGCATCTGACCCAAGGCCTCTATACAGCCTGCCAGCTTAGAGTGGCCTTTAAGTTTGTGTGTGTGTGTGTGTGTGTGTGTGTGTGTGTGTGTGTGTGTTTTATTAGGAATTGAGCCCAGGGGCATTCTACCTCCAAGCTACATACCCATCCCTATTTATTTATTTATTTATTTATTTATTTATTTATTTATTTATGCGGGTCTGGGATGGAACCCAGAAAGGCATTTGACCTCCGAGCTAAACCCCATGCCCAATTTTTTTTTTTTTGGGGGGGTCTGGGGTCATGGAACCCAGGGGCATTTGACCTCCAAGCTACACCCCCTCCCCTATTTTTTATTATTTTGAAACCGGGTCTCACTGAGTTGCGGGGGGCCTCACTAAGTAGCTGAGGCTGTCTGTGAACCGCAGTCCCCCAGTCTCAGCCTCCCCAATGCTGGGATTACAAGAGTGCACTACCACCACCACCACCACACCCAGCTTATTTATTCAGTAGGTCTCGCTAGGTTGATGAGAGTCTCACTATTTGCTGAGGCTGTCTTTGAACCTCTGATTCTCCCATCTCAGCCTCCTAAGTACTGGGATTATAAGCATGCACCACCATGGATGGCACTTTTAAGAGAATTATTTAGGAAAGAAACGGAGTAGGAAGTAGAGGAGAAATAGATTATAGTTGATATTTGGCCCTTTATAGAAAAAGTTTGCCAACCCTTGCTCTAGAATAAGGACTCTTGATAAAGCTCCCCATGGCCAATGGATTGTCCAAGCTGGCATCCTGTGACTCCTTCCTGTTCTGCACATAGGGATTTGGTTTTATGTAGAGATGTGATGTAACTGGTACAGTTTGAGGCCAGTCAGTGGTTGATCATAGGATTGTCTATAGATATAAGTATTATGAAGGAAATTTCTACTCTACATTTATTTTAAACAATTCTTTTGTGATTTTATTGTAAATGTAGCACATAAAAGATACCTTTCTTTTAAAAAAAATTTTTGGAAGCCGGGTGTGGTGGCGCACACTTGTAATCCCAGCACTTGGGAGGTTGAGACTGGAGGACTGAGGTTCATGGACAGCCTCAGCTACTTAGGCCCTCAGCAACTGAGTGAGATCCTGTTTCAAAATTAAGAATAAAAAATAGGGCAGGGGGTATAGCTTGGAGGTCAAATACCCCTGGGTTCCATCCCCAGACCCGCAAAAAAAAAAAAAAAAAAAGCACTTTTTTTTGGTACTGGAAGTTGAACTCAGAGGCATTCTACTTCTGAGCTATACCTTGAGCCCTATTTCACTTTTTTATTTTTATTTTTTTGGTACTAAGGATTAAACTCGGGCATACTACCTCTGAGTTACACAGCCTGATTTTATTTTTTATTTTGAAACAGGGTCTTAGTTGCTGAGGCTGGTCGCGAACTTGTGATCCTCCTTGTACTTGTCTCAACCTCCCAAGTACTGGGATTACACGTGTGCACCACCACGTCCAGCGTATTTTTTATTTTGAAACAGGGTTTCACTCAGTTTCTGAGGAACCTTACTATATTACTGAGGCTGGCCTGGAACTTGCAATATTCCAGTCTCAGCCTTCAGGGTTCTGAGATTCTAGGCACGTACCACCACACCTGACTCTTCTGGCCCTAAATCCAATCCATGCCAATTTGGGAGAAAGTTGAAGATACAGAACATCTGAAGGGAAAGAAATACCTCTACTCGTAGTTTTATTCATGTCTAATCTCGATTTTGTTTATTAAATATAATGCCAATCTTTGTAATTGCCTTCATCAAATACAGTAATTATTCAATGCATGCTTATTGATTTCTAGTATAATAGGAACTACATAGAATATTTAAACATCAGATAACTTGCCAAGAAAACCACACCTTTGTGTTTACGTCTAAAAACATCCTACTGGTTCCAGTGTACTGGAGAATCTTTTTTTTTTTTTTTTTTTTTTTTTTTTTTTTTTTAGGTCTGGGGATGGAACCCAGGGGCATTCAACCTCCAAGCTACACCCCCTGCCCTATTTTTTATTCTTTATTTTGAAACAGGGCCTCACTAAGTCTCAGAGGGCCTCACTAAGTAGCTGAGGGTGTCCGTGAACTGCGATCCTCCGGTCTCAGCCTCTCGAATGCTGGGATGACAAGCATGCGCCACCACACCTGGCTGGAGAATCGTTTTAAGTGCTGTAAGTTATGGCAATTAAGTTTTATGGCCTGACAGCTTTTGCACTGTGCTATGTATAGCCATAAACACTCAACAGATATTCTTTGATTGCAAGGCCTGTAGAAAGAGAATCAAAGTCAATGCATTTATTTAGCAGATACTAATGAGCACTCGCTCTTGGGGATGAAGGATTTATTATTATTATTTTTTTTTTTGGTGGTACTAGGGGTGGAACTTAGAGGCTTTCTACCTCCGGGTTATACTCCCAGACCTTTTTTCTATTTTATTTGGAAACAGGGTCTCACTAAGTTGCTGAGAGCCTCACTAAGTAGCTGAGGCTGGCTTTTTTTTTTTTTTTAAAGTCAAAGTTTATTATAATCAAGAGACAATGGAGGAAAACTCAGGTTCATCATATATCAAAGGATCATCTTATTTACAAGTATTCAGTATGCCATTTTTTTATTTTTATTGGTGCATTGTAATCATACATCACATTGGAATATAAGACTTGAGAGGATATACAAGCACACATCATCCAATTAGCCCTCATCCAGCCCCCATCCCGTTCCCTCCCCCTCCCTCGATCCCATGCTTGTTTGGTAATTAACTTTGATACATATGTTTATGTACCTCCTGCTTTTTAAAGAGGCTCCATCCTCACCTATTCCATACCCTCTGATTGGTCACCCTAATTGCTTCATTATAGGGCCCTTTCTATAGCTCGACCACTTCCTGTTGCCCCTTTCCTCCTATTTATTGCTGATTAGGGGAAGCATCTGGTTTTAATTTTCTGCAATATTTCTCTGTGCATGCCGCGTTGCAAATACCGATCCCACTCTTGATGGCCCCAGTTGTGGCCTGGCTACCTGGTGGACTGATCAGACTTCGCTGGCTCAAGCAGCGGCCTTGCCTCATGGGAGGCCCCGGTTCTGGCCTCGCTGGCCCCGACACTGGCCTAACCCCTCAGCTGGCTTTGATCCCGGCCTCGGAGGCCCCAGCACCAGCCTTCCTCACGGCAGGCTCCGATGTTAGCCGATGGCCCCGGCATCGGCCTAACCCCTCGGCAGGCTCCAATCCAGGCCTCGGAGGCCTCAGTAGTGGCCTTGCCTCACGGCAGGCTCCGATGCCGGCCAGTGGCCCCGACACTGGCCTAACCCCTCAGCTG
Source organism: Muscardinus avellanarius (assembly GCF_963383645.1). Classification (NCBI taxonomy): domain Eukaryota; kingdom Metazoa; phylum Chordata; class Mammalia; order Rodentia; family Gliridae; genus Muscardinus; species Muscardinus avellanarius. The sequence goes on along the minus strand of NC_137805.1, from coordinate 12,113,652 downwards.
GCTCTGATCCCGGCCTCGGAGGCCCCAGCACCGGCCTTCCTCGTGGCAGGTTCTGATCCCGTGAGGCTGGCTTTGAACCTGCGCGATCCTCCTGTCTCAGCCTCCCAAGCACAGGGATTACAAGCGTGCGCCACCATGCCCGGCTTGGGAAGAAGGATTTCAATGCAGTCTCTGCTGCTCGGGAGTTAACCACCCAGTGACTGGACACCCAAGACATCAGCCGCCAAGAAACCAGGCCCCGGGCTGTTCAGATCAGAAGGAATTCTCCCATGCTGATATAATATATAATATATATGTATTTTTACCTAGGAAGGTTTTAAAAAGAATAGTTGCTGAGCCGGAAGTGGCAGCACATGTTTGTAATCCCAGTTCTTGGGAGGCTGAGACAGAAGGATTACAGGTTTGTGGCCAGCCTCAGCTATTTCGTAGGTCTTCTACAAGTTACTGAGATCCTGTTTCAAAATGAAGAATAAGAAATAGAGCTGGGGTTATAGCTCAGAGGTAGAAGGCCCCTGGGTTCAATCCCCAGTACCAAAAGAAAAAAAAAAAAAATAGCTGCAAAAGGCAAGGGAAAGTTAATAAAACGAAGAGAGGAAACTATTACGTGAGTCCCGTTGATGCTGGCCGAGCCAGCTGGTTCTGTTTTTCCGAGGGAAGCTTTCATTTCTGTTTCCTTTGGTGTCGCCTTCTTTTTATCTTCTTTGACATAGAAGCTTTAGCTCAGGCCTTTGATTTACAGTGTTTTGGAGAAAGAGACCAGAGATGACAAAGCCAGCCAGGCTGTGCCTAAATATTGGATGTGTCGTCCTAGAGCCAGGGTTCTCAGAGCCACCCAGAGGGTTTCCAGGACCGCTCAGGGAGAGCCTGCTGGGAAGGGGCCTCCCTGAGGCCCCGAGAAACACTGAGCTTCCTAACTTTCCTCTGACGTCGTCCATAATTTGTTTGGGTATTGGATATTATGGCAGCAACGTATAGTTCTTTGAAATCTCTTTTGGCATCTAAATTAAATCAACCGAGAAAACGTATTATGAGTGCATCAATGATATGGGAGTTTGTGGCCAACATTTTTTTCTTTTTTAATTTGTGAAACAGTTTGGCAAAGACTTTGTTACAGCCTGCTGGATGTGAAGGGATACAGAATTTGGTTACCTGTTGGGAGTAACAGCAAACTCCTCCCCCAATCAGTGGCTTAAGATGATAAACAGTGATAATCTCAGTGTGTGTGTCTGTGTGTGTCTGTGTGTGTGTGTGTGTGTGTGTGTGTGTGTGTGTGTGTAAGGCTAGGGATTGAACCCAAGGACATTCTACCTTTGAGCTACACCCTGAGCTTTACTTTATTTTATTTTATTGTACTAGGGATGGAACCCAGGAACATTCTACCTCTGAGCTACACCCCTAGTCCTATTTGATTCTTTATTTTGAAACAGGGTCTCACTAAGTTCCAGAGGACCTCACTAAGTTGCTGAGACTGGCCTTGAACTTGTGATCCTCCTGTCCCATCCTTATACATTCTGGACTACAGGCATGCACCACTATGTGGGATGGACTTCTAGTTTTTGTTTTTGGTGGTTCTGGGGTTCCTGGAAGCCCTTCTACCTCCGGGCTACACTCCCAGACCTATTTTTACATTTTTATTTGGAAACAGGGTCTCCTAAGCCAGCGCACGCGGCTGGCTTCGAACCTGCACCTTCTTCCTGCCTGCGCCTCCCAAGCGCCGGGATTACAAGCGTGCGCCACCACGCCCGGCGACTTCTAGTTTTAAATCTCTCCCTGAGCAGGACCAGGGCCAGGTGGGAGGGACAGCTCCCTTTCGTGATCCCTGGCCTGCTGCAGGGGCATGGCCAGGCTCAGCTGTGGGTACTCCCAGGACAGAACCTTTTTTCAGGGGAACTGCTCTGGGAACACTTTCCCAGAGCCAGGGTCTGGTGCCGTCCCATTCCCATTGTTCAAAAAGGGAAAAGCAGGAGGCCCATTCCCGGGGTCTTCAGCTTGCCTTATTTGTCCTGGATCAGATTCCTCCACACTGACCCGGTGGTTAGACCAGAAAGACGTTTCCTTAGAAGGGAAGCACAGCCCTTCCTTTGGGCTGCTGGTTGAGCAGGGCCCCTGCAGAGGTCAAGGCCACTGGTTCCTAGATGGCGTTTGACTTCGGCTCAGCCCTGCAACCCGCCAGTCCTCCGGCATGAAAGTGGGGGACCCCACGGCACTGCGCCTTCCAGGGAGTCGCCAGAGTCCGGGTGTAATGAGCAGTGTGTACACGGCAGCTTATTTACACTCACGCTGATTCTCCAAAGTTGCTGATTCTTTTAGTTGCTATAAGAGTAATGGGCTGTCACCAGGAAATACAGAAAAGCTTAAAGAGGAAAGCTCAAAGGAGGAACTTCAGGAGGAAAGTGATGGGAGCGGTCAGGAAGATCTTCAGCCGTGTCTAATGATTCCTGTAACCACCGCCATTTGGATTCGTGGAGGTTTACTTTCTTTGCTTTTGTATGTATTCTAGATGTCCGGATACTTTTGTTTGTTTGTTTGTTTTAAAGCAATGCAAAAGCTGGATGTGGTGGCCCACATGCAATCCTGATACTTGGGAAGTTAAGACAGGAGGATCGTGGGTTCAAAGCTGGCCTCAGCAACTTAGCGAAAAAATAAAATAGGACTGGGGGCATAGCTTGGAAGTAAAATGTCCCTGGGTTCAATCCCCAGTACCAAAAAAAAAAAAAAAAAAAAAAAAAAGAAAGTCTCCTAGAGATAATCATCATCACTTTTGTGATTTACTTGTAACTTGTTACAATTTTTTAATTTTTTTGGTAGTAGGGATTTCTCCGAAGTGTTTTACCTCTGAGCAAGGCCCCAGTCCTATTTTACTTATTTATTTTTGTACTGAGGATTGTTTGTTTTGCGGTACTGGGGATTAAACCCAGGGACATTCTACAAACTCTGAGCTATACCTCCATCCCTATTTTATTCTTTTATTTGGAAATAGTCTCACTGAGTTGCAAAGAGCCTCACTAAGTAGCTGAGGCCGTCTCACTAGGTTGATGAGAGGCTCACTACTTGCTGAAGCTATAGCGATCCTCCTTTCTCAGCCTCCCAAGAACTGGGATCACAAAGGCACACCACCACAACTAGCTAAAGTGTTGGCTTTTTTTTGGGGGGGGGTACTGGGGGGATGGAACCCAGGGGCATTCTACCTCCAAGCTACACCTCAGTCCTAATTTTTATTCTTTATTTTGAATCAGGATCTCACTGAGTTGCAAAGAGCCTCACTAAGCAGCTGAGGCTGTCCACGAACCCAGATTCTCCTGTCTCAGCTTCCCAAATGGTGTTATTACAAGCATGAGCCACCACGCCCTGCTTAGGATTTTGTTGTTTTTAAAAGGCTGCTAGTATTTCCCTTCCTGTGCCAGCTTCCTGCGAGCTTTGCCTTCTTTTGGCCCTCTGGCTGCTAAGCCACATCTCCTCTGGCTCCCCTTAGGGAGGGGCTGCAGCCTCTTTGGGAGCCCCCCACCTGGAGCCTGAAGCTTCCGCTGCCTTGGTTTGCAGTAGCCTCTCTGCCTTTTGAAAAGCTCACCCCAGGAGCCCAGAGCCTTGCTTCTTGCTTCTAATTTTACTGAGAAGACTGCAAACCCCTCTGAGTCCTCTGCCACCTGCACCTGTCCCCAGGCGCCCCCAGCCGTCGCGGCTGTGCGGGCGGCCCCTCTGCTCAATCCCACTTGTCCCCGAGTCACGATGTAACACCCACAGCTCCCTCCACGAGCCCGCACTATTGCTTTTTGCCTCTTGACTGGCTCATTGTTAGCAGTATACAAAGATGATGTAAGTTTCCATCCTAACAATCCTCCCTGGCTGTTCTCAGATACTGCCCCATTTCTTTGTGCTTTTTATAGCCAAAGGCTGCGAACGGTGTGCCGAGGTGTCTAGACCGCATTCCCACCCCTTCGCATTTCTCCCCGGCCCCTGGACACAGGCTACTGTGGTGTCTGGGGTCTGTCTCACGACGTCCCGTGTCTGACCAATCCTGACCTCCCCGGCTGCTGGGGTCTCTTCCCCATCCCGTCCTTCCCAGCTTTCCTCCGCTTCTCCCGCCTCTCAGCGGCTCTTAGACTTTGCTGGACCCTTCCCCTTCCAACCATTGTCCCTCCTGACCCCCCCATCCCTCCCTCCCCCTCCCTTTTTACCTCTGAGCTACACCCCCAGTCCTTTTTATTTTAAAACAGGGTCTTGCTGTGTTGCTGAGTCTCCTTAAGTCACCGAGGCTGATCTTGAACCTACAATCCTGTCTCCGCCTCCCAGTGCTGGGATTGCAGGCGTGGCTCACGCCCAGCCTCCAGCACCATTCTTACCCTCCTCTGTGTACTTCCCAGCAGGGCCGCGGGGCCCTTTTGAGAACTGTCAATTTCACCACCTCTGCTGCTTCCAACCTTCCAGGGCACTGGGGGCACCTGGAGCTCCTCCCTTGGCCTTTGGAGCCCAGGTGACCTGGCTCGCCACCCTCCCGTGGCCACGCCTCCCACTTCTACCCACCTGGCCAGCCGGCCGGCCCACCTCTAAGGTTCTGCACGGCTGGCCCCTGAGCCTGGGCCGTTCTTCTCCTAGAACACGCATTGTGCCCTCATGCCCAGATCGCCACTCAAGTGTGACTTCTTCCGGGAAGTCCTCTTGGCCCAGGGCACCTGGCCTCCCTGCACCGGCTCCACCGAGCACGGCTGCTGCTTCGCCCTCATACAATTCCCTGCTGCCCTCAGCACTTCCTTGTGGTCTGGTCAGCCCTGGGAACATAAGCTCCAAGAGACAGCTCGGGGTTCCTCTTGTTTACTGCTGTACCCCCGCACCGGGAATGGTGCCCCGCACACAGTAGCCACTCAAGAAAGTGCATTAAGTGAATGCAGCTGGGTGTGGTGGTGCACACCTGTGATCCCAGGGCTTGGGAGGCCGAGACAGGGGCATCGCAGGTTTGAGGCTAGCCGCAGCAGCTTAGTGAGATTTGCAGCAACCTAGTGAGATCCTGTTTCAAAATAAAAAATAAAAAGGAAGTGTAGCTTGGAGTAGAATGTACCTAGATTCAATTCCTAGTACCACAAACATGTATATGCATGCACACACACGCGTGCACACACACACACACACACACACACACACACGAATGAATGGGCAGTCCTCTTTTATTGTAATTGAAAGACTGTTTTTTGATTTTGTTTTGTGGTATGGGGATTGAACCCAGGGGTGTTCTACCTCTGAGCTATAACCAACCCCACCCCTGATGGGAATCTCACTAAGTTGCTGAGGCTGGCCTCGAACCTGCGATCCTCCTATCTCAGCCTACAAGGTATTGGGATTACAAGTGTGCGCCACCATGTCTGGCTGAAGAACTGTGTTTTTTTTTTTTTGTGTGTGTGTGTGTGGTACTGGGGGTAGAACCCAGAGGCTTTCTACCTCTGGGCTATACTCCCAGACCTTTTTTATATTTTATTTGGAAACAGGGTCTCACTAAGTAGCTGAGGCAGGCTTCAAACCTGTGCGATCCTCCTGTGTCAGCCTCCCAAGCGCGGGTATTACAAGCGTGCGCCACCACGCCCGGCTTGTGTGTCTACTTTTTGACTTGATCTAAAGTCCTATTTGCCACATGATGCAGTGTCTGCACAGAATGGGCAGGACTCAGTGTGCAGGATGTAACTAAAGCCCTTGGCACCAGCGCCTGCTTTTACCCTTTAGTGGAAAGCGCCAGGGGTGCTGCTCCTGTGCCTGCCAGGCGTAGTTGGGAGAAGACTTGTGAGTTGACATGAAGTCCCCCCCATGACCATGGCTTACGTGAACGAGACATTTCCTTCTTGGAAGGATGGAGATGTCTTAGGGAATTGACAGCTCAAAACTAGAGATCACAGGGAGGGAAATGTCATCAGTCACTGGATTGTGGTACTAAAAGGAATCTAGATTAAATTTTTTTTTGTAGTATTGGGGATGGCATTCTGCCACGAAGCTACACCCCCAGCCCTATTTATTTATTTATCGGTGGTACTGGGGGTAAAACCCAGAGGCTTTCTACCTCCGGGCTATACTCCCAGACCTTTTTATATTTTATTTGGAAACAAGTTCTCACTAGGTTGCTGAGAGCCTCACTAAGTAGCTGAGGCTGGCTTCGAACCCGTGCAATCCTCCTGTCTCAGCCTCCCAAGCGCTGGGGTTTCAAGCATGCACCACCACGCCCGGCTCAGATTAAATATTTTAAAACAGCCAGCCATGGTGGCACATACTTGTAGTCCCAGTACTTGGGAGGCTGAGACAGGAGGATCACAGGTTTTAGGACAACCGCAGCTACTTAGTAAGGTCCTTTGCAACTTAGTAAGACCCTGTTACAAAACAAAGAAAAAAAATAGGACTAAGGGTGTAGCTCAGTGGTGGAATGTCCCTGGGTTCCATCCCCAGTACCACAAAAAATATATGTATTTTAAAATAGACCAGGCCGGGCATGGTGGTGCACGCTTGTAATCCCCGTGCTTGGGAGGCGGAGACAGGAGGATCACACAGGTTCGAAGCCAGCCGTGCGCGCTGGCTTAGGAGACCCTGTTTCCAAATAAAAATGTAAAAATAGGTCTGGGAGTGTAGCCCGGAGGTAGAAGGGCTTCCAGGAACCCCAGTACCACCAAAAAAAAAAAAAAAAAAATCAGAAACCTAAATAGAGTTAGGTTTATGCATTTTGTGTATGAATTGACAATATTCAGTCTAAGAAACTTTCTTCTCAAAGTAGAATTGATTTAAATATTGTATATGAGGTTATCACTGAAATTATAGATGGCTTTAAGAGAAAATTTAGGTGAGGCTGAGACAGGAGGATCCCAAGTTCAAGGACAGCCTCACAAATAGCAAGTCTCTCAGCAACCTAGAGAAACCCTGTTTCAAAATAAAAATAAAATAGGGTTGAGAGTGTTGCTCAGAAGTAGAATGTCCCTGGGTGCAATCCCCAGTGCCAAACAAATAACAAAACAAATACTAAAACAGAGCTGGAGTATAGCTCAGAGCAAGAATGCCCCTGGGTTCAATCTCCAGTACCACAAAAATATAAAGAAATCAGTTGTTTAGAATTCGAGTGATTTTTTTTGGTCCAGTAACAGCTGTCTTATATACAGCAACTTAGATCCCCGAGTGCGCCCACGTTAGGCAGCTGGGTTTTGTCAACCAGCATCAACGCAGGCAGATTGCTTCTGGCCTTTGCCTCTCAAACCGTATCAGCCGTTGCCAGGACAACGACCCAGCCTCACCCCACTTCCTAGGAAACCCAGGCTCTGGGCCTGAGGAATGCAGGACTGGCACACTGCTCCATCTCTGTGTGTGTGGCGCCGCAGCCAGCTACTGACCAGCTACTGACCAGCGCCTGGAGAATTATAGCCGTGTGGATGTGGGCCCCGAAACACTGATTTCATGTACTTCTGAGCTGAAAAGTAATTTCTCTCTGTCTGTCTGTCTCTCTCAGCTACACCCCAAGTACTGGGGTTTCAGGCTTCTGGCTCTCTTCTAGACCTTTAGTTACATGAGGCGGGGACCATATTTTTGTTCTTCATCATGAAATTTCCAGACCTTGGAATAATATTTGGTACATGATAATTCTTTCAGCTGGGTGTGATGGTGCACACATGTAATCCCAGTACTTGTAGGCCTAGACAAGAGGATCACAGGTTCGAAGACAGCATGTAGTGAGGCTCTCATCAACATAGTAAGATCCTGTTTTAAAAACAAACAAACAGAGCCGGGTGTGGTGGCGCACGCTTGTAATCCCCGCGCTTGGGAGGCAGAGACAGGAGGATCGCGCAGGTTCGAAGCCAGTCGCGCGCGCTGGCTTAGGAGACCCTGTTTCCAAATAAAAATATAAAATAGGTCTTGGAGTGTAGCCCGGAGGTAGAAGGGCTTCCAGGAACCCCAGTGCCACCAAAACAAACAAACAAACAAAAATAGGGCTGGGAGTATAGCTCAGAGGTAGAATCCCTCTGGGTTCAATACCCAGTATCGCACTCCAAAAAATTCTTTCATAAATATTTCATTTATGCTTATTTGTATCTCTTAATTTATAGTGTTCCATAAAATGTATTTGATTATAATTTGGACCCTCTCAACCCTATTTAGTAATTCTGACTTGGGATGATTATGTCTGTAATTGAAAATTGACATTTTCTATTATTTGCTATTGTGAACGACTAACTAGATTTTATTACTGATGAATGGCTTCAGGGAGTTCTTTTTAAAGGTCACAAACAATGTTTAATAACCTGAGAGAAGATTACCTCTTGGAGACAGGAAGTAGCCGCCTCGCCTGGAAGCCTTCCTTTATTTAAGCCCTACCTTTGCACAAGTTTTTTTTTTTTTTCCATGTGCTACTTTTCAAAGGTTTAATATTCTGGAAAAAAAAAAAACATTCTAGAGAGGAAATTAAACTTGCAGTATGCGATAACAGCTCTTGGAAACTTATAAGCTGGTGATAGGAGAAAAAGATACTGATCAAAAAAACAGCAAAAAGGCAATTAGTTTGGAGGGACTCTCTCAATAGGCTTGTCTAAGGTGGAAGCTTGAAAGAAAATGGGCAGATGGTCTTAATAAAGCTGAGGAAGATGGACTGGGGCTGTGGTCTGACAGGTTTTGACTGCTGCGTCTGTTGCTAACTAATTACCTCTTGCCTGCGTCAGAACCTAAGCTCAAGTTGGGGGGTTGTTACAGAAGCAGTTAAAAGCTCCGTACTGGCGTATCTTTTATTAATTTACCGGTGAGTCGTTAGGTTTACATGGATAATTTGATTTATCTTAAAGTAATAGTAATTGCATGTTGTGTTTTAGGAGGCAGCTTGTCATTTTGTAATATAATTTGCTCTTAACTACAGTAGAATTTCTTCTGCCTTTCTTATTTTAGTAGCCTCTTCTTTAGGAAAAAAAAATAAGCTTAGCCAATATCTACGAAGATACTATTTTTAGCTGGGTGTGGTGGCGCATGCCTATAATCCTAGTGCTTGGGAGGCTGAGATTGGTAGATCGAGAGTTTGAGACTAGCTTTAGCAATTTAGCTACTTAGTGAGACGCTCTTTCAAAATAAAAAAAAAAAAATTAGTCTGGGCTGTAGCACAAAGGTAGAACATCCCTGGGCTCAAACCCCAGTACCCTAATAAATAATTTTTTTTGTGGTGCTGGGGATGGAACCCAGGGGCTTTCTACCTCTGGGCTATACTCCCAGACCTATTTTATATTTTATTTGGAAACAGGGTCTCACTAAGTTGCTGAGAGCCTCACTAAGTAGCTGAGGCTGGCTTCGAACCTGCGCGATCCTCCTGTCTCAGCCTCCCAAGCGCAGAAATTACAAGCGGGTACCACCATGCCTGGCAATAATTAATTTTTTAAGTTAGACGAAAGTAGATTGGTTTGGGGCTCTCAGTCTTGGGGGACAGATCAGATTTGGCAGGGGCCTGGCAGGGGACACCAACAGTAGGATGCAGGCAAAAGCAGAATGGGGCACCTAGTTCTCTGAGAGGCTCTTATACCTCTGAAAGCTGAACAGACGCACACCTGCAGTGCAACAGACATGCGCCGAAAGGGCCGCGGGGCACACACGGCGACAGCGCGAACTGGAAACTACCTAAGGTCCCTCATGGAACATCCTGAGGAGAGCACCTGCCTCTGTGCTCAGCAAAGGCGGGCCAGAGAGGCCAGGTAGCAGAGTCTGCGGCGTGGTCCACGGATGTAAAGTATTTTAAAAGACAAAGCAGCCTAGAAGTCAGAATGTGGCAGCCCTTAGAAGGGGAATGAGTTCCCTTGCTGCTCTGTGTCCTGATCTCTCTCTGCGCTGAGTATCCCGGGTGCAGCTGTCTTCAGGACAATACTTGAGGATAGCCCTAGCCGAATGCCTTCAGTTGCAAGCTGCTTTCTTCCAGAGTCCACGCGATCTGCCAGAAAGGAATAGGGAAAGTGGCAGAACACCTCTAGGGCTGTCGGGGCTCTGGTGTCCAGTAGCTGCCTTCAGGTCACTACCCGAGTGTAGCCCGGGCCACGTGCCGTCAGTTGCAAACTGCTTTCTCCCAGAGTCCACGCAATCTGCCAGAAAGGAGTGCAGGTCACCGCTAGGGACCCTGGTCGGCCTTGATGTCCAGCAGAGGCTTTCAGGTCACTATCCGACTGTAGCCCAGGCCAAATGCCTTCATTGCACTCCGCCTTCTCTCAAAGCTAACACGACCTGCAAGAGAGAGAGAGAAGCTCCCTAGTGGGGAGGGGTTCCCAGAGTGGGAAAAACCATCTTGGTGACTGCGCTAGGGGTTTATATATGTCTGCATGTCCTCTGTTGGTTGGAGTTTGAGATTCTGGGGATTCTGGGAAGCAGCTCTCAGAATTTGCATAGGGTATTTGCATGTCCTTTGAAGAGTCTCCTTTCATAGGAGTGTCAGACTTGCTCCAGTGATGTCTCCTGGGTTTGTTGATTAGTAAACAGATGGTTTTGTGAAGCTTTGGTCCTTCTTATTTCTGAACCTTGGAATAGCTGATCTCAAAAGCCTTGGAAGTTAATTAGTATTCCTCGCCCCTAAGGAAATTGACTTTTTTCTACCGAGGCCTCTTCCATATCTGCCTATTTCCTTTCTATCTCCTTAATTCTACCTCCGAGACACAAACCCCAGCCCTATTTTTTTATTCTTTATTTTGAAAGAGGATCTCACTAAGTTGCAGAGGGTCTCACTAAGTAGCTGAGGCTGGCCAAGAACCTGCAATTCTCCTGTCTCAGCCTTCCAAGTATTGGGGTTATAAGTGTGCGCCACCACGCCCGACCATTTGCTCCTTTCCAAATGTGTCTTTTCTTAGATGCCATTGAAACTTATCTCGAACAGTTCCACATCATAATGTACTCATCATGATAGTGTCCTACTTGTGCCCACACTTGCCGAGTTCCCGGCTCCTTCCCGCTGCCCTGTGCGTGACCTTGAGAAGCCCTTGGTTAAACACTTGCTTGTAAGTGGCAGCAGCTATGTGTCGCTTCCCTGGAGCTGTCTCAATTCAGTGAAGCCCTTGACTTCTCTCTCTCTCTCAACATTTTCTTGTTTATGTGTTCATTGTAGAAAATTAGGAAATACAAAAGCCATAGAGAAGAAAAGGCAGACATTGATAATCCTCGCACACAGAGGGACTCTTACTATTTTGTTTTGGTTTATTTTTGCTTTTGCTTTTCCCCTCCCGTTGCTTTAATGCCGTCTGGTCCCCTTTCTCCTCTCCCTCGCCTTTTGCCTTCATTCCTTAAAACCAGCAGAAGACATGCAGGGAAGTAAATTCTCTGCCTTATTTTTTTTTTTTCTTTTTGTGGTGCTGTTGTACCCAAAGTCTGGGACCCCAGGGTGACAGAGACCACCACACACAGTAATGCAAAGTCAGGAAGGGATTATTGGGGAACTGGCTCGAGCTGGGGTCCAAGTCCCTCCAACGCAATGGAGTCTTGACAAGGACCCAAGTCTTTGTTCCAAGGCAGTTTTATACATTTAAGTCACTCGGGCTGTGATTGACAAAGGAGTTATCTTTAGACCAAAAGGAATCTTTGCCGCTGTTATCACAAGCAACGGACAGGATACTTGGTGCCTCCCGTTTGGTTCGTGCCCCTGGGGTTGGTTGGGAGTTTTTCATCCTGACCCAGGTGTCAAAACTGGCACTCAACTATTAGTTGTATTCCTGGGAAACTGAAAGTTAGGCCTAGCGTGTTTGCTGTATGGATGAAGCCTGTCATGGCCCCACTTTGGTCTTACAGTGCTAGGGATTAAACCCAGGGTTATTCTACCTCTCAGCTACAGCCCAACCCATTTTATTTTTTTCCTTTGAAATGAGGTCTCACTAGGTTGCTGAGGGCCTCACTAAGTTGCTGAAACTGTCCTCAAACCTGCAATCCTCCTGTCCCAGACTCCCCACATACTGGGGTTTTGGTGTGAGTCACCATGCCCGCCTTCTCCAATGTTTAAAGGCTTCTTGGGTGATGTGGGAACCATATGGTTTCTGTCTGTTTTCTTCCCTCCACATATGAAGATGTAACTTGGATTAAATTCTAGGCCTACATAATAGTATAACAGAGCCGGGGTGGAGGTGCATGCTTGTAATTCCAGTACTTGGGAAGCTGAGACAGGAGGATTGCTGGTTCTCAGCCAGCCACAGCTACTTAGTGAGACCCTGTTTCCAAATAAAAAATAAGGTTGGATTGTAGCTCAAAGGTATAATCCTCCTGGATCGAAGCCTTCCGTGAGGCAAGGCTGGTGCTGAGGCCCCTGAGGCCGGGATCGGAGCCTGCCAAGGGGTTAGGCCAGTGCCAGAGCCTCCGAGGCCTGGATAAGAGCCTGCCGAGGGGTGAGGTCAGTGCCGGGGCCAGCGAGGCCGGGATCGGAGCCTGTCTTGAGGTATGGCCGGTGCTGGGGCCTCCAAGGCCGGGATTGGAGCCTGCTGAGGGGTGAGGTCAGTGCCGGGGCCATCGAGGCCGGGTTCAGAGCCTGCCGTGAGGCAAGGCCACTACTGAGGCCTCTGAGGCAGGGATCTGCTCCAGCCGAGGGGTTAGGCCAGTGCCGGGGCCAGCAAGGTTGGGACTGGAGCCTGCCATGAGACAAGACTGGTGCTGGGACCTCCGAGGCTGGGATTGGACTCTGCCGAGGGGTAAGGCCAGTGACAGGGTCAGCGAGGCCGGGATCGGAAACTGCCCATGAGGCAAGGATGGAGCTGGGACTTACGAGACCAGGATAGGAGCCTGCCGAGTGGTTAGGCCAGTGCCAGGGTCAGCAAGGCCGGGATTGGAGCCTGTCATGAGGCTAGGCCGGTGCTGGGGCCTCTGAGGCCGGGAGAGGAGCCAGCTGAGGGGTTAGTTCGGTGTGGGGGCCAGTGAGGCCAGTATCGGGGCCTCCTATGAGGCAAGGCCGGTGCTGGAGCCAGCGAGGTCGGGATAAGAGTTCTCTGGGTGGCCAGGCGACTACTGGGGCCGTCAAGAGTGGGATCGGAACTTGCAATGCAGCAAGCACAGAGAGATAACACAGAAAATAAAATCCAGATGCTTCCCCTAATTAGTAGGAACTAGGAGGAAAGGAGTAACAGGAGGAGGTCGAGTAGTAGAAAGGGCCCTATTGAGAAGCAATCAAGGTGACCAATCAGAGGGGAGGGGATGGGGGAGGCTGGAATCTCTTTAAAACTCATGAGGTGCATAAACAAATATATCAAAGATAATTACCAATTAAGCATGGGATCGAGGGGGGAGGGAATGGGATGGGGATTGGATGAGGGCTTATTGGATGATATGCGCTTGTATATCTTCTCAAGTCTTGTATTCCAAAGGGATGTATTATTACAAAATAATAATAATAATAATTAATAATAATAATAATAATAATAATAATAATGGTATAATCCCCCTGGATTCAAACCCCAGTGGTACCCCCAAAATGTATACCATGATATGTAACTCAAGTTCCTCATGTCCACTGCTTCAATTTTTGAGATTAGTTTGGCTGCCGTATACAACATGTTCCAAATCATCTTTGACAAAGTCTTGGAATTCTTCTGGGAACCATGCCGCTTACTAAAGTTACCATCCTCAATTTCATCTCGAAACCAGGCCTGGGTCCAACCTCGACTTCAAATTCCGGGAGTCCTTGGGGAAGAGGGGAAGATCTCCACTCTGGTCTTCACACGGGCTTGGTGGGGCTGTGCGGTCCCTCACGGTTCTGGACGCACGTTTTCTGGCCAGCGCTGTGTGGCTGACCGGCCTCCTCGCCCTGACCTGGGACTCCAGGTGCTTAGGCCTGCCGTGTTTGCGCCCTAGCCTCCTCTGCGTGGCCTCAGGGGCCTCTCTGCAGCTCGGCTCTCTTCAGATGTTCCCTTCCAGACCCACAAGACTTGTGCCTGGCTTTTCTCTAGACGCCCAAAGTGTTTAAGGGATCCTCACCTAGATTCCAGTATTCACCACTTCACACCGAAAGATGTCATTCTCTTGACCTTTAAAGTGCCCTGAGGGGCGTATGGTTTTGTTTGTTGTGCTTGGCTTGGTTCAGAGTGATGTGACATTTGCATTAGCTCTAGTCCTGAGTAACAGGATTTCTTTCTCTCCCTCTCTCTCTCTCTCTCTCTCTCTCTCTCTCTCTCTCTCTCTCTCTCTCTTTCCAGGTCTGGGGATGGAACCCAGGGGCATTTGACATCTGAGCTATATCTCCTGACCAATTTTTTAATTCTTTATTTTGAAACAGGGTCTCACTAAGTTACGGAGAGCCTCACTAAATAGCTTAGGCTGTCCGCAAACTGTGATCCTCTGGTCTCAGCCTGGAATTACAAGCGTGGCCACCACGCCCAGCTGAGTAACAGGATTTCTATAAACTATTGCCTGTCCTGAACATTGCCTGTCTAAGTGAGTACCCTGTGGGTGGTATGGTGTGTGTGTGTGTGTGTGAGTGTGTGTGTGTGTGTGTGTTAGAGAAACAGAGGCGAGGGGGAGAGAGAGAGAATATACTTGTTTTGCTGGCTGTCAGAAAGGCAGTGCTTGAGTTTTGGGAAGCAGAATGCGAGCTGCCATTCACATCCAAGCCTGGTGCAACCAGGGGAAGGCTTACCACAGGGTTTCATGCCACTGAAAGTGGTTCTCCTAGCCTGCAAGTCCTTCTCTTCCAATGTAACTTTTCTTTTTATTTTATTTTATTTTTTGTGCGGGTCTGGGGATGGAACCCAGAGGCAGTTGACCACCAAGCTACACCCCGTGTTCTATTTTTTATTCTTTATTTTGAAACAGGGTCTCACTAAGTTGCAGAGGGCCTCACTAAGTAGCTGAGGCTGCCTGCGAACCGTGATCCTCCAGTCTCAGCCTCCTGAATGCTGGGATTACACGTGTGCGCCACCATGCCCAGCTCCAATGTAACTTTTCAAAGTAAAAAAATTTTTTTGGAGAAATTAACACTTCCATAACAGACAAAAAGCTAAGAAATGGATCGTCTATATAATAATGTAGGCAAATGATATCAACAAACTTACCCAGCTGGGTTGCATTCTAATTTGAGCAGTTGAGTAAAGTAGCTTTCTCTTTTAAAATATTAAAAGTACTTTCTTAGCCCGGGGTGGTGGTGCCCACCTATATATATAATCCCAGTACTGCCCGGCATGGTGGCCTACGCTTGTAATCCCCGCGCTTGGGAGGCGGAGACAGGAGGATCGCACAGGTTCGAAGCCCAGCCGCACTGGCTTAAGAGACCCTGTTTCTAAAAATAAAAAATAGGTCTGGGAGTGTAGCTCGGAGGTAGAAGGGCTCCCAGAAACCCCAGTACCACCAAATAAATAAATAAATAATAATCCCAGTACTATGAAGGTGAGACAGGAGGATAGCAGGTTTGAGACAGCAACCTAACAAGACTGCTTCAGAACAAAAAATAAAAAGGGATGGAGTTGTAGCTTGGAAGTAGAATGTCCCTGGGTTCAATCTCCAGGGCAACAAAGAATAGAAAGTATCTTACTGTCACTATGAAAGACAATCTCCAGAGTTTGGTGGGGAGTTAAGGACAGCCACCGTTCACATCTGTGCCCCGCCCCAGCCCCGACCCCTGCAGCACTTCTGGTCATCTCGTCCCATCCTCAATAACAGGGGTGAGACCTGCTGTGCAAAGGTTGTTCTGCTGGGGAAAGATCTGTTTAATGCTTTTAACCCCATGTCTTAGTCTCTTTGGGTTGCTGTGACAAAACACCATACACTAAGTTCTTATAAACAACAGCGATGTGTGCTTACCTGCCGAAGGCTGTCTGGCGAGGACGGCTTCAGACGGGGCTTCCAGCGTGTCCTCCTGTGCGGGGGACTCGGGGCTCTCCGAGGTCCCTTTAGGAGGGCACTAATCCCACTTACGAGGGCTCCTCCCACATGACCTAATCACCCAAAGGCCCCGCCCCTCACACCGCAAGGCCCCGCCCCCTCAACGCATCTCCTTGGGGCTTATGATTTCAACAGAATTTAGGAGGGACCCTGACACTCAGCCCACAGCACCCTGCCACTCTCCAATTTCTTCGAAAGCCTAGTTTGCTTCTTTGTGGCACACCTGCTAGCATCCGGGAGGACGCAGGTGGTTTGGAAGATGAGACTGAGCGGCGCATCTCGGGCTAGGGGCGAGTTGGGCCGGGCAGCTCACCTCCCAAGCTGCTACCAGCGCTCCAGTTTTCCTGGTAATTGCATGGATGGCGGTTCAGGGTTGTCCTGTGGCAGTGCACCCTAGGGCAGTGCGCTCATTGGTTTCTTCTGAGTCACCAGGACACACTTTCTGTGGCTAGGCCAGGCCCTGCCTCCAGGAGGTGCCCATAGGAGACGCCTGCAGACTTTGAGTAGGACACAGCTCTGGAGACTGTGCGGACAGAGCCGTGCGTGGGCCAGCCAGCTCCCCCTAGAGGAGGGGAGCAGGCCTGGGCCCCCTAGAGGAGGGGAGCAGGCCTGGGCCCCCCAGGAGCCAGGGAGGCTCCTGGGTAGAGAGCACAGGGAAGAAGGAGCTGGATGGAGAGTGTTCTTGGGTTGGAGTGCCGGGCCCGGCGGTAGCTGGTAAGGGAGCACAGACAGATGGCTTGAAAGTCAACACTGAGTCACTCTGAAACCATAGCCGTCCAAGGAGAAGGATCTGGAAACCCTCCAGCAAGCGAGTTGACCTTCTGGTCCCTCGGTAAGTATTGGGTCCCGTGCTAATAAATGGAAGTTCTCTGCAGAATTGTGGCATACGGGGAAAGTTGCAGAATCCTTTTCAAACGAAGAAACGAGTTCTCACACTCAGCCTGTACACCACAGGACTCACTTATTCTCACAGTGGCTGTGACCAGTGAGTTGCCCTGTGCTATGGAGTCTCCATTCATACCCTATCTTTTTTTCTTATTTTGTTTTTATTTGTGGTACTGGGAATTGAATCCAGGGGCATCCTACCTCTGAGCTCTATCCCTAGCCCTTTTTAATTTTTATTCTGAAACAAGGTCTCACTAAGTTGCTGACAGTCTTGCTAAATTGTTGAGGCTGCCTCAAATCCACAGCTCTCCGAATCTCAGCCTCCCAGTTATGGAATTACTGGCGTGTGCCACCAGATCCAGCATGCCCTAGCTTCTAAAATGACTGATTAGAGATAAATTAAACATCAGCTGCTGAATGTGATAGTGCTGCACATGGAAACTATATTTTCTAATTATTTTTTGTTGTTATCTTGACAACTAGGGCTTTTTTTAAGCTTTTGATTTTTCTCATCAACATGAGCTGCTTCCTTTGGTTTTGTGTGTTGATATATATGATGTGTGTGTGTGTGTGTGTGTGTGTGTGTGTGTGTGTGTGTGTGTGTTCTGGGGATTGAACCCAGAGGCATTCTACCTTCGAGCTATACTCTAAGCCTGATTTTATTTCTTATTTGGGAACAGGGTCTTGGTAGGTTGATGAGACTCACTACTTGCTGAGGCTGTCCTCGAACCTATGATCCTCCTGTCTCAGCCTCCCAAGTACTGGGATGACAGGCGTGTACCACCATGCCCAGTTTAGATTCATATCTTATTCAGAGAGTTTCTAGCATCAATGTTTATGAGGCATGGACTTTTAAAAATTTTTTTAGAATCTTCACCAGGTTGAATGGGGGGAAATTTTTTCACGTAATTGTTAGCCTGCCCGATTAAGCAAACAAGGAAAATTAGTGATGACTTCCTAACTGATGTCAAATATTGTTAAATAATTTGGATTATTTTTTACAAAAATCCACAACATATTTTAATGTTTAATATTTTAATGACTTTCTAATGTCCCTGAAAAAAGCTATGTGAATATTATTCCCATGTACCAGAGCTGCCCATCCTGGCCCCCTCCTCCGGCTCATGAGCTTGAGCCTCGGGGCCCTCGCTGCTGCTCCTGGGTCGTCATCTCCTCTCTGCACAGCCAGCCCGCGCCATCCTTGCACTGCTCTCTCACTGCACTGAGGTCTCTGGCTAAATGCGTCTCCACAAAGAGCACTTCTTGAGCCTCCCTGTCTGAAACGGCGTCATCTATCTGGCCAGCCAGGTGGTGAGAGGACCCAAGTCTGCCCAAAGAGGAGGCCTCTAGGCTCATAGCCCTGTCCACAGCAAGAGCTCCTGCCCATAGCACACACTGTGTGTGTGTGTGTGTGTGTGTGTGTGTGTGTGTGTGTGTCTGGGGATTGAAGCCAGAGGCGTTCTACCTCTGAGCTACACACCCAGCCTTGTTTTTTATTTATTTTGAAACAAGGCATAAGTTTCTGATGTTGACTGCAAACCTGCGATCCTCCTGTCTCATTCTCCCAAGTACCGGGATGACTGGCGTGCGGCACCGCGCCTGGTTAGTGCCTCACCGTGTATACCACGCTCAGCCAAAGAGCACCAGCTGTTTAAGGAAACTATTAAAAAACACAGAGCTCAAGATGACTAAGAACTAAAGAACATGGAAGAAACAGGAGGAATAAGCAAGAATCAAGACAAGGCAGAGGAAATCATCATAGAAATGATACAAGGAATTCAGGAGAGGAGCAGGGTGGAGCCCTGGGTCATCAGCTGTGGAGCAGGTCAACACAAACACAGAAGAGAAAAAGCACTCACCACAGCAACGATGTAATAATAATGCAATAATTATATAATAGTAAACATCCTTAGACATGTAGCAGTCATGATATTTATAAGGTTACAACAATATAAACATTGATTTACTTTTGTTGCTGTTACTGGGTATTAAACCCAGGGCCATTCTCCCTTTGAGCTATACCCTCTATCCCTTTTTATTTTTTATTTTGAAACGAGGTCTCACCAAGTTGCTGAGGCTGGCCAGGAACCTTCAAGTCTTCCTGTCTCAGCCTCCCAAGTACTGGGATCACAGGTGCGCACCACCACAGCTGGCTAAATATTGTTTTAACAAATCAACATAATCATAGCAAGTAGAGAAGGAGCTAGGCCTGGTGGCTCACAGCTGTAATCCCAGGACTTGGGAGGCCGAAACGGGAGCATCTCAGGTTATGACAAGCCTCAGCTACTTAATAAGATTCTCAGCAACTAGGGGGATATTGTTGAAAAAAATTTAAAAGTATAGCAATGAGGTAGAATGCCCCTGGATCCAATTCCCAGTACAAAAAAAGAAAAAAGAAGAGAGGGAGGGAGGGAAGCCAGTAGGGGAGGGAACCCTCTGCATCTTCACATTCTGAACGTGTGTGTGTGTGTGTGTGTGCTCGCGCGCGCGCCTGTTATGGCAGGTAAGATATACTGAGGTGTTACTATATATGAAAATATTAACCAGACATATAACCATTTTAAAAACCAAAGAGCAAGTTGAGGTGGTAGGCTCTGAGGGATGGAAGGAAGATGATGCAGGGGTCCTGGAACTATCATTTTTCACTGTAAGACTGTTAGCCTCATCTGAGTTTTAGAATCTGTAAGCACAGATTATGTTGATAAATTTAAAAAATAGCTATTAAAAGCCGGGTGTGATGCCGGGCGTGCTGGCGCACGATTGTAATCCCCGCTCTTGGGAGGCAGAGACAGGAGGATCGCATAAGTTCGAAGCCAGCGGCGCGTGCTGGCTTGGGAGACCCTGTTTCCAAATAAAAATGTAAAAATAGGTCTGGGAGTGTAGCCCGGAGGTAGAAGGGCTTCCAGGAACCCCAGTACCACCAAAAAAAAAAAAAAAAAAAAGCCGGGTGTGGTGGCACACACTTGTAATCCCTGCCCTTGGGAGGTTGAGACAGGAGGATCGCACAGGTTCAAAGCCAGCCTCAGCTACTGAGTGAGGCTCTCAGCAACTTAGTGAGACCCTGTTTCCAAAAAATATATAAAATAGGTCTGGGAGTACAGCCCGGAGGTAGAAAGCCCCTGGGTTCCACCCCCAGTAACACCAAAAAATAAAATAAAATAAAAATAGCTATTAATTATTTTTTGGTTATTGGGGCATTCTTTTATTCTTTTATTTTGAAACAGGGTCCACTAAGTTGCCGAGGGCCTTTTCAAGTTGCTGAGGCTGGCCTCAAAACCGTGATCCTCTGTGTCAGACTCCTAAGTACTGGGATTATAGACGTGCAGCACCATACCTGGCAGTTGTTAATTAATTATACGTTTTCATCAGCTCTTCTCGAGAGCACGTCACTGATACAGTTTGATGTAGATTTGATTAATAGGAAATTTTGTCGAGCATGCAGCTGATGAACTTGGCTGGCAGGCTCACTTACTAATCAGATCCATTTTGACTTGCGCATGAAATAATTAGCTCAGACTCACCTTGCGGAAGGCATGCTGAAACATTTATCATTTCCTGCTCCACCGTGGAGACACGTTGGACTATGGCTCGTGGTTGTTGAGGCAGCTGGCTTATTAAAAATGGAGTTGATGCGTGTGATATTAAATTGAGCTTTTTAATTACTTGAGTTTAATGATGTACTTTTACCATGTTCGTAATTGCCAGCAAATATTTACCTTCCCAAGCTGGCAGTTTTATCGTTTATAACCTGCCATGTCTCTTTCCTCTTTCCCCAGAAAGATCTTTGCTCAAAATTATCTTTTAAAAACAGCTGAAACATTGTCTTTTGTGGAGAACATTTCTGCCCTCTGATTTGGAACTCGCCCTTCTCACTCCTCAGAACCTCAGTCTATACTTACTGATATATTTATTTTGGATACAATTTAATGTTTTTATTCTTATATCTGAATCATAAGGGATGGATGGATGGATGGATGGATGGGTAGATAGATAGATAGACCAACCAAACACTAGTGGGGATATATATAAATTTCAGATAACAGAGAAGGCACCACAACTTGAGTTTTAAGGTCCCCAGCCCATAGGATCTATGTCATGGTCAGCTTTCCAAGCAGATTCAACAGCTATCATTCTGTGGTACCCAGCAATTTTCCAAGTGTATTGCTGAAGGTAGAAACATAAAATGATCTATTAGAAAGTCTTAACTCTAGCCAGGCGTGGTGGCGCACGCTTGTAATCCCCGCGCTTGGGAGGCTGAGACAGGTGGATCGCACAGTTTTGAAGCCAGCCTCAGCTACTTAGTGAGGCTCTCGGCAACTTAGTGAGACCCTGTTTCCAAATAAAGTATAAAATAGGTCTGGGAGTATAGCCTGGAGGTAGAAAGCCTCTGGGTTCCACCCCCAGTACCACAAAAAAAAAAAAAAAGAAAGAAAGAAAGAAAGAAAGAAAGAAAGAAAGAAAGAAAGAAAGTCTTAACTCCAGTACTGTCCAGTACTGTGGAACTGATGCGAAGACCTGGAGTCGGAGTTGGGTATCAAAACATGGATACGGATGCCTCCGGTCACTGTGTGGTGGTCAGATGTTTTCTGGGTCCCCCTTCCTGCTCCTGCAATACTTGAGAATAATTTGTAGGCCAAGAATAAAATGGTGAAGTAAATTAATATCTTTTGGGGGAGGCAGGCACTGGAGATTGAATCTGGAATCCAGGTGTGTTCTACCTCTGAGCTTTGTCCACAGCCTTATTTTATTTTTATTTATTTGTTTATTGGTGGCCCTGGGGAGTAAACTTAGGGGCAGTCTACCTCTGAGCTAACCCCAAGCTATTTTTCTTTTGAATCAGGGTCTCTAGGTTACTGAGCGTCTTGCTACACTGCAAGGCTGTCTGTCCTCAAACCTGTGATCCTCCTGTCTCAGCCTCCCAAGTACTGGATTATAAGCCTGTGCCACCACGTGCGGCTAGAATACTTTAAGCAAAGAGGAGTTAAGGCGAATGGCTGGTATGATTAACAGCAGAGGCAGCATGGTTCTGGGACTTGCCAATGTGTGACAGCTTCCTGATTCAGCAGGCAGCTTCTTGATGGGGAAGCTTTCAGATTTTAGCAGCAACTGTGATAGTTTGGAGTATCTGTGACAGCAGCTTCCTAATTCTTTAGGTTCTTATTAGTGATGGAGATAGCAGGTCCCGTGGCTGTCCAAATCTGCTGAATGTTTTGAGAATAATTCCTAAAATCTTTAGTCTATTCTTATAGCTCCTCCAATATCAATCATATTAAGCTTCTTAATATGTCTTTCTGTCATAGCTACCATGATTTATATTGGTTGCAACCAAAAATCCAAGTTTATAAGTTTTTTATAAAACTTATATTAGTCAGCTTTGTGTTGCTGTAATGAAATGCATGAGGCAATTAACTTATAAAGAGAAAAGGGTTATTTGGGCTTATGTTTCTGGAGGTTCTGACCCGACCAGCTGGCCCCATGGCTTGGGCCTCTGGCAAGGTGGCACATCATGGTGGGAACATGTAGAGGAACAGACCTTTTACATCAAGTCAGGAAGCAGAGAGGCATTGGAGACCACCTCCGGAGACCACCACCTCATACTACTCCAGGGGTGCGTCCCCAGGGAGCTGCGGACCTGCCGCTAGGCCTCAGCTCTCAAGACTCCACTGTCAATCCCAGCAATGCCTCCTGGGGACCATGCTTCCAAAACATACACCTTCAGGGAACATTAACCCAAAACATAGCAAGACACTGTAGCCCCAATTCTCATTTTGAAGCAGGGTCTCACTACGTTGCTGAGGGAGGCCTCGAGCCTGGGTGTTTCAAATGCATTTGAAGTTTTGCTACTTAAAGTTCAAAAAATTTACTCATCCAGCATGACCAGTGTAATTATTTTTCTATTTTGTATTCTTTGTAGCTCCCTTCAAGATAGCAATTTTAGGTTTATGCATTTATATGTTAAATGAAATGAATTTAAGGAGAATCTTAGATAAGAGAAAATGCTAAAATGTCAATAAGCGTGTGTGTGTGTGTGTGTGTGTGTGTGTGTGTGTGTGTGTGTGTGTGTGGTGTAACCGGGCATTGAACCCAGGGACATTCTACCTCTGAGCTACACTCACAGACATTTTTATTTTATTTTGAAACAGCCTCACTTAGTTGCTGAGATTGGCCTTGAGCCTGCAACCCTCCTGTCAGTCCAGCAATAACCTGATGCATGACCTCTGCCTCTTTATCTCCTGCTGATGATCAGAAAAGGAAGCTAATTATTTTCTTCAGACTAAGCTGTGTAGCATCTTTTGCACAATCTTTTCAAAGAGACCGAATATCACAAGAGAGTAAAATGATTATTCTCCCTTTTTTCCGAATGAGTGTTTTGAACAGATATCCTGATCCCGGCTAGGGGCTCCTGTACATTGCTGCAGTTGGTTAGGAAGATAAGTTAGTAGTCACTTAAAAGCAAATGGGAATAGTCAAGTAATTACAGAGAGCAAAAAATAACATTAGCAAAACACGAAGAGCATCGCTTTTTTAGAAAACCAACCTTTAACAACTGTGAAGTTGAATGATCTTTACATAATCGGCTGATGGAATGCAACTTTCAGAAACAAGACGCACAATTGACAGGGCTGTGCTTTGGAGGCGATCCGTGGCATCTGGGCTCAACGTCTAGCCTAGGAATACTGTTTCAAGGACAGGGGGCACTTGGGGTGAATTCAGCAGACGGAGCTGCCAAGGGTATGGAGTGCTCAGAATTCACATGGCCTCTCCTCTGCCTTCAGACAGTCCCCACTAATTGACCTAAGTGGTATGAATATTGAAGCGTTGATCAGTCTTAGGGACCGAGTTTGGGATATAAAGAGCAACCTGACTGTGACATTTATCATTTTGTTGATGGTCAGTTAAGAAACTGATGTCTTCATGTCCCCACCATTTCCTGAGCGGCTCGAGGTTGCTAATTATTTTCCTAACCCCTGGCAGGCGCTTTTCCATTGGTTTCTTGTTTGGGTGGCTGCCATGGAGACGTGGCATCCAACGTAATTGCCTTTCATTTGTGGAGATTTGGTTTTTCATTGGGCATAGGACTTTTGCCTTTGCGTTTAATAACCAGTGGTTTCATCTAGTACCTAGCTATGGATTTCTTTTTATCCTGCTTGGAAAACATTGTGATTACTAGATTTGAGCATTTATGTTTTTCATTAGTTCTGGAAAATTCCTCTCATTAGCTCACCATGCACCACGCTGCCCCTCCCTTCTCTCTCTTTCTGAAATTCCAATTAGATGCACATCAGACTGTCGCACTGTGATTTAACTACCCGTTCCTTTCCCCACCATCTCTGTGTATCTCTGTGCTAAATTCTAAGTAATATCTTCAACTCTGATTTCTATCTTTTCGTTCTCCTCTCAGCTGTGACTTGACTCCTGTTTTACCCATTTGCTGAAATACAGATTATCTATTTTTGTAATTTTGATTTTTCAATAACAGCTTTTTTTGTTCTTTTTTTTTTTCATTTACCCGTTCCTGTTACCTTTTGTAGTCTCTTGTTCCTTACTCAAACTTTCAATTGTCTATGTTATTTCTTTAAGATATGAAACAAGCTGGGCGTGGTGGTGCATGCTTGTAATCCCAGCATTCAGGAGGCTGAGACAAGAGGATCGCAGGTTCAAGGACAGCCTCAGCTACTTGGTGAGGCCCTCTGAATTTAGTGAGGCCCTGTTTCAAAATAAATAATAAAAAATAGGGCTGGGGATGCAGCTCAGAGGTTCCATCCCCAGTACCACACACGCACGCACGCACACACACACACACACACACACACACACACACACACACGACATGAAGCATATGGGTCTTCAATTCTGTGTCCATCAGAACCAGTGTCTACAGATCCATCCTTCCTTCCTTCCTTCCTTCCTTCCTTCCTTCCTTCCTTCCTTCCTTCCTTCCTTCCTTCTTTCCTTTCTCTCTCCTTTCTTTCTTTCTTTCTTTCTTTCTTTCTTTCTTTCTTTCTTTCTTTCTTTCTTGGTACTGGGGATGGAACCCAGGGGCCTTCTACCTCTGTACTACACCCCCAGGCCTATTTTTTATATTTTATTTGGGAACAGGGTCTCACTGAGTTGCTAAGAGCCTAAGTTGTTGAGGCTGGCTTCAAACTTGTGATCCTCCTGTCTCAGCCTCCCAAGTACTGGGATTACAAGCGTACGCCATCACGCCCAGCTTTAGCGTCTACAGTTTTTGTGGGTTTCATTCTGGCACCAGGTCTTTTGGCTAACTCCCTCTCAATCAAGACCCAGTGCAGATTTTGTGAGTATTGTTTTTATTGTGAGTTCATGGTCACTGGAGCTTTGTGTATAGGGCTTTTTGAGGTTTGGATTGGGGGCTCATTCCTCTAAGATTTAAGTTTGCTTTTATTAGACATATAAGGGCATATCAGAATGGAATCATATTAATTTGGGGTGTGACGGGGATTGACCCCAGTGGCATTCTACCTCCAAGCTCCATCCCTATCCCCTCTTATTTTTTAATGTTGAAATAGGGTCCCCTAAGTTACTGAGGGTCTTGCTAAACTACTGAGGCTGTCCTTGAACCTGCAGTCATCATGCCTCAGCATCCCAAGTACTGGCATTAGAAGCATGTGCCAAGCCGGGCGTGGTGGCACACGCTTATAATCCCCGCGCTTGGGAGGTGGAGACAGGAGGATCGCGCAGGTTCTAAGCCAGCCTTGCTGGCTTAAGAGACCCTGTTTCCAAATAAAAATATAAAATAGGTCTGGGAATGTAGCCCAGAGGTAGAAGGGTTCCAGCCCCAGTACCACCAAAAAAAAAAAAAAAAAAAAAAAAAAAAAAAAAAGCATGTGCCATCCTGCCGGGTTAACACGAGGATATTTATAATATCCACTGTATTTTGTGTGTGGTGCTGGTGGTTGAACCCAGTGGCATTCTACCTCCAAGCTATACCCCAAACCCAGTTTTTAATACTTTATTTTGAAACAGGGTCTCACTAAGTTGTGGCGGGCCTCAGATCCTCCTGTCTCAGCCTCCCAAGTATGGATTACAAGCATGCACCACCATCGGCTCCTCTAGAGATGCTCTCAGCACAAGTACATCCCACACCCTTCCTGGCCCACATTTTCAGTCGGCTGGTACTTCTCTGCTGCCTATAACCCATTGCTGCATAGGTTGTATTATGCAAGGTTGTAGTTATGTTTTATTAGGACTGCCCCCAGTTTCTGAGTCTTCTGTGTCATCTGGAGGGAAGAGCTCCTGGAGAGAGGCCTGCCCTCTTCCCGCGGGCGCAGGAGCAGGGCGAGCAGTCTCGATGCCCAGCTCATCACGTCTTCAGCCCCAGCGACCTCCTTAGATTCGATTCTTCTGTGCTTCTGGCTCAGCCAGCAGCCCTTCTGTGAACCCTGCATCTTTTCTGCCTAATTTCAGTCATTTTTTAAAATACAGTCTGTCCCTCCTCCTGTGATTTCCCAACCAAGCTTCTCCCTGAAGCCCTTGCCTGGTTTGTATTGCCCTCAATTTACACAAACCGCCCCGCCATGGGGCTCTCTGGAGGCTGAGTCGTTTCGGTCCCACCCACACGCTGCTGCTGGGTTCCCTTGTGGGCCGCTTGGGGACGGCTGGACGGCTCCGGCAGCCTGGGCTTCTGTGCTCGAAGCTCCCACGCGCTGAGCCGCTGCTTTGCCCACGCCGGGATCGGGGCTGCTTGGTGGCAGCTGGGGCCCGGTGTAGTCAGTCCTGCTGCTGGGAGATGGGCTGGCCGTGATTCTTCTATTGTTCACCCAGACCTTCAGCAGGTTACCCACCTATCACTGGAACGTGAGAGCATTTACGAGTTACTCTTTAAAAAATCCCCACTAATACCAAATGTGTGCGCATGTATGTCCCGATCCCAGTGAACTACATTGTGATGTGAGACGACACTGCACCAATACAAATATGTGTGGTGTGTGTGTGTGTGTGTGATTTTTTTTTTTCAGTACTGGAGATGGAACCCAGGGGCATTCTACCTCCAAACTACACCCCCAGTCCTATATTTTGGTCTTCCATTTTTTTTATTTTTTTTTATTTTTTTTTTATTGGTGCACTGTATTCATACATCATAGTAGGATACATACTTTTGTAGACATACATGCACACTTTTCCCAGTCAGCCCCCACCCAATCCCCACCCCATTCTCTCCCTATCCCTCCCTCCCATGCTTGGCTTAGTAGTTGACATCTAGTATTATGGCAATTTATCTAAAATTAAAAATGGTAATCTCACATAACAGTTTCATTTGTCTGATACCAAGCTTTTGATGACTTAAAGATGACATTTCAATATTTCTTTTTGCTTTCTTTCTTACCAGAGAATATTTTTTTCTATTTTTTAGGTGAAACTATCATATATTTGTATATTTATTTTTCAGAAAAAAATCTATCCTAAAATGGAATATGGACTCTAGGTACCCAAAACGATCTTGAAAAAGAACAAAGCTAGAAGATATATATTTTCTGATTTCAAACCATATAAAGCTACAATAATTGAAACAGTGTAGTACTATTCTAAAGGCAGGTATATAAACCATTGGAGTTAAGTAAAAGCCTAGAGCTAAATTATTCCCTATATTGTCAAGTTATTTTTGACAAGGTTTCCACGAACATTTGGTGGTGGAAATATTAATCTTTTAACTAAATATTGTTGAAAAATAATAATTACATGGAAAAGAATAAAATTGGACCCTTACCTAATCCCATATACAAATATTAACTCAAAATAGATAAAAGACCTAAATATAAATCTTAAGACTATAAACTTTTAGGAGAAAATCTGGGTCATTAAACCTCACAACATTGAAATTGGCAGTGATTTCTTGGTTATGATTTCAATGGCACAGGCAACAGAAGCGTATACAAACTCCCTAAAAAATAAAAAAAATATTGTATATCCAAAGACAATGTAAACAGAATTAACAGTTACTAATAGAATGGGATAAAATATTTCCAATTGCTATATCTGAAGGTATATTAATATTCCAACTAGAAATCCTAAAAATTAACAACAATAAAGGCAAACAATACCCTTTAGAGATAGGTAAAAGACTAACATAAATAATGAATCTCCACAGATAATCAGTCTTAGTTGTCTGTTGGATGGAAAATCTTGTTTCTCTGGTTCTGGTGTGTGTTACCTATTTCTTCTTTGTAGTTAATCTCTTTGAGTATTTTCTCTAGCGCTGGTTTTGAAGACATAAATTCCTTCAGTTTCTGTTTGTCATGGAAGCTTCTTATTTCTCCATCTAATTTGATAGAAAGTTTTGCTGGGTAGGAAATTTTTGGCTGGAAGTTGTTTTCTTTCAGAGTTTGGACTATGTTACTCCAAGCCCTTCTGGCTCTCATAACTTGGTTTGGGAAGTCTGGAGTGATTCTAATTGGTTTGCCTCTGAATGTCACTTGGCCCTTTGCTTTTGTTGCCTTTAAGATTCTCTGCTTGGCTTCCACATTGGTCATTTTGACAATTATGTGGCGTGGGGATCCTCTTCTCCGATCCTGTCTAAAGGGAGTTCTATAAGTTTCCTGGACCTGTGTATCGACCTCTTGCTCTATGTCTGGAAAATTTTCTGCTATTACTTCCTTGAAGAGATTGTTGATCCCTTTGGTTTCACTTTCTTTTCCCTCCTCTATTCCAAATATTCTTAGGTTAGCTCTCTTAAAATGGGCCCATATTTCTTCAATATCAGATTCCTGCTGTCGGATATTTTTTTCTAGATTAGAAACTATGCGTTCATTTTTGGATTGCTCATCTTCTAAGAGTGAGATTCTGTTCTCCATGTGTTCTAATCGGTTGTTTGTGCTTTGAATTGAGGCCTTTACTTCATTAATTGCATCCTTTATCTCTTTTTGGCTCTCTCTGAGTTCTTTTCGAAGCACCTCTATTATTTCTAGTTATTTTCCTGATTTGATCTTCTAGAAATCTCTGATTTTCAGTTTTATCAGGTTCTGATGTTGTGGGGTTGTGTGCATTCATTGCTCCAGTATTATTCCTCTTTCCCATGATTTCGGATGTTTGTGCCTTCTCTGGGTTTTTCCCTTGGGTCACTATGACTTCACTTAAGGTGTTCTGGATCTCGAGTCAGTAGTATCTCAGACCCCACTACTCCTTTACTGGGTTTTATCACAGAGTCTCCGACCCAGAGAGTCGATAGAGGCTGCTTTAGACTGTGGGGGGTGCCAGGTTGGGCGTTCTCCTATGGTGTGATATCTCTGCCACCGCCCCTCCCCCACTGGGTCAAGTCCCAGTGAGTACAGTACTGGGATTTCTCCTCTGTGGCCCGCAATTTGACTCACTGTTCTTGAGTGCGCAGATGTAGCTGTACTGGCCTCGCTGAATTTGCTGCTGCTGCCGCCGGTGGCAATATGGCGCCGCTGCTACACCCTCGGCTATGGGGCTGGCGTTTTCTTCTTGGTTTTGATTTTGACTCTGAATCCCTGCAGCGTGTGCTGAGCTCAGCCACTGGGAGCTTTAGATGCTCTCTGCGTGGAGAAATCCCGCCTGGCTGTTCCGCAGTGGCTCACCTCGGCTTCCTATAGCCATCCCGTGAATTCGCCGGTGCCGCCGGCAGTATGGCGCTGCTGCCGCGTCTGCCACGTCCTCGGGCGCGAGGCCGGTGTATCTCCTCTGTGGCTCTGTTCTCAGTCCGCTTTCTCTCTGGAGCCTGGTGATTTTTTGTTTCACTGGTGATGGTGTTTTCTGGCTATGAAAGGCGCTGATTTTGTGGTAATGGAGATTTGTTGTTAGCGGGGCTCTTAAGCCCCGCTTTTCTCGGTCGCCAACTTCCCGGAAGTCCTGGTCTTCCATTTTTGAAACAGGGTCTCACTGCGTTGCGAAGGGCCTCACTAAGTAGCCGAGGCTGTCCGCGAACCAGGATCCTCTGGTCTCAGCCTCCCGAATGCTGGGATTACAAGCGTGCGCCACCACACCCAGCTAATACATTTTTAAAAAGAAAAAGCACCATAAAATCCCAGTTTTATTTTATTATATATATTTTTTGGTGGTATTGAGGTTCCTGGAAGCCCTTCTACCTCCGGGCTAAACTCCCAGACCTATTTTTATATTTTTATTTGGAAACAGGGTCTCTTAAGCCAGCGCGGCTGGCTTGGAACCAGTCGATCCTCCTGTCTCCGCCTCCCAAACGCGGGGATTACAAGCGTGCGCCACCACGCCTGGCACAAAATTCCAGTTTTTAAAGGACAAATACTAGCCCGGAGTGGTGGTGCACACCTGTAATCCCAGTACTTAAGAGATCGAAATAGGGGGATCGCAGGTTCAAGGACAGCCTTAGCAAGTAGTGAGACTCTCATCAACCTCGTGAGACCCTGTTTCAAAATAAAAATAAAATTGGGCTGGGAGTGTAGCACGGAAGTAGATACACCTACTTTGGTTCAATTCCTAGTACCAAAATAAATAAATAAATAAATAAATAAATAAATAAATAAGTAAAACCCAAACAAAAAAGGAACATTTCCTCAGCTGCAGCAGCTCTGCTGTGGTGCTGCTCCTGTTGCCATGGTGATGTTGCCAAGCTCTTCTGTGTTAACTCTTAGAGCAGCCTATGAGGCAAGAGCCATTAATATCACCAATTTATAGGTGAGGACACAAGATTCAGAAATGTTAAGTAACTTGCCCAGGTTACACAGCTCACATCTTCCAAACCTGAAGTCAGTGTTGGCAAACATCTCTTTTGTCAGGGCAAAAATGTTAAGTTTTTTTGTTTGCATGTATGTGTATGTATGGTACTGGGGATGGAACCCAGGGGCATTCTACCTTCAAACTATACCTCCATCCCTCTTTTATTTTTTATTTTTTTATTTTTTATTTTTTTGTGATACTGGAGGTGGAACCCAGAGGCTTTCTACCTCCGGGCTATACTCCCAGACCCATTTTTATATTTTATTTGGAGACAGGGTTTCACTAAGTTGCAGAGAGCCTCACTAAGTATCTGAGGCTGGCTTCGAACCTGTGCGATCCTCCTGTCTCAGCCTCCCAAGCGTGGGGATTGCAAGCATGCGCCACCACGCCAGGCTTTTTTATTTTTTATTTTGAAACAGGGTTTCATTAAGTTGCAGAGAACCTCACTGAGTTGCTAAGGCTGGCCACAAACCTGACATCCTCTTGCCTCAGCCTCTCAAATACTGAGATTATAAGCATGAACCCCCATGCCCATTAATGTTCAGAATTTTGATCTGTGACCAGGAGCTTTTACATGGGCAGGTCTTAAATCTGCCCTACAAAGTAACACTTTGAAAGTATATATATGTATGTATGTATGTATGTATGTATGTATGTAAAAGCTGTCTGCCTGCCATGTAGAGAGCTGATTCAAAGTTTTTTTTTTGGTGAGGATAATTTGTGTGTGTGGGGTGGGGTGCTAGGGATTGAACCCAGGGGAGTTTTACCTCTGTTTAACCATCTTGTATTTTTTGTTTTGAAACGAGGTCTCTCAAGGTTGCTGAGAATCTCACTATGTGGCTGAGGCTGTCCTCAAACCTGTGGTCCTCATGTCTTAAAACCTCCTAAGTACTGGGATTACAGGTGTGCCACCACGCCTGGCCTATGAGAATAGCTTTTAGAACCAGCTCGTGGAACACAAGAAAGTGATTTCCTTCTGTAGATGAACCTTGTGTTTTACCTCATGCCACATTACTCTTTCAGGCACCTGCATTATTTACACGAATGCCTCTTGATGGTTTCCAAGAAGGGAATTCTGTCCTCTGAGGATGGAGATTTGTCATCAGTGAGGGCATTCAGGAGAAGCTTTCAGAATAGATGCTTCGTGACATCCTCTGAGCAGCATCGGCGTTTTATAAGGAAGAGCCTGGTCCTTAGGGTGGTGGCTTTGAGGGAGGAGCCCTGAGCTGTATAAGTACATTCCGGGGCCTTTGTTTTGCAATCTGGAGATGGAAACCAGGGCCTCCTGCACGCTAGGCAAGCACTCAACCAATGAGCTACCTCCCTGGCCCTGGGAGTATCTGTTTACAATTCAGATTACCTCATAGGTCAGTGCGGAGTGACACCTGTTTATAAAGATCTGCGTCTGACAAAACCCTCCTGCAGGTGGACGTTTCTGACCTCCCTGGGCCGCCACCAATGTTCACCTTTGCTTGGAAGCCCTGCTGTTGACGTTAACACCGACTGGATGTTTCCATAGGAGTCTTGTTCTGTTCTTTTGTTTTGTTTTGTTTTGTTTTGTTTTTTGGTGTTACTGGGGTTCCTGGAAGCCCTTCTATCTCCGGACTACGCTCCCAGACCTATTTTATATTTTTTATTTGGAAACAGGGTCTCCTAAGCCAGCGCGCACGGCTGGCTCCGAACCTGCGCGATCCTCCTGTCTCTGCCTCCCAAGCGCGGGGATTACAAGCGTGCGCCACCACGCCCGGCTTCTTCTTTACATCTTAAAACTGACAAATGTTGACTTGTCAACTTGGGCAGATTGTGGGAGGCCCTCTTTCCTCTTCAGGGACCAAAAAAAAAAAAAAAAAAAAATCTTGTTTCTGCTTCCCCAGTAACGGGAACGGTGCCCCTGCTCCATTTCATGGACACAGCAACATTTCAAGCATTTTATTTTATTTTTTTTATTTTTATTTTTTGCGGGTCTGGGGATGGAACCCAGGGGCATTCGACCTCCGAGCTACACCTCCTGCCCTATTTTTTATTCTTTATTTTGAAACCGTCTCACTTAGCTGTAGAGGGCCTCACTAAGTAGCAGAGGCTGTCCGCGAACCGTGATCCTCCAGTCTCAGCCTCCCAAATGCTGGGATGACAAGCGTGCGCCTCCACGCCCGGCCTACATTTCAAGCATTTTTAAAGTGCTTATATTTTTCCTTATAGTTGGGGTTAAAGTTGCAAGCCTCCTCGTAGTTAGCTGCTCACATCTAACTTGGCCGAAGTAAACAACCGTGATCAGAATAGCAGTGTTGCCATAGCAACCAAGAGCCAATCCGACCGCTGGCTTTTCCTGCCCGCTCACAAGGGCTCCTTGACGTCTAGCCAGGATGTGAAGCACATCCGCAGAAACCTCTTGTGAGTAATGAAAGTTTAAAAACCATTTGGGGAGAGACTTGTCGGTGGTGTTGTTACTGCGGATTCAATCTAGGGGCCGTCTGCCTATGAGCTGCAAACACCCCCCTCGGCCTTTTTATTTATATATTTTTCTTTTATTTTGAAGCAGAGTCTCACTTGTTGAGTGTCTTGTTAAGTTGCTGAGGCCGGCCTCAGACCTGCAGTCCTCCTGACACAGCCTCCCACGTACTTGGTTTATAGTGCAGAGGCCCAGCTAGGGGAAAACATTTTTATTTATTTTGTTACAACAAAAGCACATCATAGTCTCACATTATAATGTAAATCATAGCGGTAGTTGCACATGCGCACACACACGCACTTGGCAGGCTTTCCCCGGGCTCCCTCCCCATCCTCCCTTCCCCATACTTGAGATGGGCTCCTAACATCATGGAGGCGATTCCTTCGCTGGCCCTCTCTCTCCCTACCCCTTCCCAGACACCCCCTCCCTGGCTCTGCTGGAGCTTCTCTTCCACGACCTGAAGTCTGCGATCCGATTACTCCCCGGCTTCCACGTTGAGAGAAAATATATGACCCTTCGCTTTCTGAGACTGGCTAATCTCACGTAGTATAATGTTCTCCTGGTCCAGCCACTTTCCTGCAGATGACGTTATTTTGTTCTTTATTGCTGAGTAGAATTCCATTGTGTGTCTGTCCCACAATTTTGTAATCCATCCATCACAATTTTGTAATCCGTCCATCTGTGGATGGACACTAGGTTGGCTCTATAATTTGGTTGTTGTGAATTACGTGTCTATGAACATGGTCATGCACATATTACTGTAGTATTTCAGTCCCTTTGGAAAGATCTCCAGGAGTGGTCTAGCTGGAGAGAAAGCCATTGGGGGCGGGTATTGAGGCTGGAACCCAGGGGCATTCGACCTCCGAGCTACATCCCAGCCCTATTTTTTATTCTTTATTTTGAAACAGGATCTCACAGGCCGGGCGTGGTGGCGCACGCTTGTAATCCCCGCGCTTGGGAGGCTGAGACAGGAGGATCACACAGGTTTAAAGCCAGCCTCAGCTACTTAGTGAGGCTCTCAGCAACTTAGTGAGACCCTGTCTCCAAATAAAATGTAAAATAGGTCTGGGAGGATAGCCCGGAGGTAGAAAGCCTCTGGGTTCCACCCCCAGTACCACCAAAAAAAAAAATAAATAAATAAAAAAAAAAAAGAAACAGGGTCTCACTGAATTGCAAAGGGCCTCACTAAATAGCTGAAGCTGTCCTTGAACTGTGATCCTCCTGTCTCAGCCTCCCAAACGCTGGGATTACAAGCGTGTGCCACTAGGCCTGGCAAGAAAGCCATTTTTAAAGGATTGTTTTGTTTCAGTGAGGCCCCAAACTCCAAACGACCCCTGGAGGCAGCTGTCATTCCTGTTCCCTGGTCTTGAGAGCCTCCCTCCCTCCCCTCCAGTGCAGAGGTGCCCACGAGCTGTCCCCAGCACACGGCAGGTCTGGGGATTGTACTTCTTCCTGCAGCTCTAGCTGTTCTCGTCCAGAAGAACTGGGCCTGGCAGCTCCCCGGGGCTTTTCTAGGTACCAAGGGCTCCAGTTGTGATCGGTCAGGGCTGGCACACAGTGGTGGTGCATGCATTTTGCACGGACGAGGCCCTGGATTCAGTCACCAACACCACAAAAGTAAATAAATTCTGATCCTTTGACTTGGTTACTCTTTGGTGACAAAATGCAGGACCAGGATTTTTATTTTTATTTTTTTTATTTTTTTGGTGGTACTGGGGTTCCTGGAAGCCCTTCTACCTCCGGGCTACACTCCCAGACCTATTTTTGCATTTTTATTTGGAAACAGGGTCTCCTAAGCCAGCGCGCGGGGCTAGCTTCGAACCTGCGCGATCCTCCTGTCTCTGCCTCCCAAGCGCGGGGATTACAAGCGTGCGCCACCACGCCCGGCTTGGACCAGGATTTTTAAACTGAAGCTTCGGTCTCATACCAAAGGAGAGAAGTTTTCAATGTTCGTATGATCTAAGCCAGAAATTCCTGAACTTGTGTTATCTGAATCATCTAGGGAGGTCCTGGGGCTCCCTGCCTGGTCCATCACGGTCAACACGGGAACCTGTCGCTGCTTCTCATTCTGAAACTACAGCCTTAGGAAGATCATATGAGTTAAGAAAATTAATAAGCACATGTGTGCCCTTGTGTTCCAACTGCCAGGCCCTTTACCCAGTGATCCTAGAGACGCGTCTTGGTTGTTTTATCTGGAATAAGATTCAGGAAAACCTCGAGCCTTCCCTGTTCTTGGACACACTGTGCAGCCCGTGACTTCTTTATCAAATGGAGTTGAATCACAGTATGATGCTGTGAGGGTGCTTCGGCTTGAGAAAATTTGTCATCAAAACAAAAACAAAAGCCAGACGTGGTGACGCACACTTGTAATCCCAGGATTTGGGAGGCTGAGACAGGAGGATCACAGTTCGAGGCCAGCCTCAGCTACTTCGTGAGGCCCTCCGCAACTTAATGAGGCTTTTTTCAAAATAAAGAATAACAAATAGGACAGGGGGTAAAGTTCAGAGGTAACTGCCCCTGGATTCAATCTCCAGCATCAAAACAAAAACAAAAACAGGTCTCCTTAGGCCTCTATTTCTTACTCACATTCTTTTTATCTCATTCCTTGTAAGAGACTGAAGTAATATATTCCTGAGATTAATCACAGAAAAGTTAGGCACATTTTGTATGCCATTAAAAGATAAGCTGAGTGTGGTGGTGCACGCTTGTAATTCCAGTACTTGGGAGGCTAAGACTGGAGGACTGGAGGATTGCAGGTTCGAGGCTAGCCTCAGCTATTGAGTGAGGCCCTCCACAACTTGGTGAGATTCTGTCTCAAAATAAAGATTTTATATATATATATAATCACTTGTGGTGTAGCTTGCACCCAGGTTCAATCCCCATTATCACACACACAAAAAAAGGTAAGACAAAAACGTATGAGCCGGGCGTGGTGGCGCACGCTTGTAATCCCCGTGCTTGGGAGGCCGAGAAAGGAGGATCGCGCAGGTTCGAAGCCAGCCTTGGCTGGTTTAAGAGACCCTGCTTCCAAATAAAATATAAAATAGGTCTGGGAGTGCAGCCCGGAGGTAGAAGACCCCTGGGTTCCAACTAGTACCACCAAAAAAAAAAAAAAAAAAGCCAGGCGTGGTGGCACACGCTTGTAATCCCCGCGCTTGGGAGGCAGACAGGAGGATCGCGCAGGTTCGAAGCCAGCCGCGCGCGCTGGCTTAGGAGACCCTGTTTCCAAATAAAAATGTAAAAATAGGCCTGGGAGTGTAGCCTGGAGGTAGAAGGGCTTCCAGGAACCCCAGTACCACCACCAAAAAAAAAAAAAAAAAAAGTAAAAAAGAAAGAAAGAATGTGGGGAAAAAAACAATAGAATAGAAAAATGGGAAAAAATAGAAATAAGCGGTTCCCAGAACAGGGAACCCAGAGGGTCTGTGAGTGTGTGACAAGCAGCTGTGCGGTACTACAGCCCGGGAGGCACAAGCCCAAATAGGTGGTGCAGTTCGGATTGTCTGACAATATCAGGCTTTGGCAAAGATGGGGAGAAACGGGAAAGGCCGGCACTGCTGGTGGCAGGAAATTGGCACAGCCCCTTGGAGAGGGACTTGGCTGCGTCTGGGAAAATGGAAAGTGCAGGTTCCTTTTGACTCAGTAATTTCACTTCTGGATGTGTTTCCAGAAGAAGCCCGGCACATGTGCACAGCAGGTGTGTGTCAGCAAGCTACCGAGGCCTTGTTTGTGAAAATCCGGGTTTAACCTACATGTCCATGAGTGAGGAAGGGATGAAAAATGATAGTATCTTCCTTCTTTCCTCCTCCTCCACCACCTCCTCCTCCTCCTCCTCCTCCTCCTCCTCCTCTTCCTCTTCCTCCTCCTTTTGTGGAACTAGGGATTAAACCAAGGGTTGCTTTACCACTAAGCTACATCCCCAGCCAATTTTTTTTTGAAACAAGGTCTCAGCTGGACACAGTGGTACACACCTGTAATCCCAGTACTTGGGAGACTGAGACAAGAGGATGGCAGGTTCGAGGACAGCCTCAGCAAGTAGTAAGATCCTCGGCAACCTAGTGAGAGCCTGTTTTCAAATAAGAAAATCAGGCTAGAGGTGTAGCTCGAAGGTAGAAGGCCTCTGGGTTCAATCCCTAGTACCACAAAAATAAATAAATAATTAGGGCTAGAGGTGTAGCTTGGTGTTAGAACACCCCTGAGTTCAATCCCTAGTACCAACAAAACAACAACCACACAAAACCCAGGTTCTCACTAAGTTACCACACACTGGCCTGGAACCCGTGATCCTCCATTCTCGCCCTCCCAAGTACTGGGATTACAGGCACGTGCCACCACGCTGGGCTTTCATAGGACGTTTCTATATTAGAATAGTATAAAGCAAATCTCTATATGTCAACAGTGACTAGAAGTAAAAAATTGCAAAGTCAGATACAAAACTGTGTACATTGAAAGCAGGATGCAAAAATAGAGATACTGCACTTGACCTCAGCCAAAAGGCTGAGAAGCGATAAAACTTTATATAGAGAAAGTAAAAAAAAAAAAAAAGAAATTAAGCAAGATGCAAAACCTCTCGTGTGTGCGTATGCGTGCGTATGTGTGTGATGTAAAACAGGCTGGAAGGAAAGAAATGTGACTCTGTGAAGAAGTAGTTAACTTTACTTGGAATATTTAATAAGAAAAAAGATGTGAAACAAGTGTGTTTATGTTAATGGTCAATTTGGGGAGCTGCGAGTTTAGATGTTTTAGTTTTTCTTTCTTTCTTTCTTTTTTTTTTTTTTTTGGTGGTACTAGTTGGAACCCAGGGGTCTTCTACCTCCGGGCTGCACTCCCAGACCTATTTTATATTTTATTTGGAAGCACTGGGGTTCCTGGAAGCCCTTCTACCTCCAGGCTACCTCCCAGATCTTTTTTATTTTTGGAAACAGGGTCTCTTAAGCCAGCGCGGCTGGCTTCGAACCTGTGCGATCCTCCTGTCTCTGCCTCCCAAGCGCGGGGATTACAAGCGTGCGCCACCATGCCCGGCTAGCTTTTCTTTTTTTGCGGTACTGGGGATTGAATCCAGGGGCATTCTACCTTTGAGCTATACCCTGGCCCTATTTTTTATTCTTTATTTTGAAACAGGGTCTCACTGAGTTGCAGAGGGCCTCACTAAGTAGCTGAGGCTGGCCACGAACCTGTGACCCTCCTGTCTCAACCTCCCCAATGCTGGGATTACAAGCGTCCGCCACCACGCCCAGCAAGATATTTTCATTTTCTATAACTTTTAGGACATTTTAATTTCTTAAGAAAAATATAAAGTTTCTAAAGGTAAAATCATAACTTATCAGAACCTTAGCCTCAATGAATCGCCTAGCACCTGACCTGGGGGGCTGTCTTCCATCCACACTGTCTCTGTTTGGGTATTTTCCCAGCATTCTCTGTGCCGGGAAGGGCCTCTCAGAGACCCCAGTTCCCTGTGCGATGCTTCTGCTTGTCATTAGGATGAAGGGTGACATATATGCCACTCACCCCCCCCCCCGCCCCCGCCGCGATTCATTCAGTTTAGCTTTCAGATGTAAACAAGTATGGACCGAGACTGGCTTCAAAAGCACCAGACAACACCATCCATCCTTTTGAAGTGTTAATTTGGATTACATTATCTTGATAGCCACCTACCCTCTTTTTATGAGTATGTGGTTTTTTGTCCTTTGAAAGGCACAGTTGCAGATTGTAGAATGTATAAACCAGGGTGACAGGGTTGCAGGAAAAGGAGGCTTAAGCTTCTTGATGTTTTTGTCATTAATTTCATTATCAATAAGACAGGATATGAGGTGCTTTAGGACGCCGGTTCTGATGTTATTACACCGCAGGGTGGGGAGAGACTGAGGAGCCAGATGCAGCCAGACTGAGGTATTTAAGGAATCTTTAAAAAGATTCTATAGAGATAAAGCTTTTATAGGGACCATTTTTGATTCATGATTAGCATAATATAGTTTTATTTTTTTAACTTGTTTTCTGTTTTTAAGTTTAAAGGGTTTTGGTTTTTTTTTTTTTTTTTCGGGTCTGGGGATGGAACCCAGGGGCATTTGACATCCGAGCTACACCCCCTGCCCTATTTTTTATTCTATATTTTGGAACCGGGTCTCACTAAGTAGCTGAGGCTGTCGGCGAACCGCGATCCTCCAGGTCTCAGCCTCCCAAATGCTGGGATTACAAATGTGCGCCACCACGCCCGGCCCTAAAGTTATTTTTTTAGGAAACCAAGGAGAACATTTTTTTCTGAAGTTGAGGGGGGGATTACTCACCAGTTATGCCCCGCGGTAGGCGCCATTATACCATTTTTGAACTTTATTTTGGTGGAAGCTTCTCCAGCTTTATCTCTTACTTCTTTCTTATTTATTTATTTATTTTACTATTTTCTTATTACTTTCTTACTTCTTTCTTTTATTACTTTTCTTTTACTTCTTTTCTTACGAATTTTCTTACTACTTCTTTTTTACTTCAATCCTTTCAGGATTTGTTACAATCTTTATAGTCATGTAAACAGGAACTTCAAGGACAGAAAAAGGTTTTTAACAGACTTTAGGGCAGGGTGCCAGACATTTAAATAATCATAGAAAGTGTGCTTTGTCTCATCACAAGGCCAGCTTGAACTTAATCTTATATATTGGCCCAAACTAAGGTCAGTTTGAACTTAATCTTTGGCCCAAACTTTATCCTTGAGAAAAAAAGTCTTTGCTGCCTGAGTCTCTCACAAGCCGCTGCCCATCAGTTTTAGTTATAACGCTTATACATAAAATTCCAATTATACATATTGATCCAAATAATCCTAAAATAATTTTTTGAAGAAGGAAATGCT
Organism: Muscardinus avellanarius; assembly: GCF_963383645.1. Classification (NCBI taxonomy): domain Eukaryota; kingdom Metazoa; phylum Chordata; class Mammalia; order Rodentia; family Gliridae; genus Muscardinus; species Muscardinus avellanarius. Next base: position 12,073,999 of record NC_137805.1, on the reverse strand, counting down.
AGACACACTTCATGGGGGGATCTCCGCCTTTGCGGGTCCCCTGATCGAGCTTTGTCAAGATCTGCAGGAGATGCTGTAGCAGCTTACAGTAAGATACAGTCCTACAGGTAATGCGGACTAATCCTTTGTTGTTTCGTGCCCCTGAGATTAGTGCTTGCTTGTTATGCAGCATAACCTAGCCCATTCTGACTGATACTGAAAGCTCACTGAGGAAGTCACAGCTGAAAAGAGACATAAGGAGGCGAGGGAACCAATCCTGGAGAACGTGGAGCAAGCGTGCTGCCTGCGGAGGAACTGCCAGGGCAGAGTTCTGAGGAGGAGCTTGCCGGGTGTCTTCGGGGGTCGGGTGGGAAGCCAGGTGTCTCAATGTGGTGATGCAGACAGAGGCGAGAGCGCCAGCTAGACTTCCAGGCGGCCTCACAGGGCTGGGCTGGAGGCGGCACTGAGTCTTGTCCATCCAGTTCTCCCAGAGTATGGATGGGGCAGCAAGGGTAAGAGGGACAGGAAAGAGCATGGAGGACAAGGCCAGGTCCGGAGCGGGCCCTGGTCTGCGGCCACAGCCCCTCACGGGCTTTAGACGGCAGCGTCGCTTCGGGAAGCGACTGCCAGGGGCCGGGGGTGGCCTGAGGTCTGACTCCTGTCATATAGCCATGAGTGGTGCGGCAGAAGTTTCTAGTAAATGACTGCGGATGACCAGAACCTACCCCCAGCCCACCAAGCCCCCACTCAGCTTGTTCTCGTCCTGCAACCTTCTAGAGCCACACAGAGGCAGGGAGCCTCCGAGGCGGCCAGGCCTGGGAACCGAGGAGTGTGCCACGCTGCACCCCAAACGGGCAGCTCCTCACCAAAAAGCTCGGGAGGGGATGCAGAAAGCACACACCCCTTCTTTGTTTAGAGCCTCACGCTTTCCCCAGCTTTTTATAGCTAAGTCTTAGATTCTCCCGGCTCTGTGCAGCCTGGGAACCACAGATCCTCCTAATGAGCTGTTGCTAGTAAGTGGAACCGGGGAAGGGTAGTGTGGGCGCTGTTGATACAGACGCATGAAAGCGCACATTTAGAAAGAACTCTAAATTTCAGACCTACTTAGCATAAACGTAAAGCTGAAGGCTAACATGTTTCACAGAGATAAATCCCTGCGCGCACTCACTCACCACAGAAGCAGCCGTGGAGAATTCTCTGGAAGAATCCCCCATTAGACCTCTGGGTTTCTAAGGGCCAGCGGCATCGTTCCCAGGATGCAACCATAAAGCTCTGTGCTCACTGGTTGTCCTGCCTTAATGAGTTCAAACGATCACCCATAACTCCTAAAGATAGAAAATAGTTTTGTCTTTATAAGAATCTCAACCATGTATATGCTATGAGCAAAAAAAAAAATTTTTTTTGTGGTACTGGGGTTCCTGGAAACCCTTCTACCTCCGGGCTACACTCCGAGACCTATTTTATATTTTTTAAAATTTGGAAACAGGGTCTCTTAAGCCAGCGTGCCTGGCTTCGAACCTGCGCGATCCTCCTATCTCCGCCTCCCAAGCGCAGGGATTACAAGCGTGCGCCACCACGCCCGGCATCTACAAGAAAAATTTAACAAATGACGCTCTGATAAATAGGTTCCTTGGAAACAATGCATGCAGGAGCATCGTGTTGTCAAGCCCGCCCTCCTTTTTTTTTTTTTCCTAAATTTCTAAAGAAATCCTACTCATGGTGGAAAGCATGTTGACATATGAAAGGAAGCCCCAGCCAGTGTAGACATCGCCAGAATCCTTGGGAACCAGGCCTTCGCTAAGAGGATGGGTGGGGGCCATCTCAGGGACGTGCAGGCAGGGAGGGATGCGCGCACGGTGGGTGCCGGTGAGAAGCATGCTGTGCGGTGAAGCGCGCCTATTGCAAAGGCGCCTGGGGAGACTGAGGCAGAGCGGCGCTCCGCAGCGCAGTGAGATCCAGCACTCACTCCCTGCCCTTTCCAGAAGTCTGCCCCATGAGTCTGAACTCCTCTTTGGGTTTGGGGGGCACTGGCCGTGGCACTGTGCAGACACCGACACCAGAGCTTCCCCAGACCCTGCCCCGAGGAGACATCACTGCCCCTACAAGCCTGGGATGTATCAGCAGGTGGAATAAGGCGGGCTGTGGACACTGCCAAGCAGGAATGACACAGTTCAGTCTATAACACAATGGAAGCATAACTGTTTCACGACATTTTTGACACAGTGTGCTACCATCTGATGATGAAATAACTGTAACCCATTGGTGACAAGGTCCCAAGGGCCGCTGCTAAGGTTGTGGTTTTATGCCTATACTCTTCCTAGAAGGAAATGCTTAATATCAGGCAGGGGCTAAGTGAAAAGAAAGATGAGATTTTTTTTTTTCCCATTCAAATCCCCAGCCCCCTGAATTGCCACGCAGGGTCCTCAGGTTAAGAACCCCAATACATGCAAGAAAACTGTTCTGGTTGTTAAGCAAGAAAGTGGACCAACCCAAGGATGGTGGGAACAGATTCTGAAGTCCCTGATCCCGCCAACTGCCAGTTCCACGGGAACAGCGAGTGTGTCGATCTGAAAGAGACATCATCTGCTCTTGGCTTGCTTTGGGATATTTTTGATTGTGTGCTTAAGAATGGGAATGTGTTTTGTCTTGCAGACAGCAGTAACCTAAGTACTGAACAGAAAATCTCCTGTACCGCTGAGACCGCCCAGGACTGGCTCGACTCTCCTGTGAACGACCAGTCAGAGACCACGGAAGAGGACGACGGGCTTCGGAAATCCCTGGATAGATTCTACGAAGAGTTTGGCTGTCTGCAGCCGGCCTCTGGGAATCCGCTTTCTGCAGCTGTCTACAAGTGCCTGTCTCAGAAAATTGCTGAACTGAGGGGCCAGGAGAGCCAAGAGTACACCCTCCGCACTTTCCAGATGGCCCGGGTCATCTTCAGCCGGGACGGCTGCTCGGCCTTGCAGAGGCATTCCAGGGACGCCCGCTTCTACCCCCTGGAGGAAGGGACTGCATCTCTGGATAACGAAGAGCCCACCCCAGGGCTTTCAAAAGATGTCATTCGGTTCCTCTTGCAGCAGAATGTGATAAAAGACCCGTGACTGGTGCTGGTGGTGAGGGCAGGCGGCTTGGAGGCAAAGCGCCGTGGCCACGATGTCGGGGCACCTTGGCCCTCTGGGGTCTCTTGCCAACCCCATGTACTCAGCCCCAGCCTCATGCTTTACGTTAAGGGTTGGCCCCTGCCACCTGCTGCGGAAAGCAGTCAGCCTGCGTGGAGATCCCCACGGCCACCTCATGCCCCGTCACCCTCGCCCCTCGCTTTGGCTGTGGCTACAGATGGCGGGTTAGGAGTCAGGGCCCAGCTTCCTGGCCTCCCTTGGCCACTGCTCCAGGGCTCTCTCCCCGCAGGACCTCAGACCCGGCCGCGCTGGGGCTTCACAGCAAATCAGACCCTCGCTCAGCCTCATCCCCTCCCATCCTCTTCCTCCCATTCAACTTCTTGTGTCTCCTTAATAAAACTTTTATATTTGATTCCTTGACTCAGAGCCTGTTCATAGGAAAACCCAACCTAAGAGAACGGCTTTCTCTGGGGTAAAGTGTTTGTGTGTGTGTGTGTGTGTGTGTGTGTGTGTGGTACTAGGGACTGAAACTAGAGGCATTCTACCTCTGAGATATACACCTGGCCCTTTAAAAAAAAAAAATGTTTCAAACAGGCTCTCTAGGTTTCTGACAGTCTAGTCACTAAGTTGCTGAGGCTGGTCTTGAACCTGTGATCCTCCTATCTCAGCTTCCTAAGTACTGAGATTACAGGCATGCGTCACCATGCCTGACTTAGGGGGTGAATGTTTGGAAGGATACAAAGCTCTATGCTGAGCCAAGGATAAGAATTAAACCAAGTGGTAAAATGGAGACCATGTGATTGAAAAAGGTCTTAAAGATTTAAATACGGGTCCTAAATGTCCTTCACACCTTAATCATAGCCCTGCTTCCTCTCAAAGCCAGACTGTCCTGCTTTATAATATTAACTGAGCCAGGCGTGGTGGTGCATGCTTGTAATCCTAGTACTTGGGAGGCTGAGTCAGGAGGATCACAGGTTTGCAGCCAGCCTCGGCTACTTAGTGAGGCCTTCTGTAACTTAGTGAGACCCTGTTTGAAAATAAAGAATAAAAACTAAGGTTAGGGGTAAAGCTTAGAGGTAGAATGCCCCTGGGCTCTATCCCCAGTACTGCAAATAATAATAATAATAATAATAATAATAATAATAATAATATAATAGCTGGGCATAGTAGCGCAGATGCTTGTAATCCCAGCACTTGGGAGGCTGAGATAGGAGGAATGCACAGGTTTGAAGCCAGCCTCAGCCTTAGTGAGGCTCTCAGCAGCATAGTGAGACGTTGTTTCCAAATAAAATATAAAATAGGGCTGGAGGTATAGCTCAGAGGTAGAAGGGCCCTAGGTTCCATCCCCAGTACCACAAATAATAATAATTAATAATAATAATAATAATAATAATAATAATAAATAACCACAACAACAATAGCAATAGGAAGGAACATTTGAACCACCTAAAGCAACAGCTAAAATTCACAAATCATATATTTAATGGTACATATGTTTCTTCCTCTCCGTGGGATTGCAGTATGGAGGGTGAAGGGAGAGGAGTGTAGTCACCGCCACGTTGTGTGTACGCCCAGCTGGGATCTGCTGGCCGCCCCGTGGGGCCCTGTCAGTTTGTGCTTGAAGAGAACAGGACCCTTTGTCCGGGCGGGCCCTCCTCTCCTGGGTTATTTTGTCTTCTACCTGTGTGCCGCCAGCACCCTCGATGTCTTCTGAGCAGTCAGCCTCTCACTTGCCTCCAACAGCCTGAGCTGCATAGTGGACACTTGCCCAGAACGGGGCTGTGCTGTCACCCCGGCCCGGCCCCCAGGCCTACGGCTCCTCAAATAGCCGCAGAGGGCCTCGCTGGCAGATGCTCGGCTCTGCGGGTTGCGTCCTGAGCCCCAGGTTGAGACTCGGTTGGTAGAATTACATCATCTGGCACCAGTCCCTCAAAATGTAACTGGGAGCCTCCCACTAATCCCTAGCTCGACAGCTCTTCAAGCAAATTACACCAACAGAAAGGCGGATAGCCCTTGTGTGAGGGGAGACCCAAAGCTGGTATCCCCATAAAACTAGATTTTGAGATACTCGGGGTGAAATGTAATTGGTATAAGAGTCCAAAAGCTTTCCAGAAAGCATGTTATGCAAGCCCAGTATGGCGGCGCATGCTTTCAGTGCCAGTCCTTGGGAGGCTGAGACCGGAGGATCACAGGTTCTCAGCCAGCCTCAGCTACTTAGTGAGGCCCTCTGCAACTTAGTAAGACATTCCACAATTTAGTGAGACCCTGTTTCAAAATAAAAATAAAATCTAGGGCTGGGGGTGTAGCTCAGTGGTAGAATGCTCCTGGGTTCGATCCCCAGTACCACAGAAGAAAGAAAAGAAAGAAAGCAGAAGCAGATTCTGCAGCACAGGGCAGCCAAAGTGAACCTTAAAAGTGAGTGCACAGCGGGGCGTGGTGGCGCACGCTTGTCATCCCAGCACTTGGGAGGCTGAGACAGGAGGATCCGGGTTCGCGGACAGCCTCAGCTACTTAGTGAGGCCCTCTGCAACTCAGTGAGACCCTGTTTCCAAATAAAGAATAAAAAATAGAGCTGGGGGGTGTAGCTCAGAGGTAAAGTGCCCCTGGGTTCAATCCCCAGTTCTGCCCCCCCAAAAAAAAAGAAAAGAAAAAAAAACAGTAAGTGTGCTGCCCCCCGCTTTTTTTAAGCTGGGGATTAAACTCAGGGGTTTTCTACCTCCAAGATATACCCGCAGCCCTATTCTTTATTTTTTTGTTTTGAAACATGGTCCTGCTAGGTTGATGAGGGTTTCACTCCTGGCAGAGGCTGTCCTCAAACCTATTCCACCTGTCACTGCCTCTCCCAAGCACTGGGATTACAGGCGTGCGAGTGCGCCATCTTGGGAGGGTTTCTTAGGGACCCTGGGATGGAGAGAGGAGCCTTTTGTTTTACTTTATTTTTGTTTTCTTGGAACTAGGGATGGGACCCAGGGATATTCTACCAAGCTATACCCCAGCCCTATTTAAAAAAAAAATTTGAAACAGAGTCTCACTAAGTTGCTGATGACCTCGCTAAGTTGCCGAGGATGGCTTCAAATTGGCGATCCTCCTGGCTCAGCCTCGGAAGTACTGGGATTCCAGGTGTGCGCCACCACGCCCGGCTGAACGAGCCTTTTAAAGGTTAGGAATAACATGGTCAGGTTTCCATTAGGGGATGGTCAGAGGTAAGAAACTTCCAAATTGAAGGGCCCAGGAGCCAGTGAAGGGGACCTGCGTGGTAGGAAATTGGAAATGAATAGGCCTTTGAGAGGAACTGGAGAAAATAAAACCCCAGGCAAGCATCGTCTGCCTCTCCCCTACTCAACAGCCCCCAGATAGTCATGAAACCAGTGGGACTTATCATTGCAAACCTGCCGGTTAAATGATAAGGGTGCTAGTATTATTGTTTTTAATGTGAAGCATATTAATAGATGTCCTTGAAGAATGTTGTCATTTTTAGTATTATTCAGTCACTGAAATAATTTGCAATTAGTCTCCATAGCTACCAAGAGAAGGAAACAGGATTATTTTACACTTTTTTTTTCCCGTAGTACTGAGAATTGAACCCAGAGGCATTATATCTCTGAGCTATACTCCCAGACCAATTTTCTTTCTTACTTGGAAACAGGATCTCGCTATGTTGATGAGTCTCACTTCTTGCTGAGGCTGTCCTTGAACCTGTGATCCTCTTGTCTCAGCCTCCCAAGTACTAGGATTACAAGTGTGTGCTACCACGCCCAGCTTTTTTTACACTGTTCATAAAGGACAAAAAAACAAAACAAAACAAAACAAAAAACCACAAGCTAATTGAATCTCCATTTTGGGAGGGAGCAACTTCTATTTCACAGGGAGTTTTATTATCAGAAAATTTGTAAGCTGGGAGCAGTGGTCCATGCCTGTGATTCCAGTACTTGGGAGGCTGAGACAGAAGGATCAAGGTTTGGAAGCCTGCGTCAGCAACTTAACAGATCCTTGCAACAAAGTGAGGCCCTGTTTTATTTTGTATTTACTTATTTATTTTTGGTACTACTGGGGGTGGAACCCAGAGGCTTTCTACCTCTGGGCTATACTCCCAGACTCATTTTATATTTTATTTGGAAACAGGGTCTCACTAAGTTGCCGAGAGCCTCACTAAGTAGCTGAGGCTGGCTTCGAACCTGCGCGATCCTCCTGTCTCAGCCTCCCAAGTGCGGGGATTACAAGCATGTGCCACCACACCCGGTGTGGCCCTGTTTTAAAGTAAAAATAAAAAGGGCTGGGGTTGTGATTTGGAGGTAGAATGCCCCTGGGCTCAATCCACAGGGCCAAAATTTAAAACAAAACTTTTTTTTTTTAAAGAAAATTTGTAAACGTTAGTAATACTAGTGCTGTGGGTGCCCACCCAGCACGGGAGACTTTGAAAGCAGAGAACTCAGGAGTCTAGAAACCAGAGTTGCCGCGGGGCGAGATGTCATGTTCTGTGTTCCTTTGTATCCGAGTAAGTGCTGGTGACAGGTCAGTGCCAGATATTTGATTCCCTGCGATCCTGCTCCTTAATTTGATCTCCGTGAGGTTATGATAGCATTTTCCATTTATCTCTTTAAACCTTTATTAAAGACTAAAAGATAGGAATATTGAGGCTCTGGCCTTTGGTGTTATTGTTTAACTCAGCCCTGAAGATAAATTCACCAGTATCTTTTGATCCCACGAACACTGATATCATCTGTGGCCTCTTTGAGACCTACCAGGGCCTTTATGAAGATAATTTAAATTGCTGTAGAAACATCAGAACTCTGGGTTTCGGTTTGGTTTCTGTTGTTGTTTTGTTTCCTGCCCCCACCCCCACCCCCCGTACTAGGGATTGAACCCAGGGGTATTCCTTTTTTTTTTTTTTTTTTTGCGGGTCTGGGGATGGAACCCAGGGGCATTGACCTCCAAGCTACACCCCCCGCCCTATTTTTTTATTCTTTATTTTGAAACAGGGTCTCACTGAGTTGCAAAGGGCCTCACTAAGTAGCTGCGGCTGTCTGCGAACCGCCTCTGGTCTCAGCCTCCCGAATGCTGGGATTACAAGCATGAACCACCAACAATGCCCGGCTAACTCGGGTATTCTACCTCTGAGCTATACCCCCAACCCTTTTTAGTTTTTATTTTGAAACCGGGTCTCCCTAAGTTGCAGAGGGCCTAAGTAGCTGAGACTGGCCACGAACCTGCAATCCTCCTGTCTCCACCTCCCAAGTATGGGGATTACAAGCATGCACTACCATGCTTAGCTTCCTTTTTTTAAATTTTGAAACAGGGTTTTCCTAAATTGCTGAAGATCTTTTTCTAAGTTGCTGAGGCTGACCTCAACCCTTCAGTCCTCCTCTCTCAGCCTCCCGAGTATTGGGCTTACAGATGTGCAACGCAACATCTGGCTATTTTGATTGTTAATCTGTTCAGTCCAGTATGTTAGAAAAATAAAACTGCGGCATCTAATCCATGCTTTCACAGAAGCTATGTAAAATGAGCTCAATATGAATATTTAAAAAATTTAAAGTAGATTGAATTAATATAGAATCAATAGAGCAGGTGACATATAGATATGTCAAAATTATAAATATGATAAAATGTTATAACCCTAAATCGCTGAAGTTTGGAATAGATAATCCACAGTACCCTATAATCTTCCACCACCCCTCTTTATCAGGTTAAGCCATAGCCACATTTGCCTCTTGTCGGGGCCCACTCGGCAGGACCGAGGTGGCACCCAGGCTTGTTGCCAGCGTGGACTCAAGATGGCGCCTGGGCTTGCAGCCAAGTCACGAGGCTCACGAGGCTGGCGGTGCCCTGAGCCTGCGCAGTGAGCCCTATCAGGCGCCTTACGGATGATTAGTGACGCAGCGCCTCGTGCTACCACCTGCCCGCCCAGGAGAAGGTTAAAAAGCGCGCATGCCCTAGCGGGCGGAGCGAAGAGGGTTGGTGGACAGGAAGAGCAGTTTCTTGGCGGACTGCTCTGGGCTCCGAGCTGGGACGGACATGTTCACAAAGCCACCACTGTGACCGGTGTGTGCTGCAGCAGAGACGTAGAGTGCCACGGAAGAGGGTTGGTGGAGTGATGGGGGAAAGATGGAGAAGATCTACGGGAACTGTATAAGAACCTGGGGTAATAAAACTGCTTGAGGAAGATCGTGTAAGAGTCGTCACTGCGCACGACAGCCTCTCTTCCTCCTGAACCAGGATACAAATTTTATTATTATTATTATTATTATTATTATTATTATTATTATTATTATTTTGTGACACTGGGGTTGGAACCCAGGGGCATTCTATCTCCGAGCTACACACCCAGCCCTATTTTTTTATTCTTTATTTTGAAAGAGAGTCTCACTGAGTTGCAAAGGGCCTCACTAAGTATTAGCTGAGGCTGTCCTCGCACCGCAATCCTCCTGTCTCAGCCTCCCAAATGCTGGGATTACAAGCGTGCACCACCACGCCTGGTTTATAAAATCTTTTAAAAAGCAAACATTGCTGACCATAGTGGCATATGCCTATAATCTCAATACTTGGGAGGCTGAGACAGGAGGATCACAGGTTTGAGGCCAGTCTTAGCAATTTAGCGCAATACTCAGAACCTTAGTGAAACCCTGTCTCAGAATAAAAGATACGCCAAGCGTGATGGTTCACGCTTGTAACCACAGCATTTGGGAGACTGAGACAGGAGGATTGCAGTTCAAAGACAGCCTCAGCTACTTAGTAAGGCTCTCTGCAACTCAGTGAGACCCTGTTTCAAATGAAGAATGAAAAATAGGGCTGGGGGTGTAGCTCAGAGGTAGAATGCCCCTGGTTTCCATCCCCTGTACCAAAAATTAAATAAATAAATAGGGTTGGGGATGTAGCTTAGAGGTAGAATACCCCAAGGTTCAATCTCCAGTACCAAAACCAAACCAAACAAAATGCACATTTTTAGCTCTATAATCATTGAATCAACAACAAAACAGAAATAGACACACCAAAGGAAAAGGATTCAGTCCATAAGTAGATATAAATGTGTGTGGAAACCTAGTAGATGATGGACCTGGTGTTGAAGGTCTATAAAAAGAAGTAGAGTTTTTAGCAAATGATCTTAGAGAAATGGGCTCCCTGCTCTGGGAAGAGAGAGGGGGAAAGGCTGGATCCCATCTGGCTTCTCATAGCCAAAGGCATGCGAGCTGCGCTGAAACTTCGAAGTAAAAGTGAAGCCATAAAAACGCGACACTGCAGCATATGTATAGGGGGAGAGAGCGATCTTGGAACAGGGAAGAGCTTTCTAAGAATGGAAATCCTGAAAACCACAAGGAAAGAGTGGGATGTTATCGACCCCTCGATTTCATCAACATTGTAGAACCTAAAACTTCTACAGGTATCCCCCCCAAAAAACCTTCAAGTCATAAAAGATCAAAACCAGGAAAAATACTTAGAACCCATGTAATAGAAAGACTTTTTCTTCAACAAGCAGAATTCTTACAACTCATCAGAAAATCAACCAAGGAGAAAAATTGGCAAAGGAGATGAACAGGTAGAGAGAAAACACACGCACGCACACATGTTCCTCGGTTTACAGCGGCTTTCTGTTCTAACACATCCACGGGAAGTGGCAGATATTGAAAGTCAAAAGTGCACTGTATACAGCTCACCTGCCAAGCATCATCAGTCTCTGCAGCTCGGCGCTCACGGGGAGCAGGGCTGGGGGCTCTCATGCATGCATGGCGGATTGGGAACTGTGGCTTGCTGCCACTGCCTGGAACCTCCAGCCAGTCTCATAGGTCGCTGGTCGAGGAAAAGATCAAAATGTGGAATGTGAAGTTCTGTTTCTAACAAATGTGTTCTGAAGGCTAATCGAATGCATTTTCACTTTCATTTAAAATTGGGGTGTGGGGTACTGGAGATTGAACACAGGGCCATCCTGCCTCTGAGCCAGCCCTCGGCAGTGTTTTTTTTATTTATTTTGAAACAAGGTTTTACTAGGTTTCTGAGAGTCTCCCTAAATTGCTGAGGCTGGTTTCAAACCTGCAATCCTTCTGTCTCAGCCCCCTCAACACTGGAATTATAGGCATGTGCCACCAAGCCTGGCTTATTTATTTTGAAACAAGGTCTATGCTAAGTTGCTGAGGCTGACCTCGAACCTGTGATGCGGCCATCTTAGCCTCCCAAGCACTAGGACTACAGGTATGCACCACTGTTCTCCAACTGAGTTTCACTTTTGTACCATCATAAATTTGAAAAAGCCCAAGAAAAGTCATCATAAATTGAAAACCCTCTGTGTGTACCCACAAATATATGTATATATTGTTAATAAATATGAAAGCCTAATTACACTTACATGTAAAAAAGAGTGCAATTTAGAACACCAACAAGCTATGATTTGTTGTTGTTTGTTTCCTGATTTTTGTATTTTGGAGAGGAAAAAGTTGGAAGGACTGCAGTGCGTGGGCAGGTGCAGGGAGCTGGCACTCTGAGGGACTGTGGTGGGAGAGTTAACTGTGCCAGCCTTCCTCGCAATTTGGCAGCCTCAGTGAGAGGCATAAAACCAAGTCTTCTCCTTTTTTTTTTTTTTTTTTTTTTTGTGGTACTGGGAATGGAACCCAGGGGCTTTCTACTTCCGGGCTACACTCCCAGTATCCCGGAAGTAGATATATATGCTTTATAGATATATAAAAACAGGGTCTCACTAGGTTGCTGAGAGCCTCACTAAGTAGCTGAGGCTGGTTTGAACCTGCATGATCCTCCTATCTCGGCCTCCCAAGTACTGGCATTGCAAGCATGTGCCACCATGCCTGGCTAAACCCCGTCTTCTTTGACCCAACACTTCACCCATCCCACAGCTGTGCCTCAGCATCTACTCCAGCTGCGACTGCGGCACTGAGCCAGACCCGGAAGGCCTCTTGCTCTCCTGGCATGTATGGACACGGACAAGGACCATAAAGGGCGCTCTGCTCTGCATGGTCTCGGGAAGACCAAGGAGGCGTCACTCGAGGTGAGGGTTGCGGGAGTCACCAGGGTTGCAGCAGAGGCTGGAGAAGCCAGGCAAGAGGGCAGAGCGTGTGCAAAGCTAGGGAAGAAACGCAGCCCCGAATGAGCTGGAACATCTGGCCAGAAGGAAGCCCCGGGTGATCAGGAGCACAGCCCGCAGGGGACAGGCTGGGAGAGAAATCGCAGCTTTTATTTTAGTAGGTGGATTTCAGAAGCGGGCTGTGGCCTTTTAGGTCAGGGTAAGGAGTTTGAATTTTATTCTAAGGACAATGGAGAAAATATTAGAGGGCTTGAAGCAAGAGAACAGGAAGATAAGTTGCCTTACTTATGAAACTTAGAATTTGCCAAGGATAGCATTTCAAATGCTGGTGAAGAAAGAATTGCCTAAATCTCTAATAAATGGTACGATTCCTACCTCAAATTTTATACAAAAATAAATTCCAGATGGATTAAGGATTTAAATATAAAAGTTACAGATGATAATGCAGGTGTTTCTGTAATCTCTGCATAAGGAAGTTCTTTCTAAAAACAGATGGCAATGCAAAACAATAGGAGAAGAGATGGACAGGTTATTGTTGTGTTTGTGTTTTGTGGCTCTGGGGATCAGACCCAGAGACAATTTACCTCAGTGATTCACCCCAGACCTCTTTTATTTTATATTTTGAATGCAAAAAAAAAAAAAAAAAGAAAAGAAAGGCCGGGCGTGGTGGCGCACGCTTGTAATCCCCGTGCTTGGGAGGCGGAGACAGGAGGATCGCGCAGGTTCGAAGCCAGCCGCGCTGGTTTAAGAGATCCTGTTTCCAAATAAAAAATATAAAATAGGTCTGGGAGTGTAGCCCGGAGGTAGAAAGGCTTCCAGGAACCCCAATACCACCAAAAAATAAAAAATAAATAAATAAATAAAAAGAAAAGAAAAAGGAGGCAGGTATCCTTATTTTGGGGGGATATCTACTGAAGGTCTTAAGGGTAAAATGTGTTAATGCAGTTTATCCCCAAACCCTTCCACAGAATCAGGTCATCAGCTTGAGTTGACGGTGGTCTGTGCGCACCAGATAAATGACCACGCAGCTGGCTCTCGGCTGCCTTCGGACCCACGACCCTCGTCTATTCCTCTCCCGCTCCGTCCCTGTTTTCTCCAGTGCGTGGCTCTCTTCCGCTCTTTTCTTCTCTAGGGTAAAATCGCCCCTCTGTTGTCCGGGAACTCAGTCCTCAGGAGTCACGTTCACACGCAGAGAAAGGCCCACATTAGGCCATCGGCTGGCAGCCCCTTTGGCATAAACGATTCTCTCGGTAAATATGCTTGTGGACCAGAGCAGGCCTGTTTGCTAGTTTAAAACCCATCGGCCTAATGTTTTAATTTCTTCTTTATTGAAATCCCTGAGATCTGTGCTTCAAAGAGAGTGGTTTACCAGCAAATGAGCCAAGATTCTCAGTTCTCTCCCCCACCCCCTGCCCTGTCCTGCAGCTCTCAGTGGGTAGCGCGTTCACACAGGACTGCACTTAGCAGCGCTGGCCTCTCTTGCTTTCCTTTTGACTTCCTTTGGTGTGTGCAGCTTCCTGGCAGGTGCCTTAGGCACCCAGAATTACTCACAGGAGTGTCATTCGTGTGGATTCAAGCTGGCTGTCTTTGCAAGTCCCTGGGGCGCTTGCCTGGCTGGCTCTGTAGGTGCCGTGGGGATGGTCCCACGCAAGGCGAGTACTGCCGATCAGATGCTCTGCTTAGGATCGCTGCAGCAAGGATGCAGGGCTGCCCGAGCCTGCCTGACTGCGCGTGCTCTGGCTCCTACCCTCAGCCCTTCCCCTTGTCCCTTCCCTTTTCTAACATATAATTAGATGTCTTCCCCACCCCACTCTGCTGCTACTGTGTGTGGGGGGGTACGAGGGATTAAACCCCGGGCATTCTACCTCTGAGCTATACCCCAAGCTCTCATTTATTTTTTATTTTGAAACAGGTCCTTCCTATGTTGCTGAGAGCCTTGCTGTGCTGCACAGCCTGGCCTCAAACCTGACAGTCTCCTTTCTCAGCTTCCCCAAGCACTGGGATTACAGACACGCACCATTGTGCCCAGCTTCCTCTATCATTAAAAATTGTACACAGGCTGGTGTGATGGCGCACACTTGTAATCCCAGTACTTGGGAGGCTGAGACAGGAGTACCACAAGCTGGAAGCCAATCTCAGCAATTTAGTAGGTCTCTCAGCAACTTAACGAGACCTTGTTTCCAAATAAAATATAAAAATAGGGCTGGGGAATGTAGCTCAGAGGTAGAATCCCTCTGGGTTCAATACTGGCACCACAACAAATAAATAAATAATGTAAAAGAATGTTCTCTCTCTCTCTCTCTCTCTCTCTCTCTCTCTCTCTCATCCATCCATACAGATCCTCTCTCTCCTAACCTCAACCTCTCATCTTGCCCTGAGCTACACTTTTAAGCCCCAGTTGATCTATATGAAATCACCATTTTTGTTGATCCAAACAGCCCAAGCACCAGCAATCTCATGGGATTCCACTTCACACACTGCATGCTCCCCCCCTGCGGTACTTGGGGTGGAACCCAGGGCCATTCTACCTCCGAGCTACATCCCCAGCCCTATTTATTTTTTCTTTATTTTGAAACAGGGTCTCACTAAGTTGCAGAGGGCCTCACTAAGTAGCTGAGGCTGTCTGTGAACCGTGATCCTTCTGTCTCAGCCTCCCGAATGCTGGGATTACAAGCGTGTGCCCCCATGCCCAGCTCGCTGCCTGCTTTTGAAGTGACCCTCTCTCAGAACTTCATTGATCATCTCTTTGCCAACTTCCTGTTAGTTCTCATTCCCCATGGTCCCGTGTATCCTTGTGACTTGTGACCATAAGTAAAACGTGTCTTAAAAAACCAAGTGTGTCGCTGGGCGTGGTGGCGCACGCTTGTAATCCCAGCATTCGGGAGGCTGAGACCGGAGGATCGTGGTTTGCACAGCCTCAGCTACTTAGTGAGGCCCTTTGCAACTCAGTGGGACCTGGTTTCAAACTAAAGAATAAAAAATAGGGCAGGAGGTGTAGCTCGGAGGTCAAATGCCCCTGGGTTCCATCCCCAGACCCGCAAAACAAAACAAAAACAAGTGTGTCCTCTTTCCCACAGGCTAATATTCTCATCGGACGTCTTCAATCCAGCCCTGTCATTAATACTTAATGCGTCACTTAGGCTGGACAAAGGGTGGAGGCGTCAGGACACCTGGGGTCCTCATCTGTAAAGTAGGAAGGAACATCAGTAGTTCCCGTTTGGGGAAGGGTAAATCAAGTTAGATGTGCATTATTTTTAGTACAGTACCTGGCACACAGAAGTGTTTTTTTTGTTGTTGTTGTTTGTTTGTGTGTGTGTGTGTGTGTGTGTGTGTGTTATTACTGGAAATTGAACTCAGGGCCATTCTACCCCTGAGCCATTCCTTCCCCAGCCCTATTTTATTTGTTTGTTTATTTGTTTATTATTTTTTTAGTTTGCTGAGTGTCTGGCTGCATTGCTGAGGCTGGCCCTGATCCTGCAACTCTCCTGTCTCAGTCTCCCAAGTACTGGGACTAGCGGCATGCGCCCCCACGCCCGGCTCTTCTAATCATAAAACGACGAAACTCTTGCATGTGGCTTTTCCTTCCCTCGTCTGCCATCACCTGCTCCGCACTTTCCTCTCCCTGCAGTCCTCCAGCTCTGCCTGTTCCAGCCTCTCCCACACAGATCCCTGAGGGACCCTCTCCTCCCGCAGGAGACCTGGGTGGCCCCTGCGGTAGACTGGGTGCGGCGACCTCAGGCAACACTGATCTGGCTGGGGGTCCTGTCCTTCCCACCTTCTGGGACCTGCCCCTCCAAAACATCCCATCCTTTCTCCACTCCCATTCCAGGCTCTAAGTCCTACTCCTGTGCACTTTTAGAGGCAGGCTCTCTTTTAACCACTCGCAGATGTACGACATCCTCTGAGGAGACACAGAGTTCCTGAAGGCCAGAGCGCTCATCCTGTGGCCAGGCACGGGCCCAGGCTGGGTGAATATTGATCATGTCACGAATCTCTGTCGTCATGTCTCCTGTCCAGGAGCCCGTTTGATGACTTCTTTCTTGTCTATAATTGAAGCCATTTTATTTTGAAACCAAGAGCCAGCCCTGGAGTAGTGTGGGGAGCCATTAAGGTTTTTACCTTATCCTGTCTCACCCTTACTCAAAAATGCACTTCTGACTGTGCTTCCCAGAGTCACCAAGGTCTGGAGTCATGGAGTCTAAGTAAATAAGACCCCTTAGAATGACTGATGCTAACTGTTCTGTCTGCTAGTTAAGATTAGGTTTGTGTAGTACCAGGCTCCCGTGTGACTCGCAAAGTGATATATGTGCTTTGGATTTTCATGATTGCATTCCTGTGCAACCCAAAGCTGGAAATTGTATAAATACCAGGAGAGAAAGAAACCTGGTTGTCGGCCAGCAGAGATATCGGCCCAGGAGTTTGCTGGCGACCCTCCCATGCTTGTTCATCCTCACGCCGCTCTTCAGAACCTGTACTTTTGCCGGCTGGCTCCGGCAGAGTAGGAGGTTGGCTTGTTACCCTGGGAGAGACATCTGGGCAGAAGGAAGGGATCGCAGGCGGGAGAGGCGGCGACATTGCCACCAAGGAGCAGCGCGTCCGGTGAGGCTCATCCGACTCCCCGGACCTCGTGTCTGAGCCTGCAAAGGGAGGCCATTAACGCAGCTCCAATCCCCATCAGACTCAAGGATTCTGTGACAAATCTTCAAGAGGGTGGATTCGGGAGACGGGTTTTGAAATTGACTAAGCAGCACAGAGCTGGTGAGAGAGAATTAAACTGCTGTTCCCACCAATTCATTTCCTGTACTCAGCCAACGTTGATTAAGTACCATTTGCTCTGCGGTACCCTGGGTGGTGTGCTATGGGGACACAGAAGAGGGATCTCACCAGAGCCATGGCCTGGAGGAGCTTATTATATAATCAAAGTTTATTATATAAACAAGCTCATCCAGCTCACGGTTCAGCAAATTACTGCTTGTTTTCTTAAAACATTTTTCCTAAAATAAAAGCTATTTTTTTTTTTTTTTTTACGGGTCTGGAGATGGAACCCAGGGGCATTCGACCTCTGAGCTACACCCCCTGCCCTATTTTTTATTCTTTATTTTGAAACAGGGTCTCACTAAGTTGTGGAGGGCCTCACTAAATAGCTGAGGCTGTCTGCGAACCGCGATCCTCCAGTCTCAGCCTCCCGAATGCTGGGATTACAAGCGTGTGCCACCATAACTGGCTAAAAGAGTTAATTTGAGTCATTACATATAATCTTTATGTGAGCTTGGGTTCTGCGTGTCAGTTATGTTATATTTGAAACATCATTATATATATGTATAAATATATACTGTATGTTTAGATGCAAATATATACATTTAAAACGTATATATTTAAGCTGAGTGTGGTGGCGCATGCTTGTAATATGCTTGTTATCCCAGTACTTAGGAGGGTGAGGCAGGAGGATCACAGGTTTTGGGATAACCTCAGCTACTTAGTGAGGCCCTTCACAACTTAGTGAGGCCTTGTTTCAAAATAAAAAATAAAATATAGGCCTGGGGGTGTAGCTTGAATGTTGAATGCCCCTGGATTCCATCCCCAGTACCACAAAAACAAAAACAAAACAAAAAACATATATATTTAAAATATCTTTTTTGACAGGTTGATTTTTAAAATTTTTGTGTTTTTATTGGTGCATTATAGTCTCATATCATAATGTAAATCATGTTGATAATGATATACATGCTCACTCTCTTGACAGGTTGATTTTTAAAAAAACATTTTGTGTGTGTGTGGTGCTGAGGATTGATCCCAGAGGCATTCTACCTCAGAGCTACAACCCGACCCCTATTTTACTTTTTTTTTTTGGTGGTACTGGGGTTCCTGGAAACCCTTCTACCTCCGGGCTACACTCCCAGACCTATTTTTTTATACTTTTGTTTTGGAAACAGGGTCTCTTAAGCCAGCGCAGCTGGCTTCTACCGCGTTGGCTTCGAACCTGCGCTATCCTCCTGTCTCCGCCTCCCAAGCGCGGGGATTACAAGCGTGCACCACCACGCCCGGGCTTGTTTTACTTTTTTATTTGGAAACAGGGTTTCACTAAATTTCTGAGATTCTTGCTAAGTTGCCAAAGCTAGCTTCAAACCTGCAAACCTCCTGTCTCAGCCTCCCACGTACTGGGATTATAAGTGTGCCCCACCAGGCCCAGCTAAACCTTTTTAATAGACCAAATGATGCTGATTTTCAAATATTCACAAAATAGAACAGTATTAGACAGCCGTGGCTTTCTGCTATTCTTTGTCTGCAGCCTCCCTTTCTCCCTCCCTTTTTGTGGGTACGCTGGAGCAAACGTTTGTCGTGCTATCCATGGCGAGGGATGCTTTGGTCGTGAGCCAGGACCAGACCACAGCTCCTGCCGGGGACACACACAGCTCATCACAACCACCCAACTAGGTCCTGCTCTACTCAAGGGATGAGTCTCCTGATCACTTCTTGGATACCATGGCAACTCACAAGTATTGTGAACATTTCCGAATGCTTCCTGCCAACATCCACACTTACTACAGGCCAAAGGCTCACAGATTGCAAACTGGCACCAATCCACAGACCATACTTTGAGTAATACTATGCTAGAGTATCTTTTTTTTTTTTTTTTCGGTACTGGGGATGGAATCCAGGGGCATTCTATCTCTGTACTACAACCCCAGCCCTATTTTTTATTCTTTATTTGAAACAGGGTCTCACTGAGTTGCAAAGGGCCTTACTAAGTAGCTGGGGCAGGCTGTGAACCTGTGATCCTAACTGTCTCAGCCTCCCAAGTACTGGGATTACAAGCATGAGCCACCTCGCCTGGTTTAACGAGGTTTTTAACCATGCAGGGCCCGAGATAAGCTGGGTAGCGGGGCACGGGTGAGGTCACACCTTGGGGACGCTTTGGTCAGCAGGTCCCTGCCTGTGATGCTGCTGCTGCTCTGGTTTTGGGGCATGGCGACAGCTCAGCACAGGAGCCAGCTGCTAACTGCAGCTCCAGAACTCCAAATGTCCCTGAGTCTAAACGTCCTGCTGGGAGCATTTGCTTTGCTGAGTCTGGATTGTATGATTGACCTCTAGAGGCCACAGACCAGGGACAGGGCATTGTCCCGTCCTGCGGGACAAGTAATTCAGGGGGCGAGGGGGACCCCGATCTGTAAAAAAAAAAATGGGCGAGAAAGAGAGAGGAGACCAAGTAGATAATCCTATCAAGGTCTGCTTTATTGGTGATAAGCGGCAGTTTATATGCAGAGTAAAAGAAGGAAGGAAGTAAGGAGGGGAGGGAGGCAACAGTGTTGTAAAAATTCTTGCTGTTACAGCTGCAGGCTTCTTCCTGGGACAGTTGATCTATATCGCTTCTCGAAAGGTCACGTAGGCCTCCAGGAGGTGGGCTTAGTATTTTTCCAGTCTGCCACAGGGCATCTGGCTTGACTCTTGTCTGTCGTAGAAAGTGGATCCCGCCTCCCATCATGATCCACGTTGCTGGGAGAAGGGTTTGGGACACTCGGTAGACACCACATGGCAACCGACCACTCTGGCTCCCACTTGAGCCTTTTAGCGATGGATGCATCCAGCAGCAGTCATCTAAGGAGGCCTTTTCTCTCGCCCCTCCACATGAATGGCACCCCCAAAACAACACCGTTCTGAGTGCCGAGTGAGCAAGGGCGTTAGCCTCATTGGAGCATAAACAGTTTCTTCTTGTGTCTTGTGGCCCAGTGATTGTCACCGGGCCCAATCTTGGAGGAAAATAAAAAAATCAATCTGTCCGCTCAACTTCCGCTGAGATGCAGGGTGAGCGCATTAGTGTTACATCCTCTCCAAGTGTGCTATGTCAGATTGCACCGAGAAGTCTCCATGCAGCCACACAAGCAGAACAGCTCAGAGGTAAACCTGTCAAAGGAGGCCTGTCAAGGCCACAGCAAGGATGGTACCACTGCCTTTCCAGTGTATTTCTGACGGTTCTCACATTCCATAATGGGAGGTGGTGTTGCGGTTGAGTAACACGAGGCCAGAGCTGACACCGTGACAGCTGTTCCCAAAGGCACCGAGTCTCTCCATTACCAGGAAAAGATGCCCTTGAATTTTCTGGGCCGCGGTGAGTGTGTTTGGCAGATCCTCCCCTCTCCGCTTTCAGATTGCCTTCACGGATGACAAGATGGAAAGTCATGAGCCAGAGGGACCTTCGGAGTGTTTATCCACGGTCTGTGTCTAGTTTAGTTTCCCCTTGGAAAAAAGACTCGCGGGCACAAATTCAAGTGTAAGCAGTTTATTTGCGTGGAGGAGCGGGGAAGGAAGCCCGGGAGAGAGGAGAGCCGGTCAGAACGGCATTGTGAGGCCAGTTTCCACTGTGGGCAACTGGAGAGGAATCCCACTGAGGGATTCCAAGAGTAGGTGCAGAGTATGAGCGTCAGAGTCGCGCCAGGCATGCTGGTGCACGCTTGTAATCCCAGTGCTTGGGAGGCTGAGACAGGAGGACCCCGGGTTCACGGCCTGCATCAGCTACTTAGGCCCTCCACAGCTTAGCGAGACCCTGTTTCAAAATTAAAAATTAAAAAATAGGGCTGGGAGTGTAGGTCAGAGGTATAATGTTCCTGGGTTCCATCCTTAGTACCACAAAAAAAAAAAAAAAAAAGGAAGCATCAGAGTCACGCTGCACAAGGAGGGAGGGCCGGCTGGGATGCTTACTTAGTATTTATTAATTATTTATTTTTTTGCTACTGGAGATTGAACCCACAAGATTCTACCTCCAAGCTATGCCCAGCCCTTTTTACATTTTTTTTTTTTAAACAGGTTCTTGCTAAACTGCTGAGGCTATCCTCAAATCTGCACTCTTCCTGTCTCAGCCTCCCGGTACTGGGATTACAGGTCTGCACCACCATGCCCAGCGAGCTGGGGTATTTAAACACCAATTCCTGGTGAAAGGCTGCGACTGGAAGGATACTGATTCCCCAGGACATCTGGCCTGCGGGGTGCACTGCAGAGGAGTCCTTGGCTCCCGGATAAAGCCCAGCGGCAAAGAGACAGGTGCTGCAGTTGGGAGTGAGGCTGGTGCGTGGGAAATGCTGAGTCCGAGGGGAATGGACTGGGCACCCTCAGCCTCTGGACACTGTCTCTGACCCATTCACGGAGAAGCAGAAATCTTTCCCGGGTTGGCCGGCAGGTACACATCCTTTGCCACTTTCAAAACCAAATTTCTGATGGTTACAAATTGCCTAACTCACTATTCACTGCTCAACAACTGTTCACTGTGTTGTAGGGTGAACTGCCCTAGAACTCAGAGGCAGCCCCGGCCTCTGACTACAGCCCTGGATCGCTGAGCTAATGGATGCTCGCTGCATCCCGGGGCGGGCTGGCCCTGCTTCCTTCCATTCCCCAAATGTCCTGGCTTTAGGAAATGCCAAAGCCCCCAGTGATGCACTTCCCCGGGTCCTCGTCAGCTGGGATGGCTCAGGAGAGATCTGTGATTTGCTAAACATGATATCTTGATTAGGTAGAGAACTGTGCTCTGGATGGAATGAAATTTTGGTGGAAAGAGATGCAGTTCCTTTAGGACTCTGGGTAGCATTTGTTTAAGCTGAGGGTCAGCCAGCTGTGGTTTGGCAAGTTGGCAATGTCTGAGAGAGAGAGGCTGGGGCGTTGGCTAATGGCAAAACACTTGCTCAGTTTGTCTGGTGTAGGAATATCCGATCCGACTTAACATGAACCAGGCGAGTTGAAAGATCATATGAGGTTGCCCATGGTTTATTTACTATTTTATTTTATTTTATTTTTTTGCGATATTGGAGATTGAACCCAGGAGCATTCTACCTCTGGATTATCTCTCCCAGCCCTATTTTATTATTTTATTTTGAAACAGGGTCTCACTAAATTGTGGAGGGCCTCACAACTTACTGTGGCTGGCCACGAACCTGCGATCCTCCTGTCTCAGCCTCTCAACTACCAGGATTATAAGCATGAGCCACCATGCCCGGTTTCCCATGTGTTCTTTTTAAAATTGTGTGTGGGGGGGAGGGTACTGGGGATTGAGCTCAGGGATAGTCTACCTCTGAGCTATAGCCTCAGCCTTATTTTTTATTTGAGACAAGGTCTCACTAAGTTGTTGAGGCTGGTCTTGAACCTGTGATCCTCCTGCCTCAGCCTCCCAAGTAATAGAATTATAAGTGTGCACCACCATACCTGGCTTTTTTTTTTTTTGGTACAGGGGATTGAACTTAAGTTGGGTCTACCTCTGAACCCTTCTTAAAATTTTTTTATTATTTATGTGTTTATTTATTTGTTATGGTACTGGGGATTTAACCCAAGGGCACTGTACTTCTGAGCTACACCCCAGCCCTCTATTTTTTATTTGAAAACAGGGCCTCACTAAGTCGCACACTTGTAACCCCAGTACTTGGGAGGCTGAGACAGGAGGATTGCAGGTTCGTGGTCAGCCTCAGCAACTTGTGAGGCCCTCTGCAACTTAGTGAGACCCTTTTTCAAAATAAAAAATAAAATAGGGCTGGGGTGTTGGCTCAGAGGTAGAAAGCCCCTGGGTTCAGTCCTCAGTACCACACACACACAAAAATCAAGTTTTCTGTATGTTTAAATTTTTAATGGTAAATGTTGGAAAATATGTGTAAGAATATGCTTTGAATATAGTAAATATCTACCCAGAGTTGGGAGTGATGACACACACCTATAATCTCAGTAATTTGGAGGCTGATACAGAAAGATCATAAGTTCGAGGCCAGCCTTGGCAATTTAGAAAGACCCTGTTTCAAAAAATAAAAAATAAAAGGGGTTTGGGTATGGCTCAGTGGTAGATCACCTTGGGTTCAATCTCCAGTACCACACACACAAACACACACACACACACACGCACGCACGCACACATGCACACACGCAAGCACACACACACAGGCATACACGCACACCACCTGGGCCTCAGCGTTGAAGTGGGAAGGGCAGCATTCATGCGATGAGTCTTATTCTTTGTGCTTGCCAGTCTCCCAGGACACAGCTGCCACACGGTTCACCACAGTGGTGGGAAAGAGGCATCATTGCACTTTGAGAAACCAATAGGGTTTAATCACATCTTGGTCCATCCAAACCAGGCCCGCACTGGAAAGCACGGAGTTGGTACAAGGGAAGTCGCGGAGCCCGCTCTTTCACGCAGGGCTGCCTGGGCCCAGAGCCGGGACAGACTCCATGGCCGACCCTGCAGCCCAGTGGCCCCGGTCACCGAAGCTTCCTCGTGCAGCACGCTGACTTGTCAGCCAGGACTAAAGTAAAATCCCGTTTCTAGATGAAATTGAGAGTAGAGAAGATAACATAAACAGGTGCAGATCCCCGGGGGGTGGGGGGGGGCTTCTACAGCCTGTGACATTTGCTAGATAACCATTATTTTTCCTGTTGGAACAAGATTGGCCCCGGGCAACGTTTCAAAACAGACTCTCACTCACCTTTTTAGATCCTCAGTCTTTGTAACTTTTCCATATTCTCCGTAAATAAAAATCCTCGGGGCTTGGAAGTGAAAAATCAGAAATTCTCTACTCATTGTTACAGGTTTCTTTACATTTTGTATAAATAAGAAACATTCAGTTTAGTAGTATTTATGAAGGATTGTGGTCTCCAGAAAACTTGCAAACATTATACAATGTCAGCAAAGATGATTGAATAGTTTTTGAATAACTTAACCCAGCAAAGTTAATGGCGCTACACAAAAATCACATTAAAAAAATTACCTATTTCTGGACTCTTTTTGCTTCCAAAAGTTGTCTTTCTTGGAATATCACTCTCAGGATCAGTGAGATACTTGAAAAAGTAGAAAGTGCTGGGCATGGTGGCACGCCCCTGTAATCCCAATACTTGGGAGGCTGAGATAGGAAGATTGTAGGTTCGAGACCAGCCTCAGCAACTTAGTAAGATAGCAACCTAGCAAGACCTTGTTTCAAAACAAAAAATAAAAAGAGCTGGGGGTATATCTTGGAGGCAGAATGCTTCTAGGTTAAATCCTCAGCAATAATAATAATAATAATAATGATGATGATATAGGGCTGAGATAATGTTAGGATCCGAGAGTCGCCCCCTTACCCAAATAACGAAGAACTCACCAAGGATGTAAATCACACGCAGGGTTTATTGTGCTGCAGCTCTTACTGGCAAGCCAGTGGTCAGAACTCTTTCACAAGCCCAACTGCCATTAGAGGAATTGCCAGCGGCTACCAGAGATTTCCCTCTGGCCGAGCTAGCGTTCAGCCTCATTGACAGAAGGATGTGGTCAGAGTAGACCCTGAGCCCACTTCAGGTTCCGTATTTATAGCCCCTGAAGGGAGTGGTTACACACGTCACAGCCCGCCAAAAGGTAGGATACAGCCAATCAAATCAAAAGGTAAACAAGTACAACCAATGATTTTAAAAGCAAGCACACACACACCTGAATCACAGCAAATGGTTTTAAAGAACAGCCTTTCTACGTCACCGCCCGCCAAGGAATGTCTATCTCTCATAGGCTTGGTTACTATGGTAACCTCTAGCTCGGGCCATGAGGGCCAGATGTTTTCTTATAGATAAGGCTGTGGCGGGCTTAGAACTCACCTCCAAGAAAAATAGCTTTACACTCTAAAACACTTTATAATATTTTAAAAATATTTCAGACTTTAAAGAAACGACTTCTAACATCAAAACAAGAATCTTAAGAGACAAGTCTAACCTTAAGACAATTTCTAACAGCAAACCAGGTTTTTAGTTTAAAACAACTTTTAGCATTAAAGCAAATGGGGCGTAAGCAGGATTACAGAAGCGAGGACTTGAGCAAGCAGCTACACAAGCAGGAACTCACAAGTTTTTACTCTGACCTAATTCTATATTAGCAAGCGGGGTTACAGAAGCAGAAACTTGCAGGATTATTCTTAGTTCTATATACAAAAGATATATAAAGATATTAATATTTATTTTATTTCCAAGAATGATTCCTAATTTGCAGCAAACAGGACCAGTTTATCAAACTTTAAGCAAAGGGAAGTTGGGCATGGTGGTGTACACTTTTAATACCAGTACTTGGGAGGCTGAGACAGGAGGATCCTAAGTTCGTGGCCAGTCTTAGCTACTTAGTGAGGCCCTCTGCAACTTAGTGAGACCCCGTTTCAAAATAAAGAATAAAAAGTAGGAGCCGGGCATGGTGGCGCATGCTTATAATTCCAGTATTCGGGAGGCTGAGACAGGAAGACCTTGGTTTGCAGACAGCCTCAGCTACTTAGTGAGATCCTTTGCAACTCAGCGAGACCCTGAGTTGGAGGTAGAATGCTCCTGGGTTCCATCCTCAGTACCACACCAAAAAAATAATAAGTAGGGTTGGGGATATAGCTCAGAGGTAGAATGCATCCAGGTTCAATCTAAAAGAAAGAAAGAAAGAAAGAAAGAAAGAAAGAAAGAAAGAAAGAAAGAAAGAAAGAAAGAAAGAAAGAAGAGGGAGGGAGGGAGGGAGGGAGGGAGAGAGAGAGAGACAGAGAGAGACAGAGAGAGAGAGAGGAAGGAAGAAAGAAAGGGAGAGAGAGAGAAAGAAAGAAAGAAAGAAAGGAAGGAAGGAAGGAAGGAAGGAAGGGAGAGAGAGAGAGAGAGGGAGGGAGGGAGGGAAGAAAGGAAAAAAGGAAGAAAGGGACACTTGAAACACCCTGTTCCTGAATACCCCTTTCTGTTCCCCAAAACTTAGCCAGGTTAAGATCACAGTGAGAGCCAGCGGGACCCAGTGTCCAGATACACGTTATCTTGAAGGCCCCGGGCTTCTCTCAGGCGCAGAGAGCCAGGGCCAGCTAGTGTCCCATGCGGGAGGCGACTCTCCTGCCCGTGTGTCAGGAGCTGCTCTCCAGGGTGCTGGTCCCACAGGCAGACTGCGCCAGTGTTGGAGCCCGGGCTGATGGTGCCCCTACCTGACATACAGGAGCCCTCGCTCAGGGGGTGTGTCACTCGTCCAGCCGGCCACCACTGTGAGGTACGGAGAGGAGGGGCTGCCTGGCAGAGCACAGTGACGGACAGAGGTGGCTCTGTCCAGCCTGTCACCGCTCTAGTCTTTTGGAGAAGCCACTGATCTCTCGCAAGTTTCCCAGGGAGCCACATGTCTCCCATGCCACCTCCAGGCACCGCCTTTGGCCAGTCTGCGACCTGCCCACTGCGCCGTGGATGTGACTGCCGGGGAAACACACTCACGACACGTTAACAGCTACAAGCAAGACAGACGGAGGTCCCCATGTCCCTCTGATGTGCTTTCCCTGGTTCCAGAAACGTTTACCAAACCTCCCATGCCTGGGGAGGCATTTCCGGTCATCAGTGGAGCCCCACAAGCACACAAGTGCCCCTGGTGATTAAGTTTTAGTCTTCTCAGGAGAACTGAAAGACTTTTTCCTATTTCTCAGCTGATTCATCTCACAATTTGAGTTTAGAAAAAGTATCTAAGTTGTCTAAAAAACGCAGAGAAGGAGTTTTCTCGCAGCAACACTGGTCATCAGTGGGAACTCCCTCCCGGGCCCGATGCTCTGACTTCTGGAAGCCCCTTTCTCCCTGGTCCCGGGCAGGGAGGCTTTTCATCCGCTCAGTTAGGCCTCAAAGATTGGAGCATCCCCACCGGCAAAGCTCCGGTTCCCTCTGGGCTGACTTTAGGCGTGGGGAGAAAAGCGATTCTACTGGTCTATTTTACCCTGAGCTGTGGGGAACTGCCGTGTCTCCCATGGGGGTTGGAAGCAGATTCAAGATAATGAGAGCTTTTCTGCCAGGGTGGGGGAAACAGCCCAAAGGTTTCGGCAGATGCTTCCAAGGGCCATGTGGATGATCAGCTGTTAGAACAGGCAGAGGTTAAGACCAGAAAGAGACAGTGTGGCAAACATGAGCGTGCAAGCCTCAGTTTAAGATTTAAATTCAAACATTTAAAACATCCAGCCAGGCCAGGCGTGGTGGTGCACGCGTGTAATCCCTGCGCTAGGGAGGCGGAGACAGGAGGATTGCGCAGGTTTGAAGCCAGCCTCTGCTGGCTTAAGAGACCCTGTTTCCAAATAAAATATAAAATAGGTCTGGGAGTGTAGCCTGGAGGTAGAAGGCCCCTGGGTTTCATCCCTAGTACCACCAAAAAAAATAAATAAATAAATAAATAAAATAAAAACAAATTAAAAAACGTATAAAAATAGGTCTGGGAATGTAGCCCAGTGAAGGGCTTCCAGGAACCCCAGTACCACCAAAAACAAAACAAAACAACAACAACAAAAACATCGAGCCAGCTGGGAACAGCCCGCCTGTAATCCCAGTACTTGGGAGGCTGAGACAGGAGGAACACAGGTTTGAGGGCAGTCCCAGCAACTTAGTGAGACACTCAGCAACTTTGTGAGACCCTGTTTCAAAATAAAAAGTAAGCAAGTAAAAAGGCCTAGGGGTGTAGCTCAGGAGTAGAATGCCTAGTACCATTTTAATCCCAGTGCCAAAAAAAAAAAAAAAAATTAAAACTGAACCCATACAAGCCAAACATAACCCCCAGAAGGGTCAGACTCCTCCCTCAGGCTGCCAGCTCTCATCTCTGCATTGAGCGCTACCAAGAGGAGGGGTGGGCCTATGAGAAACCACTTCCTGTTGCTAAGCAGACTTCAGACACCAGGGTCTTAAAATCACAGATTAAAAGACTCTAACCATCACAATGTTAAAAAATATTTTTAATTAAATAAGCAAAATGTAGCCGGGTATAGTGGCACATGCTTATAATCCCAGCATTCGGGAGGCCGAGACAGGAGGTTTATGGTTCACCCCCAGCCCCAGCTACTTAATGAGGCCCTTTGCAACTCAGTGAGACCCTGTTTCAAAATAAAGAATAAAAAATAAGGTTGGGGGTGTCGTTCTGAGGTAGAATTCCCCTGGGTTCAATCCCCAGTACTGCAAAAAAAAAAAAAAAAAAGCAAAATATAAGATTTTTAACATTAGACTTTGTGTGTGTATGTGTGGAGGGGTACTGGAGGTTGAACCCGGGGCGTTCTACCTCTGAGCCACAGCGCCAACCTTATTTTCTTTTTTCTTTTGAAACAAGGTCTTGTTAAGTTGCGGAGGACCTCACTAAGTAGCTGAGGCTGGCATGAACCTGTGATCCTCCTGTCTCAGCCTCCCAAGTACTGGGATGTGCTACCACACCTGGCTAATGTTAGATTTTTAATACATTTTGTTGTGAACGAGCTATGGTCATTAACATGGGCCAAACACATCTGTGTCTTTCTCAAATGTCAGAACCTACTGGCTAACAATAAACCCACAAGCTACGCCACCTTCATCAGTTGCTATTCAGTGTACATTTGCGAGTCACCTGGTAGTCATAAACCAGGAAATCAGAGTTTCTTTTATTCCGATCTTAATTTCCAGTGTCTCTAAGATTCAGGGCACACATGAGACTTCACACAAAGGAAGGCTGGGGAGGGCCAGGGACGGGCTAAAGGGCCAAGGTGGCCGCGGGGTGGCGGAGGCTGAGACGCAGCAGTACAGATGTGAGCCTCTGCAGGTGGTCAGAGGACCCGGAAGACTTGGAGAAGCGGCGGAAGGGCCTGTCCTGGGGCCGGAGCTGTTGCAGCCTGGAACTTGTTTCTGGCCAGGGTCTAGATGGACAGACCGCAGTTCCAGAGTGTCGGCTTGGCGGGCCCTGCTGTTGTCGTCACAGGCAGGAAGAACCACGCTGACTTGAAGGCGAAGGCCAGAGGCTCCGAGGTCCATCACTGCCCATGTCCCTGCACAAGCTCCTGGCAAGTGCCCGGATGACCAGGTTGTGCGCCGGGACTAGTCTCGGGTGCCCTCCTTTTATGGCGTTCAGTGAGGGCTTTCTTCATTCCGTGGTCTGGTGTGTTTGCTGAGCTCATGGCCTGGCTTTTCTGATACGGGATTGATAACGCCCACGTGTCCACGTGTTACTGCTTTAATCCATAAGTTCGCAAGTGGCGGTTGCTTATTAGTGTGATTGATTTATCAGTTGGCGCCTTATGGTTGTGCTGTGCAGATGTGGTTCTTACTTTTACTAATGAGGTAGAGAGTCGTTCTGCTTCTGCGCTGATATTCAAATTGGGTAGCTCCTGGAAAAATACTGCTTTATAAAATGGAGTAGTCCAGTGCTACGCCTCGCCCAGGAACCAGCACTGAGGAACGCAGAGCAGGGCATGGCCTGCTCCCCAATCAATAACCAGAGAGAAAGTCACGTCCCATATATAGGCTGCGGTTTGGGAAACGATTTAAAGTAGGAAGTGTATGAAATGATAATTACCCCCCTTATTCAACTAGTGCACCTATGTGAGGAATGTCTAGTTTACTACATGACTGGCTGATTACCCTCCTGAATTTACAAATTCAAATTCCATCCTCATATTAGAAAACCCAGAACATTTTTTTTTTACATGAATCTACTGGAGAAAATAGTCATTGGCTTTTAGCAATTAAATATGCTCTAAATATAATTTCAATGCTAACCTCGGTTTTTGTTTATTTGTTTGTTGGTTGGTTGGTTGGTTGGTTTTGTGGCACTAGAGACTGAACCCAGTGTTGTTCTACTCCTGAGCTGCTTAGTGAGGCCCTGTTTCCAAAAGAAAATATAAAATAGGTCTGGGAATATAACCCAAAGGTAGAAGGCCCCTGGATTCCATCCCCAGTACCACCAAAAAAAAAAAAAAAAGACACAAGAGATTCCGGATTGAGTCAGATCACCTGTGTGGTCCTTTTTATTATCACAATTAATTATTTATCATTGTGTACCTGATGCTAAATTCTGTGTATTTATCCTAACAGGAGCTCTAGGAGCACCCGGGAGTCAGACTGTGTGTTAGTTGGGAGCGGATGCGGACCGCAGAGGCGGCCAAGTGATGCTCCAGGATCCACACTTCCTTAACCCGCCGAGGTTCAGACCACCTGACCTCTGAGGCAGGGCCAGATGCTGTCAGGGCACAGACATAAGCAAGACCCACACCCTCTTCCTAGGAGTTCTAGAAGGCCTTCCAACCCATCGCCTACTCGGCAGTGCTCACAGATATGCCCACTTCATTGTGCACCGTGTGGGCCATGACCCACAGGTTACGATCCGAGTGATCCGGGCAGCTTCTTAGTTGAAGGGTGTTCCTGGTGGAACCTCTGCACTGAGTCTGAAATTCTACCATGTTCTCTCTCGGCTTGGATGCCTCGGGAGCAGGCTGTTCTGAAGGGGCTCAGGGCCCTCAGGTGGGCAGCCCCCGCGTTCCTTAGCACTCTGCGATGGCACGCTTGCCAGTCCGCTTTCCACTTTGGGATCTGGTGCGGTGGGAGGTCAGTCAGGTCCTTAGGGGCAGGCAGCTGCTGCGAGGTGGGCCACCTGGATGCTTTGTACTCTAGAGAAGAGGGACAAGGAGACGGGACGGTCTCGGAGTTACTTCCTCCTCATCCCCCAGAGATGTCTTGGTGTCTTCATTTCATTGAGAGGGACCAAGGGAAGTGGAAAAGCAGAGGGTCACAGGCCACTGGCTGGCTTGGCCCCAGCACCCGCTCTCAGCGGTGCCCTTCTGCACCCTTTCCCTCGCAGCAAGAAGTAGCAGAACCAAGAGCATCCTTGTGTGGGTTTAGAGCAGGACTAGGAACCTGTGTGCGTCACCCTCTGTCTCTTATGTAACTCCCTGCTTCTTTTCTCCCAAAAGCTTTATGGTGAAATACTGAATTACCAGATTAAAACAACAACAACAACAACAAAAAAAAAAACCAACCACTAACCTAGCTTTTGAAGAACACCACCTAGCCGTTTCATGGAGTCTCCAGGTGAACTTAGCAAAGGAAGGATTCAGGACCGGGCCATCTTTGGATCAGGCCATCTCCCTAAAAACAATTTCTAGCCTTCATGCTCCTCTGATCTTTCTTCAATGCCCCTTTGTGCAGAACTAGTGAAATATTTTGAATGCCTTTGTACTTTCTCTTCCCTTTGCGGGCTGAAAATTAGCTCATGTTCCAGAAGACCCTAGATTTGATGAATCCTGATGCTTCTGCTTTAATCTGTAGGACCCAGGGTACCCTTTTGCCTTTGGGGTCATATTCCTCAAGGGCTTTTCATTCTATCCAGAGTTAGCTGTGAACTCTACTTCTGCTAGGCTTTTGGGGGGTAGAGGAGAGCCAGATTCAGTAAGTCTTCTAATAGTTATTTATTTATTTATTTATTTATTTATTTTTGTGGTACTGGGGATGGAACCCAGAGGGTTTCTACCTCCAGGCTATACTCCTAGACCTATTTTATATTTTATTTGGAAACAGGACCTCACAAGTTGCTGAGAGCCTTACTAAATAGCTGAGACTGGCTTCGAAACTCTGCAATCCCCCTGTCTCAGCCTCCCAAGTGCTGGGATTACAAGCGTGCGCCACCACGCTTGGCTCCTAATATTTATTTTTATACCTCATAAGATAACATACCTGCCAGGCGTGGTGGCGCACGCTTGTAATCCGCAGGCTTGGGAGGTAGAGATAGGAGGTTCACGCAGGCTTAAGAGACCCTGTTTCCAAATAAAAATATAAAAAATAGGTCTGGGAGTGTAGCCCGGAGGTAGAAGGGTTCCATCCCCAGTACCACCAGAAAAAAAAAAGTAAGATGACATACCTTCTAAAAAAACAAAAATATTGAGTTAAGACTGCCCTTTTCATTGGTAATTCAGATCAGACTACCATATTTATATGGTGATGGGAAATTATTCGGTTCGGTTTCCTGCGCTTTCTGAGCAAATGTAAAAGAAAACAGAGGCATTTGAGAGAGAAAGGGAGAGCGATCCTTTAATGAAAGTGATGAGAAGCAACCCACTATACATCCATATCTTTGTTTCCCAGCACACAGATGTGGGGAGTTATATCATGGTAGGTTTCAGACTGTGAATATTTACTTAACAATAATGGCTCTTCAAGGACCATTATAAATTAATGGGAAGCCAAATATTCGTAGATGTAAAACTGAAATTGGCCTACACGAAGTTTTCCTGGAGCTTACAGCTGCGGAATGCATTTGTGTTGGGGAGAGGCTGCCAGGGCGTTGGCATGCTCTAATAGACCCCATAAATAAGTAGGAGTTCAGCATCAGCAGAGGCCTGTCTGTTCTCAGAGCGAAGTCAGCCAATCTCTCAGAATCGCAGAGGCAGAACGAACTTGCGTTTCATGACTCTCCCGAGGCCGAGTGCAGAGAGGAGGGCCGAGGGAACTGAGCGAGCGGAGGAGCAGGAGGAAAGCCGCCGTCTGCACAGGCTCCTGATCCTCCTGCCAGCAACGTTGGCCAGAGAGTGGTGCGCCTTCAGGGTCCTGGCCGCCGATTCTGGCTGGCGGCTGAGAAAGAGACATATTTGAATATGAAATTTGGAATGAGACCAAACTTAAAAAAAAAAAAAAACCCTAAGGAAGAGTTGTCATAGAGAGAAGGCTTTTTCAGAGAAAGCAGAGAAAAAGGCTGGGGGTATCAAGATGCCAGAGATGGAGGAAGTGGCTGCTAAGAGGTAGAGAGACCCGGCAGAACAGGGTGCAGGCCTGACATGTCAGGTACCCTTTCTCCAGACAAGTGCAGGAGGAGGGCAGGGCGGGTGCACACAGGGTGGGCACACACTGTGCTTCCTCCGGGTGCCTGCCTGGACCCTCGGCAGTTACCGCAAGGCTCCTGTGCTTCTGGGCTTGATGAACCCAAAGTTCTCTTGATTGCATTAGTCCTATTCAAAGGACTGTGATTTTTCTCCTTTGGTATGATGAACTCATCTGCTTTTTTTGGAGGGGGGTACTGGAGATTAAACCCAGAGGCATCCCACCTCAGGACTATACCATCTTGTTTGTTTGTTTGTTTGTTTGTTTTGAAACAGGATTTTTTTTTCTTTTTGGTGTTACTGGGGGTGGAACCCAGGGGCTTTCTACCTCTAGGCTATACTCCCAGACCTATTTTATGTTTTATTTGGAAACAGGGTCTTATTAAGTTGCTGAGAGCCTCACTAAATAGCTGAGGCTGGCTTCGAACCTGTGCGATCCTCCTGTCTCAGCCTCCCAAGCATAGGGATTACAAGCGTGTGCCACCACGCCCGGCAGAAACAGGGTCTTATTAAGTTGCTGAGGCTGGCCTCGAACCTGCAATCCTCCTATCTCAGCTTCCTAAGTACTCGGATTACAGGCATGAGCCACGACACCTGCCTTTTTTTTTTTTTTTTTTTTTTTTGGTACTGGAGATGGAACCCAGGGGCACTCTGTCTCTGAGCTACACCCCCAGCCCTATTTTTTATTCTTTATCTTGAAACGGGGTCTCACCAAGTTGCAAAGGGCCTCACTAAGTATCTGAGGCTGTCAGCAAACCAGGATCCTTCTGTCTTAGCCTCCCGAATGCTGGGATTACAAGCGTGCGCCACCATGACCGGCATTTGCTTTTCTCTTCTGGGGATTCTCTTAGCACTCCCTCTTATATTGTAGTACCACTGTATGTCAACATTTCTCAATTTTTTATGACACAGCGCTTTGCACATGCCGCTCTTGGAAGGTATAGCCAGGAAACGGCATCAGTTTTTTCTCTCAGAACTGCCTTTGATTATGTCTGTCAGCTCTCTCCTCTTGATCTTTGAACAGTGTTTCAGGCTATTCATTAACTCTGGACCATCCCAACTGTCTTCTGTAAGCCAAGAGCAGGTGCATGCGCGAAGTATCTCTCTGAGCTCCTCTGGAGCCTAAACTTAAGAGAGGAAAGCATCCTTTCCTTCTGCCACATTGATCCAGTCTTTCTGCTACTTTCTGATATTTAATTCTAGAAATAAATATCAAAGCAAAGGATCATTAAGGACATAAATAAAATGCATACATGAAAAGTGCTCTCCCAGGGGGACTTAGTACTCTCTCTTTACCGATTCTTGCATTAGCACTGAATAAACAAGAGTAACCTCTGCCCCAAGGTGCCAGCTCTGAGCAAATGTGAAAAAAAAAAATGAAGTCTGGTCCGGTCTCCTTGTGGTCAAGGCATCCTAGAATTGAGATGTCCATGCCCACCTCAGGGCAAACACAGCACCGCAGAGGAGCGTCACGAGACTTCAGACACCCCAGAGTGCAGAAAACTAGTAGTCTACCTGAGCTGACCCGACATGTTCACATATGAGTGTATCTTCTCTAGAAACCAGTGCTTCTGTCCACCGAGGCAGTGTATACAAGTGTTCAGAGCATAGCCATTCCTAATATTTTCAAACTGGAAACAATTTGAGTATCTACCACCAACAGAATATGTATGTATTGTTTCACATTCGTACTATGAGTACTACACGGCAATGAACAAGAATGAATTTTTGTTACACACACCAAAGTGGAGGACTCCCACAGGTTTACTACTGAGTGAAAGCCGGGCGTGGTGGCGCACGCTTGTAATCCCTGCGCTTGGGAGGCTGAGACAAGAGGATCCTACGGGTTCGAAGCCAGCCTCAGCTACTTAGTGAGGCTCTCCGCAACTTAGAGAGACCCTGTCTCCAAATAAAATACTACTGAGTGAAAGATGTCATACTCAAAGAGTCCAGTTGTATGATGCCATTTATACAAAAAAAAAATTAAGTGGGTATGGTGGCCCACATCTGTAATCCCAATACCTGGGAGGCTGAGATAGGAGGATCACAGGTTTGAAGCCAGCCTCAGCAACTTAGTGAGGCTCTTAGCAGCATAGTGAGATCCCATTTAAAAATAAAAAACAGAATAGAGCTGGGGATATAGCTCAAAGGTAAAATGTCCCTGGGTTCAGTTCCCCCCCAAATTTTTATTTTTTTGTGGTACTGAGGATTGAACCCAGGAGCCTTCTACCTCTGAGCTACAGTGCCAGCCCTTTTCCCCTTTGAAATAGGATGTCTTCATTTATATAAAGTTTTAAAACAAGCTAAAATCATCTGTGGTGGTAGACATCAGAAGGGTGGTTTGACGGGAGTGTTGGCTGGGAGGTGCAATCAGCACGCGGGATCTTTCTGGGGTTCTGGGAATGTTCTCCATCTGATGGAGACCACATGGGTATAAACATGTAAAACTTGATCTAGACACTTGAGACTTGAGGCCCTCACTGCATGGCTCTCTGCTGGACAATCCGTTTTTTTTTTTGTTTTTTTTTTGTTTTTTTTGGTGGTACTGGGGTTCCTGGAAACCCTTCTACCTCCAAGTTACACTCCCAGACCTATTTTATATATATATATATATTTTTAATTTTGAAACAGGGTCTCTTAAGCCAGCAAGGCTGGCTTCGAACCAGCGCGATCCTCCTGTCTCTGCCTCCCAAGCGTGGGGATTACAAGCGTGTGCCACCACGCCCGGCAACAATCCGTTTTTTAAAAGAGAATTTTCTTAAAATTAATTTAAGAAATGATCCCAAAAGAAGTCTCAGCCCTGCCTCTCTTACCACGCAGTGATCATGGGTAAGCTATTTTGTGCTTTTTATTTTAACCTCGTTTCCCTCACCTGTAATATATATATATATATATATATATATATATATATATATATATGATATATGAAACAACCTACCTGTTTCAAAATAAAAGACGCTTAAAATTTTTTTGTAAGCACCAATGTACAGCATTTGTGAAAGTGGTTTGGAAACGAAATTACCTAGCGACCAGGTGCTGGGGAGCGAGATCTAAAAAGAGCAGAAGGCGCCCTCTCTTCTGGTTCCTTGCCACAAGATGCGTCACCCCCTATAGAAGATTTGTCAAGAGTGGCCTTATTAGAGCCGCGCGTGGTGGCGCACGCTCGTAATCCCAGCATTCGGGAGGCTGAGACAGGAGGATCGCGGTTCGTGGCTAGCCTTAGCTACTTAGTGAGGCCCTCTGCAACTCAGTGAGACCCTGTTTCAAAGTAAAGAATAAAAAATAGGACTGGGGTGTAGCTCGGAGGTAGAATGCCCCTGGGTTCCATCCCCAGTACTGCAAAAAAAAAAAAAAAAAAAAAAAAAAGTGGTCTTATTGAGTCCTCAGCCCAAAGCATAGTGACCCACCTACTACCCAGATTTCTCTCAAATATATAAACAAATAAGTGAACCCGCTCATCTACACATTCCATTATATGAAAACTTGGGTCTGAAGAGAACCGTGCCCCGCTTTGTCACCCCACATGGTTGTGACTTTATCTTTTGAAATCTCTTGAGAAATTTTAATTTTTATTTCTACCTGCAAGTTGTATGCAGTTACATTATCTAGAGTTTGGTGGATTAAAAAAATGTTTCTTGTTCCGGGCGTGGTGGCGCACGCTTGTAATCCCCGCGCTTGGGAGGCTGAGACAGGAGGATCGCGCAGGTTCAAAGCCAGCCTCAGCTACTTAGTGAGGCTCTCGGCAACTTAGTGAGACCCTGTTTCCAAATAAAATAGAAAATAGGTCTGGGAGTATAGCCCGGAGGTAGAAAGCCTCTGGGTTCCATCCCTAGTACCACCACACACACACACACACACACACACACACACACACACACACACACACACAAAGTTTCTTTCCTCTCTTGAGATGAAGGGTTGGCTGGTGATTTTACGATTAAATGAGTCAATGATCTCACCTGACATAAGAAATCGGGCTCTAAATGTATTCTAGGACCAAACCACCCAGGAAAACTCCTTGTTGACATGGTGCTCTTTATTAGGACAAAATCTTAAAGTCACAAGGAATAAATGTTTACTGGCCACCAACACAGGGAAGTCTGCGGATGAGGCGCGCAGGGCAGCGGTTTCCAAGCAACGCAGTCCCCTGGCAGGCGGCACTGTGTCTGGCCTCGCTCTGGAATGGGGTCCCCCAGGCCTCGCCCACTCTGCTCCCCTCTGGCTGTGGGGCAGGTGGAGCGCATTTCCTCGTGAAATTGATGTGGGATCGACCGTGTAATTACTATAGCCAGAGGAAAACGCACCCACTCCACCGTGTTTGTCATGGTCAGTGCTCCTATAAGCAAAGCAAAGGAACTGGTGAATTGGGAGAGGAAACCTAGATTCAGCGCCTGGGCTCCCAGGGGTCTTGGTCGACAGCCCATTCATCTGTCTGTTTGCGCTCATGTTTTCTTCTTTGCTCTGTTCTGAATCACTGAGGGGACTGGGCCTGGCACTGGAGTTTTCAGG
Organism: Muscardinus avellanarius; assembly: GCF_963383645.1. Classification (NCBI taxonomy): domain Eukaryota; kingdom Metazoa; phylum Chordata; class Mammalia; order Rodentia; family Gliridae; genus Muscardinus; species Muscardinus avellanarius. Next base: position 12,036,809 of record NC_137805.1, on the reverse strand, counting down.
CTTCCCTGTGAGTAAATCCCAGATAAGTTCAGCCACTAAGAAGCACTAGCACTAAAAAGAAGAAAAAGCCAAGCTTGCTTCCTTCCTTCCTTCCTTCCTTCCTTCCTTCCTTCCTTCCTTCCCTCCTCTTCCTCCTCCTCCTCCTCCTCCTTCTTCTCTCTCTCTCTCCTCTCTCTCTCTCTCTCTCATGTTGTGATACAGGGGGTTGAGCCCAGAGACATTCTAACTCTGAGCTGCACCCCTAGCCATTTTACTTTTTGGTTTGAAATATGGTCTCACAAAGCTACTTCCTGAAGCTGCCCTCAAACCTGTCTCAGCCTCCCAGATACCGGGATTCCACACATCACACTCGGCTTCCCCTTTCTCTTAGTGGAAGGCAGAGGTGCGTCCCAGCAGTGGCTCCTCTTCCCTGTCTTCAGCCCCCATGGGTAGCCTCCCCCACCGGCCCTGTCGGATCCTGCCTTCCTGCCTCACAGAGGCCCCTCTCCTACTGAGTGGCCCTTGTTTCTGGACAGCAGGGATGACTCATCTTCCTTTATCCTTTCATCCCTGGGGGGTAGCAGCCCTAATCTCTGTCTTCCCTTGCTTTCCCCAGCTGCCCTTTCGGTGTTTGTAAGCCTGCGTGTTATTTCCTGTATCAAATTCCCCTTATTGGTTTCATTTTCCATCATGAACTCTGATGGATAATCTATTTTAGAAACCATGCATAAACCATGTTTCATTCTAAATCCTGATTTCTAAAAGAGATTTTTTTCCCCCCGTTCTTTGAAAGGAGTCCTGAGAGATACCCTTACTTATAGCTCCTTTCTCTGGTATTTTGTGCTATTTGGGATAAGATTATATTCAGAATATTATTAGCAATCAAAAAGCCAAGTCTTTTCACTATTGTAAAGATGTCAGATGTTCCTAAGTTGATCTGTAGATTTGATATATAATTCCTGTCAACATCCTAACAGTGGATTTTAAAAGAAATTAAAAATGGGTTTCAAAATTTGTATGGAAACTCAAAATGTCAAAAATGGGTAATACCCTCCTGTAGAGAAACCAAGGGGAGGCCTTTCCCAGCAGACAGCAAGACTTGTTAAATGGCAGGATACAGAGAAAGTGTGGCGCTGCCCCCAAGGAACAAATCAGACAACCACAGGAAGTGCATCGATGTTCTAGAAGTATCCAGAAACTCACCCATGCATATATGGACTATGGTTAAAAAAGTCCCATCTCATACCATATTTATTCCAAGTTCTGCTTCCTAAGAGAAATACTGTTAAACTGATTTTCTTTCTTTATCTTGCTCTGAGACAATTCCTCAAAAAATGCTCCTCCTGGTAACTTTTTTTTTTTCTCCTGGCACAAAGAGATCTAAATGCAAGAGGCAAAAAGCATGAAGAATCTATAAAAGAATGAAAAATAAAAAAGGGAAAGCTGAGTCTGAATGTGGGAACTGTCTGGCAGCGCCCCCCGCCCCCAGCTGGCACTAATGAAAAGTCCTCTCCTCCATCCGGGCTTGTCTCCAGGAGTAATAAACTCAGCCAAGCACAGTCCCAGAAGCCCCGGTGACCTCAGTGATGTCTCATCCCAGGCTTTTCAAAGGAAGAACAGAAGAAGGAAGGGACCAGAAAGATCAGAATTCTGTGGCTTCTGGAAGGTGGCAAATTTACGGTCCTCTTGGCAATCGGTGTGTTTATAAGAACAGATGGAACTCTTGTATGTTTCAACAGTAGAGAAGAGTTTCTCATAGGTCTGCACCAAGGAAGGGCCTCAGTTGGCATCTCTCTTTTTTTTTTTTCTGTACCCATTGCCTTACAGAGGTTTTAAACAAACCCTGTTGCATCCAGAATGTTCTCTTATTTTGAAAGAATTTAGGATTTCAGAAAAATGAAAAATAATATAAAATCCCTGTATATTATTCACCCCAATTGCCCAAATATTAACATTTGGTCCCACTTGCCTCCGTGTGTGTGTGTGTGTGTGTGTGTGTGTGTGTGTGTGTGTGTGTGATATACTGGGAATGAGCCCAGGGGCATTCTAACTCTGAGTTACATCCCCAGCCCTATTTTTAATTATTTATTGGGAAACAATAAAACGATTATTGGTCTCTCTAGGTTGGCTTCAAACCTGTGATCCTCCTGTCTCAGCCTCTCAAATATTGCAATTATAGGTGTGCGTCTCCACACCTGGCTCTATTTCTATGTTTTCTCAAAATTTTGGGAGTAAGTTGTATATTATGACACCTTTTTACCTTTGGAGACCTCAAAGTGCATTTCCTTTGAAAAACAACAACAGATGCGGGCGTGGTGGCGCACGCTTGTAATCCCCGCGCTTGGGAGCTTGGGAGGTGGAGACAGGAGTATCGCTCAGGTTTGGAGCCAGCCTTGCTGGCTTAAGAGACCCTGTTTCCAAATAAAAATATAAAAATAGGTCTGGGAGTGTAGCCTGGAGGTAGAAGGGCTTCCAGGAACCCCAGTACCACAAAAGAAGAAGAAGGAGGAGGAGGAGGAGGAGGAGGAGGAGGAGGAGGAGGAGGAGGAGGAAGAAAAGAAAAGAAAAGAAAAAAGAAAAACAAGAACAGGAGCCAGGTATAGTGATGCATGTCTGTAATCCCAGGACTTGGGAGGCTGAGACAGGATCTCAGTTTCAAGAACAGAGTCAGCGAGTAGTAAGACTCTCATCAATCTAGTGAGACCCTTTTTCAAAATAAAATAGTAAGCCAGGCGTGGTGGAGCACGCTTGTACTACTTAGCGAGACCCTTCGCAACTCAGTGAGACCCTGTTTCAAAGAAAATAAAATAAAAGAATAAAAAATATAGGGCTGGGGGTATAGCTAGGAGGTACAGTGCCCCTGGGTTCATCCCTGGTACCACAAAATAACAGGGCCAGGGATATAGCTCGGAGGTAATCCTAACCCCTAACCCCTCACTCCTCAGTAAAACACACACACACACACACACACACACACACACACACACACACACACCACTGTTATATAACATCCATACTAAATTTATTTATTTATTTTTTAACATATACCTTCTTTTTTTTTTAACAGGTCTGGGGGGATGAACACAGGGCCATTCTGCCTCCAAGCTACACCCTCTGCCTTATTTTTTTATTCTTTATTTTGAAACAGGGTTTCACTAAGTAGCTCAGGTTGCCCGCAAACTGTGATTCTCCCCAGTCTCCTCCTCCTGAATGCTGAGACTACAAGCCTGTGCCTCTATGACCAGATAACACATTCCTTTTTTGTGTGACTACATCCAAGCCCTGTTTTCAATTGTTTTGAATACAGGGACTTACTCAGTTGGTGAGTCTCACTATTTGCTGAGGCTGTCGTTGAACCTGCAGTCGTCCTGTATCAACCTCCCACATATTGGGATTACAGGCATGTGGCATCATGGCCAGCTGCTGGAACACATTTCTTACCAGTGAGTTCTCCATGTTTTCAAACAGAGGAGTAAAATCTGAAGGCTTCAAAACCTTTTATTCAGAATGTTTTTTTCTTTTTTTTTCTTTTGCAGGTCTAGGGATGAAACCCCGGGCATCTGGCCTCAGTCCTCCTGTCTCAGCCTCCCTGGGCATTTGAACTGTGATCCATACTAAATTTAAAAGGCAAGAAATTAACATTCAACAGTGAGATGATGGAATCTATAGATCTTATTCAAATTTTTCCAATTTGACCACAAACACCCTTTTTAAGACTATTTTTCAAAATGTTCTGTGGCTGTAGTTTTGGTGAAGTAATTCCTAGCCTCTTCAGAAAGATGTAGCCAACCACTCAGCACATGCAAAAAGAAATCAAGCTTCATATATTTTCAGGAAAAATAATCTGAAACCTCTTTTTAGCTGTGCACACAGAATATTCCAGAATTAAAGATACCCCAAAGGAAGTCTCACTCTGTTCTCCCAAAGCCTGTGTCATCAGAGAAGATTGCTTCTCCTCTGTGCGGAGCACGTGACTGATGTTTTTTCCTGACTCCTCATTAGGCTGAGGGAGTCCATGTCAGAAATACGTCTGGAAGATATATTCGCCTTTTTCTCACACATAATAATAGAATACTTCCCTATCTCAACTTAAAAGCAAGAGAGGACGCACAAGTCTTGTGGGGTGTACTAGTTCCAACAAGCAGGTTACTTTATAACCCACCCCTAAGACTATGCCTCTATCATAGAGGAGTAATCAAAGGCCAAAGGATAACAACCTAAATAAATGCTCACCAGAGAGGACTGTTAAATTCTAGTGTATCCATCCAATGTAATTCCTGCAGCCACCCAGAAGAAGCAGGTGTAACTGTTCCAAACTACAGGAAGCCTAAACCGGAGAGTGGTTAAGCCGTGTTGACCGCAGAGGCAATTGGGCAACTTGAGAATTGGTGGTAGAGGTGGGAGACTTTGAGAATACATTCTTTTGTACCCTCTGGTTTTTGAAAATCGTGTGTATGTTTGTATTTGGGGATAGGAAGAAAATCACGAATTGGTACATCGAGTCACAGATAGATGGATAGATACGAAGACACAAAATATGAAAGGACAGCAGGTCCCATATTCCCAGCTGTACCTTTTATTTTTAAAGCCAACGCTTCGGTTTTTCACCCTCCCCCCAAATCCACCGTTTAGCTCCGTCTCATCAGCAGGAATCTGTTCCTCTGCTAGATAGTGGAGTCTCAAAACAGATCTTGCAATGCGCACACACTCAACCACACACATTTGCACACAGCCTCAAACACACGTTTTTAGATTTGAGGAGCTGGGAGGGGGGCAAGCTTGGCGATCTAAGCGAGACCTCCCACTGCTCTCCGGCGTCCGATCTACGCTTCCTCCCTGGCCAGCCTCCCTCCCCAGGCCCCAGCCCAGACCGGCCTCTCCGCCCGCTGCCGGCGCCGCCTCGGGGGCTGCTCCGTGACGTCAGGGCTGAGCGAAGGCGAGGGGGCGCCGCCTTCTGGACGCCCGCCCCTCCAGGACTTGCGGGCTCTCGCCGGCCCCTTAAAAGAGCGGGGCCTGCGCCAGCCGCGCCACACCGCGGGGCCCGAGGCATCTCCATCGCGCCTTCCCCTGCACTGCGCCTCCGCATCCTCTCCTCGCATCCTCTCCTCCGCATCTTCTCCTCCGCATCCTCTCCTCCGCAGGCCGGGCGAGCGGGACCATGCAGCCTGCGGTGCTTCTCAGCCTCCTGGGGGCCGCCGCGCTGGCCGGTGAGTGGAGGGCCCTTCAGCACCGCGGACAGCGCCGGGCTGGGCTAGCCGGCGGGGGAGTGGGAGGCTTCTCCTTTTTACTCCAGGGTCTTCATTTCTCTGCTTCCCCGGGTGTTTCTCTTAGCTCCCCACCCCCGCTACCGCCCCCATTTGACTAGGAAAAGGCCAGAGGGCCCCCTAGCCCAGCCAGGAGGGGCTCAGCCTACTCACACCCCAGTTTTCCTGCAGATAGGAAGGAAGGAAGCCTGCCGCACCTCCAAGGGAACCCCGCATTTTGCGCTCACTTGTGAGATGTCACGCTCTCCTACTGGTCTAGAGAGATACTGCTGTAATCTGATTCTGAATTTAATTGACTTTTTATAGCCAGGCGAACACAGAGAGAGGAAATATATGTGGTATATTAGTTGGCACCTGCATGACTTCTTTTATTATTAGTATATGAACATAAGGTAAAACTATGTGTGTATAAGAAAAACTCTTTGAAACATGCACATATATGTGTGTGTATGTGTGTTCCTGTATGTATGTGTACAGGTGTAATATTTTTCTGCAGTTGGTATTTCCATGTCTAGAGAGAGGCACTCTCACATTCAGATTAAGCCATTTTTAGATTATGAATGGAAACTACACTAGAGTTTTTGAGTTCTGTACTGCAAGAATATAACTAGATTATGAAAATAACCACGAAAGTACCTCTGGAGTTGTAAAACATTTTGTTTTTGTCAATTTGGGAGGATAATCATTTAAGTAGTAGATGTGGGACAGTTTATCACTCTGAATCTCAAAGAAATGATCTTGAATCATTTGAAATGACTTGAAAAGTGTGTGTGTGGTGTGTGTGTGTGTGTGTGTGTGTGTGTGTGTGTGTGTGTGTGTGTTCAAGGAAAGTCACTATGGGTATTCAAACTCTTGGGAAATAAGTATGGCCTACCAAACTAAACCAGGGGTTTTCTTTGGCTGTGTTAATAACCTGTAGGGAATTGGTTCCTTCGGGGATTGAGATTCCTAAAGAGAATTGACATGCCAAAGAGCCATATCCATATTGCTATCCATGAATATTAAGCTTTTATTGTCCACAATTTCCTGAATCAAAAATGTTGAGACAAAATGAAACCCAGTGGTCATTTATTTTATTATAAGCTATACACATTCAGAAATTTCTAAAGTTTTTGACATTTTTATAAAATATGAATAAATATTCTCAACTTAATTAAAGGAAAACAAACAAATAATTCAGAAAATTCTCTCTGGCCCAAATATTTTCAGAAAGAAATTGCTTTCAAAGCCTAATGCTACACTATATTATGTTATGTACCACAAAATTAGTGACATTGTGGGAACTATTAACAATGGTGGTAAAATACAAGTCTCTTATATAAGAGGATATTTTAATAAAGGTTCATGTGTTAATAGCAGCTCAAAGAGAGATATAATACTCTTTTAAACATGTTTTGAGCTATAATACACACATAATAAAATCCCTTTAAAGTGTATAACTCAGTGGCTTATGGTTATATTTACAGTCTGTGTCAGCATCACCTCTATCAAATTTCAGAACATTTTCATCATCTCAGAAACGTATCTCATACCCCCTAGCAACCATCTCCCCATTCTCTGCTCCCTCATCCCTGACAATGATACATGATAGCCCTCAAGTACAGTTTGTTATTTAGGAAAATCACAGGGCTGAGGAGAAACCTCAGGAAACCACCCGGTTCATTTTCTACTCTAAAGAGCTTCTAGAGCGAGATCCACAACCTTCTGTGATAGCTACTGTGTACTTTAAAAATAATATGCATGAAGTAGCCTCAGAGAGAGAGAGAGAGAGAGAGAGAGAGAGAGAGAGAGAGAGAGAGAATGGGAGAGAGAGAGAGAGAGAGGGAGGGAGGGCTCAGCGCGAGCACGAGCTGTTCTGTAATAACAAATGTAAGCTATAAGTTGTCTAAAATAATAAAAGAAACTCTCCCAACAAATCTGATAACTTAATATCTTGTAATACAAGTAGTTAATAAAACATCTATTCTACATTTGTGGATAAAAGAGGTATTAGCATAAAATTTCATTGTCAAAGAAGGTTTACTAAAGCTGGCTTTTTAAAAATTAATTAGCTAATTACTTTATTGTACTGGGGATTGAACCTAGGATAATTTTCTGCACCGAGTGTTTTCTACCGTGTTAGCAGGAGTGGACTCCAGAGTGAGCCAGATTTGTAGAGACAGGTCTAAATGTAAATGCTCTGAACTTCTCTAATGGAAAGGGTTCAGACAAAACAAAATAAAAATGAAAGATTAAAGAATCAAAGCAGCATTCAGAGAGGGAAAAATGGCACCGGAAAATGGAAAATCACCTGAAGCGTTTTCTCAGCAGATAATAGCGCTTCAGATGTTGTTTCTATGGAAGCAGAATCGCATGGAATTTGATGGTATAAGTGTAAAGCTTCCCTTTTCAGTGTCTCATAACCCATCCTCAGTTCGCATGTGGCACTCTGAGCTTGTTGTGGTACTAGGGCTCCATGGCTCCCATGTTCTTTACGGGGCTGAAGAGAAGTCGAGGAAGGAGAGACGCAACACTGCTGCCACGCGCAAGCAAACTTGCTTTAGACAAAGGTCTTGGGCAAAAACTATGGGAGCCCCAGATCTGTGCCCACTGGGGTAGGCAGAAGAGAAAATTAAAGTATCTTGGTTCAACTGAGATTTTGTTTGTCTTAAACATTTTTTTTTCCTGATCACTCTGGAGATTGAACCCAGTGATGTTCTATTTTTTTATTTGTTATTTTGAGACGGAGTCTTGCTAAATTGCTGAGGCTGGCCGCAAACCTGTGATCCTCCTGTCTCAGGCTCTCAGTACTGGGATTACAAGTGTGCACCTGGCTATTTGGCTTGTTTTTAACATTTTTTTTTTGTGTGTGTGATTCTGGGGATTGAATCCTACCTCTGAGCTACACCCCCAGCCTATTTTTATTTTATTTATTTACTTATTTTTGTGTGTGGTACTGGGGATGGATCCCAGGGGCATTCTACCTCTGAGCTACACCTCCAGCCCTATCTTTTTTTTTTTTTTTTTTGGTGGTACTGGAGTTCCTGGAAACCCTTCTACCTCTGTGCTACACTCCAAGACCTATTTTTTATACTTTTTATTTGGAGACAGGGTCTCAAGCCAGTGAGGCTGGCTTCGAACCTGCTTGATCCTCCTGTCTCCGTCTCCCAAGCGCGGGGATTACAAGCGTGCGTCACCACGCCCAGCACCAGCCCTATTTTTTATTCTTTATTTTGAAACAGGGTCTCACTGAGTTGCAAAGGGCCTCACTAAGTAGCTGAGGCTGGCTTTGAACCTGTGGGATCCTCTTGTCTCAGCCTCCCAAATGCTGGGATTACAAGCATGTGCTACTGTGCCCGGCTATTTTTATTTTTTTGAAACAGGGTCTTGCTAAGATGCTGAGAGTATTACTAAATTGCTGAGGCTGGCCTCAAGCCTGTGATCTTCCTGTCTCAGCCTCTTAAGTACTGGGATTATGGATATGAACTACTGCATTCAGTTTATTTTAAACTTTTAATCTATAATATATAGCAAACCGCGCAGATCACAAATACACAGCTTAATACATTTTTCACAAATTTAGGATACCTGTGTAACTAGCACCTGGTCAAAAATTGAAATATAGCTGGGCATGGTGGTGCATGCTTGTAATTCCAGTACTTGGGAGGCTGAGACAGGAGAATTGCAGATTTGAGGACAGGCACAGCAAGTAGTGAGAGTCTCATCAACCTAAAGAGACCCTGTTCCAAAATAAAAACAACATAGGGCTGGGGTGTAGCTCAGAGAAAAAAAAAACACCTGAGTTCAATCCTCAGTACCAAAAAAAAAAAAAAAAAAAAGGAACATTACCAAAATTCCAGAGGCCCCATTGTTGGTGGTTTGGATTTGATTTATATAGGATTTTATATAGTGTTCATTTCCACGGATGTGTGAGATATTGCTGGAGAAACAACTGTGTGCCATTTCTACGTATGCACATGCATGCATGTGCTAGTGGTGTGTGTGCACAGTGGGGCGATGGTGGCCGCTGCAGCGATTGTCCCCAACTCTACACTCTGCTTACGTCTCTCTCTGCCCCTCTCACCACGCAGTGTGGGGTGACTGGGGGAGTTCCGGTCTGCGCAGCTTCCCAAAATCAACTCATACCTTTTTGCCTTCTTTTTCTCCTTAAAGTTGTCAGCTCTGTGCCCGTGGATAACAGAAACCACAGTGAAGAAGTGGTAAGTTGAAAAGTCAGTCTAGAATCCCCACTTGGGTCCAGACTCTGGATCCTCCCACTCCCTATCCTACCAAACCCCACCCACAGACAGAGTCTCACAAGGCCGGGTGTTCACCCCTGAGAGAGTGGGGGCAAGGGAGGCCCCTGCACTGGGCGCCCCACGCCTCCTGGGGGGTTGGTGGTCCTGGGCATGGCTGTGGCGCCATGCCCTTTTCCTTTTGACCTATTCAGAAATGGGGGCTTATTTCCCTGCACGGGGTAACCACAGCTCAGTGCCTGCTTGCGTCCTGTGTAGATGCTCCGAGACTCATCTCAGTTCTGTAAACTCCCCACCTGCCCTGAGGGCCCTGCATCCGCACGGCTCTGGGTTGCCATCCCAGCCACACCGGCTTTGTCAACCTGCCTTTGTGTTTCCTCCCCAGGTGACCCGCTGCATCATCGAGGTCCTCTCCAATGCCCTGTCCAAGTCCAACATCCCCCCTGTCTCCCCCGAGTGCCGGCAGGTCTTGAAGAAGAGTAAGTGTCCTGCACTGCACGGGACGCTGAGTCCCTGCAGCGAAGCTTGCTGCTCCCCTCTCCACTTCACCCACAAATGAGCCTGCAGTAGGGAGGGTGTTGGCCGAGCAGACTAGAACCCGGGGGCAGAGATGTGACCTGGCGTCTCTCCTCTACTACTGGGTAGCCGTGTGGCCAGGGGGAGACCCCCTGCCTCTCTGGGCTTAGTTCCTGAAAGTGAAACGAGGAAGCTGAGCTTGAGGATGACCTTTGAGATGTCTGTAAGTTGGTCTCCTAGTTTGGATTCTTCAAATAGGCCTTCATTTGGACAAAGGGACGGCTTGCTTGTAATGAGATGAGGAGAGGGTTTGGGGAGCACGAGAAGACAAAAGGACAGAGTATAAAATTAAAGTTATTTTCCTTAGGCCGGGCGTGGTGGCGCACGCTTGTAATCCCAGCGCTTGGGAGGCGGAAACAGGAGGATCGCGTATGTTCGAAGCCAGCCTCTCTCGCTGGCTTAAGAGACCCTGTTTCCAAATAAAAAGAATGTAAAATAGGTCTGGGAGTGTAGCCCGGAGGTAGAAGGGTTTCCAGGAACCCCAGTACCACCAAAAAAAAAAAAAAAAAAAAAGCTATTTTCCTTTCTGCTCTCTTTTCTTTTATTTTTGAGGGTCTGGGTGTGGAACCCAGGGGCATTCGACCTCCGAGTTATACCCCCTGCCCTATTTTATTCTTCATTTTGAAACCGGGTCTCACTGAGTTGCAGAGGGCCTCACTAAGTAGCTGAGGCTGGGATTACAAGAGTGAGCCACCATGCCCGGCTGCTCTCTTTTCTTCTGACAGCGAGAAGTTAGAAGTTTAGAAGCCAGGAGTGGTGGTGCACCCTTGTAATCCCAGTGCTTCGGAGGCTGGGACAGAAAGGTCACAGGCTTGAGGCCAGCTTCAGCAACTTAGAAACCCTATTTCAAAATAAAAAAATGAAAAAAGGCTGAGGGTGTTACCCGGAGGTAGAATGCCCCTGGGTTCCATCCCCAGTACCAGAATAAAGAAATAAACAAAAAGTAAGTAAAGTAAAATTTTAAAAGAAAGGTAACTTGAAGATGTCTGGCCTGTTCACGTGACAGATTAGTTAAGAGGCTTTGGGGCAGAACTCATTGGAGTAGAAAGTACTGCCAGATGGTAGCAGAGGTCCCCTGTCTGAAGAATGGGAGAGTCTAGACTGGGATGCTTTCTCTGTGCTAAAGTGCTCCTGTGGGGAACGAAATTTGAATAGCAGTATCAGCAGCATGCATTGGGAGCTAACATTATGAGATGGATTTGACAAAACTGTACAGTCCCTTTCCATGCATGAAGTCAAACAGATTCAAACCCCAAAAGCACTGCTTTCTTCAACACCTGACCCTGCTTTTAAATTTTTTGTTTTTCTTTTCACCTTTAAAAGCTCTCATTGCAAAGCAATACTCTCTTGCTATTGCCGCACATGATTCTTCAGATATAAAATGTCTGGTAAAAACAAGCAATTGACCCAAAGAGTAACCTGGTTGACTCAATCTGTCTTGGGGGCATTGGGAACCATGGTATGTATATGTGGTGGGGGCACGGCTGAGCCATCAGACACCTACCCTCTGAGGGGCATACACATCTCAGTTCTCACCCTACTGTGGACAAATACAGACTCTCTTAGTAGATCTTGCAATTTTTTTTCAAAAGAAGTTACCATAATTTTTTTTTTTTTGTGTGTGTGTGTGTGTGTGTGTGTGTGGTACTAGGGATGGAACCCCGGGGCAGTCTACCTCCAACCTACACCCCCAGCCCTATTTTTTTATTCTTTATTTGGAAACAGGATCTCACTGAGTTGCAAAGGGCTTCACTAAGTAGCTGAGGCTGTCTTCAAACCTCAATCCTCCTATCTCAGCTTCCCAGATACTGGCATTACAAGTGTGCGCCACCATGCCCAGATCCAAGAAGTTACAATTTTTTTGTGTGTGTGTGGTACTGGGGGTGGAACCCAGAGGCTTTTCTACCTCCGGGCTATACTCCCAGACCTATTTTATATTTTTTATTTGGAAACAGGGTCTCACTAAGTTGCTGAGAGCCTCACTAAGTAGCTGAGGCTGGCTTTGAACCTGTGCGATCCTCCTGTCTCAGCCTCCAAAGTGCAGGGATTACAAGCGTGCGCCACCACGCCCGGCTTAAGAAGATACAATTTTGATTTTGCTTTTTGTGGTGGTGGAGATGAAACCCAGGGCCTTGCATATGTTGACAAGTGCTCCACCATGGAGCTACAACCCCACGCTAGCTAAAACTTTGACTTTTAAGCAACATCTCCTGTTATTTAGATATTATCTCTGATTTTTTTTTGGGGGGGGTACTGGAGATGGAACCCAGAGGGAATCTACCTATGAACTACACCCTCAGTTCTATTTTTTTTTTATTTTTTGGTGGTACTGGGGTTCCTGGAAACCCTTCTACCTCCGAGCTACACTCCCAGACCTATTTTATATTTTTATTTTTGAAAACAGGGTCTCTTAAGCCAGCATGGCTGGCTCCGAACCTGCGCGATCCTCCTGTCTCTGCCTCCCAAGCGTGGGGATTACAAGCGTGCGCCACCACGCCCGGCCCCAGTTCTACTTTGTATTCTTTATTTTGAAACAGGGTCTCACTGAATTGCAAAGGACCTAAATAGCTGAGGCTGTCCTCCAGTTGCGATCCTCCTGTCTCAGCCTCCCAAATGCTGGGATTATAAGTGTGTGCCACCACGCCCGGCTGAATTTGAATTTACCAAAAATGCTGTTTAGGCCAAACAGGACTCTGCCCCCCCCCGCCCCATTTGCAGCCTCTCTCCTTTTCTAGTCTTTTCTCTCTTGGCAATAAGCTGATCGGGAGACTGGTGGAGCTTTGGCCATCTGGACGGATAAATCCCTTCTCCAGCCTTGTGCCATCCAGGCCCAGCCTCCTCTCCGGCTTTCTTCCGCATGTCTCTGAGTCAGCATATGCTCACTGAGCAAAGGGACATTTGGGGAGAAGGGAAGAATCATTTTATGGCCTGAAGAGACTTCCAGGAATGTGTAGTCCAATTTCCTAACAAGTGCAAAGTCTGTTTCTTTTCTTTTCTTTTCTTTTCTTTTCTTTTCTTTTCTTTTCTTTTCTTTTTTTTTGTACTGGGTCTTTGACGAGGGTCCGGCTGGTCTTTACAGCATGACGAGGAGGCAAGGGGCATTTTTCCCTTTTAACTTGAAAGTGAGGGCGAGCGCCGCATGGACAGTGATTGTGCTGCTTCACCCCAGCCTTTTCTCAATCTCACCTGCGGGAGCTTAAAGCTAAATTTAGGAAGAAGTGCTAAGCCGAAGGCACAAGCTGAGACAGGCGGCTAACTTTAACTGGGGAAAAATAAAAATACTTCTATCCCTGACACTTAAGACTCCTCTTGCCGGGCGTGGTGGCGCACGCTTGTAATCCCCGCGCTTGGGAGGCGGAGACAGGAGGATGGCGCAGGTTCGAAGCCAGCCGCGCTGGCGTAAGAGACCCTGTTTCAAAAATATAAAATAGGTCTGGGAGTGTGGCCCGGAGGAAGAAGGGCTTCCAGGAACCCCAGTACCACCAAAAAAAAAAAAAAGACTCCTCTACACACACACACACACACACACGCACACACACGCACACGCACACGCACACGCACACACAGAGGCAATAGGAAAGTGACCACATGGCCTCTGCCCCTGGAGCCTGAGCCAGATCGGCTGGCCTTCAGCTGACGCTCAGATGACATCCTCACCGGCCTGCTCTAGTTAACCCGGGTGCTGTAACACACCCCATAGCCTGCGTGGCTTAAATAACCAAGTCCCTTGCAGAGGCTGGCGAGGGCCCACTTCCGGCCTTGTGGACAGCCACCTCCTCACTGTAACCTCCCGTGGGGAAGAGAGGTCGTCTCATGTTTCTTCTAGTAGGGCACCCATTGCCTGGTGTGGTAGCGTACGCTAGCAATCCCAGTACTTGGGAAGCTGAGACAGGGGGATCGCAGGTTCGAGGCCAGCCTCAGCTACTTAGCTCATTGAGACCCTGTTTCAAAATAAAGGATAAAAAATAGAGCTGGGGATGTAGCTCAAAGGTAGAATGCCCCTGGGTTTGGTCCCCGGTGCTGCAAAAAAATTAATTAATTAATTAATTAAATATAAGAGCATCAATTCCATCATGAGCATTTCAGTCTCATGACTTAAAGTGCTGTCCAAAGGCCTCGCCTCCTAAGAGGACCACGCCGGAGATTAGGATTTCAGCTTATGGATCTTGAAGGGAGGGACACAAATACTCAGTCAACAGGACCACCCAGAGCCTCCCTGCTCTCCTGTGCCCGCCTGGCTAGCCCTGCCCCAATGCTGGGCACCACCCTCACTGGCTCTGGAAGGGCAAAGGGACTGGGAACAGATGGGCCAGCCCTCAGGCGTCTGGGTGTGGCAGGTAGGGACATTCCTGTTCCATCATCAACATGAGGATATTATCAATATGACAGACCAAGCTTTAAATAAAAGATACAAACAGCTCACTGTTTCTTGGACATTTTTATATAATAGATCATTGTTTTTATTCTTTCGGAAAAGAGTGTCCAAAATGACTTATCTGTGCTATTCGATAGAAATGTACTGCGGTCCACAAATGTAATTTCAAATTTTCTAGTAGCCACATCTAGGAAGTAAGACAGGTGAAATTAATTTCAATAACATATTTTATTTTGATCCAATACATAATTTTTATATATACAACCTATTTGTAATATACTAACACATCTGAAATATTATTTCAACATATAATCAATATAAAAATTTTTTTAGATATTTTAGATTTTTTTGTGTGCGAAGCATTGGAAATATGGTGTGTATCTTACATGCATAGTATGTCTTGGCTTGGACCAGCCACAGTTTAAGTATTCCAAAACCACAAGGGTTAGTGGCTCCCACAATCCGAGTGTTGATGTAGACTCAGCGTTGACAGTGGTCTTGGCACCAGGCGTTCTATTTGAACTTAATAAGATAAGCCGAAAGCCAAGGCCTCCCCATTAAAAACTGAAACTGGTACCTGTGTAACTCTTTTCATGGGTTACCACTGAGGGAAGGAGGACTTAATAGAGGAACTAATAATATTTGGAAAAGATAGAACAGCAGAACACCAGTTACGCCATGTATTTGCTGACGTACAAAACACAAAGACAGCTCAGTCTACGGAAGATGATTCTCAGCATCTAAAAAAACGTGGAGTAGATGGGACCTGGGTAATGGAAGAAAGGGTCCTTTCTTTTTCTTTTTTTATGTGGTACTGGGGGTTGAACCCAGGGGCCTTTCTACTTCCGGGCTATACTCCCAGACCTATTTTATACTTTATTTGGAAACAGTCTCACCAAGTTGCTGAGAGCCTCACTAAGTAGCTGAGGCTGGCTTCGAACCTGTGCGATCCTCCTGTCTCAGCCTCCCAAGCACTGGGATTACAAGCGTGCGCCACCAAGCCCGGCTAGAAAGGGTCCTTTCTATGACTCATTTTCTCAGGGAAGAAATGTAGGTACTTTTTTTTTTTTTTTTCGGTACTGGGGATGGAACCCAGGGGCATTCCACCTCTGAGCTACATCCCTAGCCCTATTTATTTTATTTTTATTTTTTGGTTGTACTGGGGTTCCTGGAAGCCCTTCTACTGCCGGGCTACACTCCCAGACCTATTTTTAAAAATATTTTTATTTGGAAACAGGATCTCCTAAGCCAGCAAGCACGTCTGGCTTCGAACCTGCAGGATCCTCCTGTCTCTGCCTCCCAAGCGCGGGGATTACAAACGCGCGCCACCACGCCCGGCCCTAGCCCTATTTTTTATTTTTTATTTTTTATTTTGAAACAGTCTCACTGGGTTGCAAAGGGCCTCACTAAGTAGCTGAGGCTGTCTGCGAACTGTGATCCTCCTGTCTCAGCCTCCGGAATGCTGGGATTACAAGCGTGCGCCACCACGCCGGGCTTGAAATGTATGTACTTCTTATCACCAGTTACAGTCATTTGTTGCTTAGTGATGACCTCTCTTCTGTGAAATATGTAGTCAGGCTATTTTGTTGGTATGCAAATGTGGAGTGTGTTTACACATACTAAGATGGCTGTGCCATCGCTGGGTGATGTGATCTCGGGGGACCACCATCGTATGTACGGTCCATTGTTGAAGCATCTTATGCAGCACTTAGCTGTACTGAGTTAACTTGTCATTTACTGGTAGGTTGATCTACAAGGTTGATTGAATGATAAAGTCTGATAAAAATAATTACATTTGAATCCTCCTTTGAATTGTGTTACTTCCTGTTTGGGCTACTTTATTTAACTGGAATTTATTTATTTATTTATTTATTTATTTATTTATTTATTTATTTATTTATTGTTGGTACTGGGGTTCCTGGAAGCCCTTCTACCTCCAGGCTATACTCCCAGACCTATTTTTACATTTTTATTTGGAAACAGGGTCTCCTAAGCCAGCGCGCGCGGCTGGCTTCAAACCTGCGTGATCCTCCTGTCTCTGCCTCCCAAGCGCGGGGATTACAAGTGTGCGCCACCACGCCCGGCTATTTATTTATTTTATTATTATTATTATTATTATTATTATTATTATTATTATTATTTTGGTGGTACTGGGGTTCCTGGAAGCCCTTCTACCTCCGGGCTACACTCCCAGACCTATTTTTACATTTTTATTTGGAAACAGGGTCTCCTAAGCCAGCGCGTGCATCTGGCTTCCAACCTGCGTGATCCTCCTGTCTCCGCCTCCCAAGCGCAGGGATGACAAGCGTGCGCCACCACGCCCGGCTATTTATTATTATTATTATTATTATTATTATTATTATTATTATTATTATTATTTTGGTGGTACTGGGGTTCCTGGAAGCCCTTCTACCTCCAGGCTACACTCCCAGACCTATTTTATATTTTTATTTGGAAACAGGGACTCTTAAGCCAGCGCAGCTGGCTTCGAACCTGCGCGATCCTCCTGTCTCTGCCTCCCAAGTTCTGGGATTACAAGCGTGCGCCACCACGCCCGGCCCTAACTGGATTTTAGTTATAGCTAACTTTTTCACTCTACTTAGAGTAAATACGGAAAGAATGATCCCAAATTCCACCACTCTCAGTATTAGTGTCCTCCGTATTTGTAAAAAGAGGAGGTTGGACTGAATGAATTCTAAGGCTTCTTCTGGTATTAAATTCTACTATTTCATAAATCTGCATCTGGATTACAGTATGCTCATTAATAGTCCTAATGGAGGATGCTGGTTGGATATTATGAAAACTTAAAAATGGAGTGTATTAGTAGATTTAAACGCAGCCAAGGAGCTTTCAAAGAAAAAGGAATCCAAGTACATCTTGATTAACTAAAATAATTATCTAAGTAATTTTCAGGGTCCTCAAGATCTGTAGTGATTACCAAGACCTGTGATGCTTGTTGAACCACCAGCATTTTCTCAAGTTATCTTACTCTTATTTTGTCTCTCCATAGGTGGAAAAGAGGTCAAAGACGAAGAGAAAAGTGAAAATGAAAACAAGAAATTTGAAGTCAGATTGTTAAGAGACCCCGGGGATGCCCCGGAGGCGCACAGGCCCTCCAGTGGGGAGCAAGCGGGTACCCCAGGGAAGGCGGTCACCGAAGGCCCCTCGAAGGCAGACACAGAGAAGTGGGCAGAGGGAGGTGGACACAGCCGAGAGCGAGCAGACCAGCCCCAGGGGAGCCCCCGGCCCTCTGACAGCCAAGGCTCCAGAGAAGCAAAGGCCCGCCATTCGGAGAAGAGCGAGGGGGACCACAGCGAGGAAGGAGAGAGAGAGAACTATCCCGACGAGGAGCGCGGGGAGGATGCCGGTGAAGAGAGACACCCCGAAGAGCCGGGGGAGACAGAGAACGCCTTGCCCAGCAAAAGAAACCAGGCCGGCCATGTGAACAAAGAGGCGCTGGTGGCCAGATCGGATATGCACTCCGCTGGGCGCTCTGAGGAAGAGACGCACAGCAGGGAGAGCAGCCGGGAGAGTGCAGAGGAGCCCGGGAGCCCGGAGACGCCCCCTCCAGGGTCTCAAAGCCGACCCCAGAGCCGGGCAGACTCTGAGGAGAGCGAGGAAGACGCCACCTCGGAGGTGGCCAAGCGGCGCTCGAGGCCCAGGCACCACCACGGGAGGAGCAGGCCTGACAGGGCCTCGCTCGGAGGGAGTCCTCCCTCTCAGGAGGAGAGGCAATCCGCCCTCGAGAAACCTGAGGAAGACAGTGTGGAAAGTGTGGAGGAGAAGAGGGACCACCATTCAGCCCGCTACAGGCCTTCAGAGAAAGAACCCGAATATGAGGAAGAAGTCAGGAGTTATCCCGGCGTCCAGGGGCCCGAGGACCTGGACCGGGGGCAGCCCGGGGGCAGAGGAAGTGAGTTCAGGCCTCCAAGGCCTCACAGCGAGGAGAGCCAGGAGGAGGAGGGCAAGGGAAAGCGCCCCAACTCAGAACTTGAGCAAATGGCGCACGGCTATGGGGAAGAAAGCAAGGAAGAGAGGGGCTGGGAGAGGGGGAAGGGAGACCACCTTCGAGCCAGGGGAGGGGAGCAGGGAGCCCACTCAACTCCTGACACCAGAGGAGAGAAAAGGTTCCTGGGTGAAGGCTATCACCGTGCTCAAGAAGGCCAGGTGGATAAGGGGAAGGGGTACCCGCAAGGCGTCCAAGAGCAGGAGAGAAGTTACCTCAACTACGACGAGGAAGGAGCCCAAGGACAGTGGCCACAGGAGGACCTGCAGGACCCTGAAGAAACCAGGGAGGAGGCCAGGCTTCAAGACAGGCAGTATGTCCCCCCTCACACCACTGAAAAGAGGAAAAGACTAGGGGTGCTGTTTGACCCATACTATGACCCTGCCCAGTGGAAGAGGAGCCATTTTGAGAGAAAAGACAACGTGGATGACAATTTTCTCGAGGAGGAAGCGGACAACGGGCTGACCTTAAGTGAGAGGGATTTCTTCCCCGAATACAGCTATGACTGGTGGGAAAAGAAGCCCTTCTCAGAGGATGTGAATTGGGGGTACGAGAAGAGGAGCTTCGCCCGGGCCCCCAAGCTGGACCTGAAACGGCAGTATGACAGAGTGGCTGAGCTGGACCAGCTCCTGCACTTCAGGAAGAAGTCAGCCGAGTTCCCCGACTTTTATGACTCTGAGGATCAGATGGGCACACGCCAGGAGGCAGAAAACGACGGGGGCAGGGACGACCAGAGAGTTCTCACAGAGGAAGAGGTACTTGTTTAAAAGTAACTGGGGATGTTTTCTTCGACACCTTCCCATAGCAATAGGGAGAGGCTGGTGGGAATTCTCACTACTCCAAGAGCAGCCCTGTAGCCCAGTGGAGACCACCTCTGAGGTTAATTTCCTTCCACCATCCAGTTATGGTCCACTTGCCTGCCCACCTCTCTCTATTGCCGTGTTTATCACCTTGTCTGCTCACCGGAATCACCTGGAGGGCTTGGAAAATCACCAAATCGGAAATCCACCCTCAGACATTCTGTCTAATTGATACTGGGTACTACCCGGGGCATCAGGATTTTATTTTTTTCATCTTAAGTGATGCTTGTGTTCAACAAGGGTTGACAACCAGTCTTATGATGTGTCCTTGGACAAAATTAGTCGCTTTGGTCTGTCTTTAATGGTTCATGGCCTTCTACAATAGAAATTTGTATCTGGGAGAGGTAACGTTATTGGAGTTACACTTACCCAAACGATGTTCTTTTCCTAATATCTATTCTATTGTTTGGTGCTTCTCAAACTGAAATGTACGCCAGAATCAGGGGCATTTCTCACCCCTGGGTCCCATTCAGTCAGTTTCGGGTGGGATCCAAGAATCCACATTTCTGCCAAGTTCTTTAGGGATGCTGAGGAAAGTGCGCGCGCACACGCACCCTTGGGGATTGAACCCAGGGGCATTCTACCGTCGAGCTGTACCCCGGCAGTATTTTATTTAATTTTTTTATTTGGAAGCATGGTTTCACTAAGTTGCTGAGAGCCTCGCTACATTGCTGAGGCTGGTCTCAAACCTGGGATCCTCCCAACTCAGCCTCCTAAGTACTAAAATTACAGGCATCGACCAACACGCCCCGCTGGTACTGAGGATTCTGATACTAGTGGTCAAGGGATTCGTAAGAACCACTTGCGTAGCCAGTAGCATCCCTAAAATTCCCCTTTCTGTTCATTCTCTCTCAAATCAGACTCCCAAAGTTGCTATATTACTCCCCTCCCCTTAGGGGGACCCTTCTAGGGGAGGGCAGTAGTAGCTTCATGTGCGATTGGGAGCACTGAATAAGAGGGCAATGGCAAGACCCAGCAGGTGCTAAGTCTTCATTTCTGTAAATGGCGGTAAGCCAAGAAGTTTGGAAATTTATGAACTATAGCAATATAAAGTAATCTGAAATATCACATCTCTACTTTTTTGTATTTTTCAGGAAAAGGAGCTTGAAAACTTAGCTGCGATGGATCTGGAGCTACAGAAAATAGCTGAGAAGTTCAGTCAGAGGGGCTGATGGTGACCGGCACCAGGGGCAGGTTTAAGAACACTTCATTCACATTACTGATTTCCCACCACTTCTCTGAAAGACACCATCCATCTACCCAAAGGCAGAAAGTAGAGTTTATCATTCACTAAATGTTTGGCACAATGGAAATGTCTTTGACGTTTGCCAGAATGCGATTGAAAATACGAATAGCATGACCTGTAGCGTATTCTTCCTTGCAAAATAGATGTATTAACTTGCTTGTGACAATGGGTGTGCTGCTGTCTATGGAAATATGCTTGTCTCAGTTTAAAATAATAAATCACTCACCTGAGACCCAAATCTTCATGTTCTCATAGCAAAATGTGAGTTTCAAATTCATTTCTTTTCTTTTCTTTTTTTGGTGGTACTGGGGATGAAACCCAGGGGCCTTTTACCTCCGGGCTACACTCTCAGACCTATTTTATATTTTATTTGGAAACAGGGTCTCTTAAGGCAGCTGAGGCTGGCTCCCAACCTGCGCGATCCTCCTGTCTCAGCCTCCCAAGCGCGGGGTTTACGAGCGTGCGCCACCACGCCTGGCTTCAAATTCATTTCTGTGTGTGTGTGCGCGCGCGTGCGTTTACTGGAAATTGAACTCAGGGGCATTCTACCACCGAGCTATACTCCCAGTCCTTTTATTTATTTTATTTTATTTTATTTTATTTTATTTTTTGTGGTACTGGAAATTGAACCCAAGGGCATTCTACCTCTGAGCTAATCTCAAGCCTTATTTTTGTATTCTTTATTTTGAAACAGGGTCTCACTAAGTTGTGGAGGGCCTCACCAAGTAGCCAAGACTGGCTTTGAACCTGTGATCCTTCTGTCTCAGCCTCCCAAGTACTGGGATTACAAGTGTGTGCCACCACACCTGGCTATCCCAGCCCTTTTAATTAATTAAATTTTTAAAAAGAATTAAAAAAATTTTTTTGAGACAGGCTCTCACCAAGTTATCCAGGCTGGCTCACATGTGATCCTCCTGTCTCAACCTCCCAAGTACTGGGATTACAGATGTGTGCCACCATGCCCAGTTTCAAATTCATTATTATTATTTTTTGTGTGGTACTGGGGGTGGAACCTAGGGGCTTTCTATCTCTGGGCTATACTTTCAGACCTATTTTATACTTTATTTGGACACAGGGTCTCACTAAGTTGCTGAGAGCCTCGCTAAGTAGCTGAGGCTGGCTTCGAACCTGTGCGATCCTCCTGTCTCAGCCTCCCAAGCGTGCGGATTACAAGCATGTGCCACCATGCCCGGCTCAAATTCATTATTTTTTAAATAGCAGAATGTATATATTTAAAATGGACAAAACAATTAGTATCATTTACATTATCTTTTTTGTGTGTGGCAGTACTGGGGTTGTAACCCACGGGCATTCTACCTCCGAGCTATGCCCCAGCCCTATTTTTTATTCTTTATTTTGAAACATGGCTCACTGAGTTGCAAAGGGCCTCACTAAGTAGCTGAGGCTGTCCCTGAACCCAGATCCTCCTGTCTCAGCTTCCAGGATGCTGGGATTGCAAGTGAGGGCCACCATGCCCAGCCATTTACAGTATCTTATGAGAAGTTGTGTTTCAATAGGAGCTTTCTTCCCAGTACTTTTTTTTTTTGGTGGTACTGGGGTTCCTGGAAGCCCTTCTACCTCCGGGCTACACTCCCAGACCTATTTTATTTTTGGAAACAGGGTCTCTTAAGCCAGCGCTTAAGAACCTGTACGATCCTCCAGTCTCTGCCTCCCAAGCGCGGGGATTACAAGCGTGGGCCACCACGCCCGGCTCTTCCCAGTACTTCTACCAGGCAAATCTAGAAAAGTTGCTGCTGTCGAGATGAAGATTGCTTAAGGCTGTCAGTTCTGCACTGTCCCGGAGGCTGGGGCAGCTTCTGGGTTCATCATTTAGTGACAAATCTCTTGCAGAACAACTTGTGGCTGGCTGGATTCTGCTCACATGGATATGGCGTTTGGGTCCATTGCGCCATTAGAGCTATTAACTCCTATTAACTAGCTATTCATGTTTGTTACAAACCTTACAAAGGTTGGGATATTTCTGGGTATTTAGGCCCATATTCAATTTTAGGGCTGTATATTAAGTTGTTTTAAGTCGGCCAAGTCCGTCGCTCCATCATGGCTGGTCTGATTTCTACCCAGCCAGAAGACAGAGCTCTGACTCTGTGACTAAGTAGCTGTGTGGCTTTGAGCAAGTTACTTCCTCTCTAAATCTTAAGATCCTCAGTAAAGTAAAGACATCCATCTTGTTGAGTCATGACAAGGATCAAAGCAGTGTGTGAAAAACTCAGCATAGTCCCTGGTACGTGCGCACGGCACGGCAAGTGTCAGCTGCTGCTGTTGCTAACCCTGCAGCTTCTTACTGCAAGACAGGCAGGCAGTTTCCCTTTTCCCTCTGTCACCTGTCATTTCGTTCACGCCCCGTGGCAGCTTTGCTTGGTTATTTTTACTGTTTTTCTGTTTTCTGGGAGGTGGCAAAATGACTGGGGAACTTAGCTGGGAGGCCCTGCCCTGCACCTGGGCTAAGACAAGAATTGCTGTGCAGCTGGACGTGGTGGTGCACGCCTGTGAACCTGGTACTTGGGAGGCTGAGGCAGGAGGTTCACAGGTTCAAGGATAGCTTCAGCGACTTAGTGAGGCTCTCAGCAACCTAGCGAGACACTGTTTCCAAATAAAAAAATAAAATAAGGAGCCGGGCGTGGTGGTGCACGCTCGTCATCCCCGCGCTTGGGAGGCAGAGACAGGAGGATCGCGCAGGTTCGAAGCCAGCCGCGCGCGCTGGCTTAGGAGACCCTGTTTCCAAATAAAAATGTCAAAATAGGTCTGGGAGTGTAGCCCGGAGGTAGAAGGGCTTCCAGGAACCCCAGTACCACCAAAATAAATAAATAAATAAATAAATAAATAAATAAATAAATAAATAAAAATAAAATAAGGGTCTGGATGTTGCTTGGAGGTAAAATGTCCCTGGGGTAATCCCAGCATCTGGGAGGCTGAGACAGGAGGATCCTGGTTCACAGACAGCCTCAGCTATATCATGAGGCCCTTTGCAACTCAGTGAGACCCTGTTTCAAAATAAAAATAAAGAATAAAAAATAGGGCTTGGGGTGTAGCTTGGAGGTTGAATGCATCAGAGGAGAGAAAGCAAAGCACTGCAGTGTACCAAAGGCCAGTGAGGTCTGTCTTCCCCCCACGTACACACTGATGCCATCATGTACAGCTTAGCAACACGCACACATTCTGAGAATGTGTCCCTAGGTGATGTCCTCATGTTAACATCAGGGACTGTGTTTGCACAAACCCAGATGGTGTGGCCCACTATACACCTAGGTTATAAGGTGTGTGTGTGTGTGTGTGTGTGTGTGTGTGTGTGTGTACACACATACATGTGCACACCCCTAAAACAGCTTATTGTTCCTAGGGCCATGATGAACAATGCAATATGAGATTAAATCAAGGACAAGAGCAAATAATGCAATTAAGAGGCACAGTGAACACATGACGTGCGAGGCCGCTGCATCCGGACGTGGCGTACTGTTTTGTTTTGTTTTGTTTTTTCTCTTTTTGGTACTAGGGATTGAACTGGGGGGCATTTTACCTTCATGCTACATCCCCAGCCCTGGTTTATTATTTATTTTGAAACAGCACCTCACTAAATTGCAGAGGACCTCACTAAGTAGCTGAGGTTGGCCATGAACCTGTGATCCTCCTGTCTCAGCCTCCCAAGTACTGGAATTACAAGCGTGCACCACCATGCCGGGCTAGCAAACTCTTTCTTATAGTAATTATTTTAGGTGTCTGAGGCCACACAATCTCTAGCACGACTGTGTAGCTCTATCATAGCACAAGACCAGTGGGATTATGTTCTGTTAAAACTTCATTTAGGAGCCTGGCATGGTGGTGCCTGTGATACGTGGTACACACCTGGGATCCCGTTTCTTGGGAGTCTGAGACAGGAGGATCATGGGTTCAAGGCCAGCCTCAGCAAATTAGTGAGACTCTATTTCAAAAGAAGAAATTAAGCTGGGCGTGGTGGCGTATGCTTGTAATCCCAGTACTTGGGAGGCTGCGACAGAATGGCAGGTTCAAAGTCAGTCTAGGCAATGAAGCAAGGCTCTCAGAAACCTAAGGAGACCCTGTTCCCAAAAAAATAATAAATCTGGCTGGGGAAGGTAGCTTGGAGGTAAAATGCCTCGAGTCAATCTCTAGTGCCATAAATAAAATCAATAAACAAAAAGGGGTGCAGGTGTATTCAGTACATGGTGACGTGTGATTGTAATCCCAGCATTCGGGAGGTTGAGGATCGCGTTTCACGGACAGCCTCAGCTTGGGTCTGGGTTCCATCCCCAGACCTGGGGGGGGGGGGAGAATGTACTGTGGGTGTTGCTCTTTTTATATCATGTAATTTTTTTTGTTTTTTGTGGGTCAGGGGATGGAACCCAGGGGCATTTGACCACCAAGCTACACCCTCTTCCCTATTTTTTATTCTTTATTTTGAAACCGGGTCTCACTGAGTTGCAGAGGGCCTCACTAAGTAGCTGAGGCTGTCCGCGAACTGCGATCTTCTGGTTTCAGCCTCCGGAATGCTGGGTTTACAAATGTGCACCACCATGCCCGGCTTGTATTTCATGTAGTTTTTACTTGTCACAAAATAATTCTTTTCTAAAGCTTTTCCTCTAGCCACTTAATTGTTGTTGGTGGTACTGGAAATTGAACCCAGGGGCATTCGACCTCTAAGCTACACCTCCCTAGACCTATTTTAATTGGAAACAGAGGTCTCCGAAGGTTGATGACAGTCTCACTACTTGCTGAGGATGTTCTTAAACCTGTGATCCTCCTGCCTCAGCCTCCCAAGTACTGGGATTATAGGCATATGCTATAGTGCCTGGTTTTATTTTTTTATTTTGAAATAAGAATCTCACTGCTTACTGAGGCTGTCTTCGAATCTGTGATCTCCTGTCTTAGCCTTCCAAGTACTGGGATTACAGGTGTGTACCACCATAATCGGCTGGAAAAAAACATTTCTAACTTGCAGGCATATCAAGAAAAACAAAACAAGCCAGGCATGGTAGTGCATGCTTGTAATCCCAGCATTTAGGAGGCAGAGACAGGAGGACCATGGTTCGTGGACAGCCTCTACTACTTAAATGAGGCCTCTTGCAATTCAGTGAGACCCTGTTTCAAAATAAAAAAATAATAAAAAAATAGGGCTGGGGGTGTAGCTCGGAGGTAGAATGCCCCCGGTTCCATTCCCAGGACCCCCCCCCCAAAAAAAAAAAAAAAAAAAAACCCAACAACCTGGCAGTAAGCCAGAGCCGGCCTGTGGCCTGTGGTTTGCTGACCTCTGTTTGAAATCAGTCGTATTCTTACTTTTCCAGCTTTTGTCCTTGAGTCTCCCCTTGCACAGCTCTACTGTGCTTCATCTGAATGTGTCTCCTTGGGGCCACTCACAAATGATGCGACGCCATGGGGAG
Source organism: Muscardinus avellanarius (assembly GCF_963383645.1). NCBI lineage: Eukaryota > Metazoa > Chordata > Mammalia > Rodentia > Gliridae > Muscardinus > Muscardinus avellanarius. Next base: position 12,010,857 of record NC_137805.1, on the reverse strand, counting down.
TCACTTTTCCCTGTGAGTCTCTGGGGAAAAGAAAGCAGAGCCCCCGCTCGCCCTCCACCCTCTGGATTCACGTCTCCATTGAAGGTTCTTGGTTTGGAATGGTAACAGCAAGTGTGCCAAGCACCAAACAGATTGAGCCCAGCCACATTTCAAAACAAAATCTCTAGCGCCTTCTTACCTATGGGAAAATAAAATGTCAAACTCTTCCAGGCCTGCCCTTCTCTCCCTCCTTCCCTTCTTGTGGTACCAGGGATTGAACCCAGGGACGTTCTGCCTCCGAGCTCCACTCCCAGTCCTATTTTATTTTGAAGCGGTCTCACTAGGTGGATGAGAGTCTTGCTATTTGCTGAAGTGTCTTTGAACCTGTGATCCTCCTGCCTCTGCCTGTCAAGGACAGAACTACCGGGGTGCACCATCATGGCCAGCTTCTTGCAACATTTTCAACCAGTCTTTAAAACCAAGTGCAAACACTCTTAGCATTTTCAGTTTCACACATTATTAAAGATTCTCTTCTTAAGCTTTTCCATACAACCAATGAAAGACTACCCAGTGAGATTTGCTTAATTCAATTTTAGTGTACCTACTAGGCTAAAAATACCCATTCGTGCTAACCATAGCACATTGCCAAGTACCAAGTACCACAAAGTCCAATGGAGAAATAGGGTGGATGTCAAAACATGTCCTCCGTGTTTTACTGTTTGGTTGCTGCTCACTGAAATGCGGTCCCACGTCACCAACTCTCAGGGTGGCTGGATGTCCAGAAGCCATAAAATCACCCATTCATCTGCTCCAAAGGTTGATGAATACTTAACATTTTTTTTAAAAGGGGATCTATTTTTTTTTTTTTTTTTGGTCTTTTTGTTCTGGGGATTGAACCCAGGGCGGTGCACTTGCCAGGCAAGCGCTTTGCCACTGAGCTACATCCCAGCCCTATGTTACATTTAAGACAGACATCCTGCACAGGGCACTAGATGCGGGAGCGCGGTAGCGGTGCTCACTGGACTGCCATCAGCACCTAGAAACCTAAGGGAGTGCAGAGTCTCTGCCCAGGCCTAGAGTAAGAAACACTGGGGCGGAGGGCCTGACAATCTGGGTCTAACAAGCCCTCTGAGGCAGTCTTTATTTTCAAACAGTAAATTTGCAGGTTAAGTTTTGAACCACTGAATTGTCATGTACTCTAAAATATGAAGTTACGTAAGAAAAAGTAACAGGTCAGCTTTAGTTATTGCCGCTGGTGAGTTTAAGAGACACATCCCAGGGCCGCTGTGGGCAGGCAGGGCCTTGGGGGCTCAGGCCTCAGGGGTCTGACTCATCGGGACTTGACACTGTCTGGGTCCCAAGCAGATGGCTGTAGCAGTGACCAGAGGACAGGTCTATGCGGTTTTGTGCTCACCCGACTGTTTGTGGGTAGCGACAGTCTGCTACAGGTTCAGAGGCACCAGACTGTGCGCCACCATCGGCTAGAATGTGGCGTCACTGACTGCATCATTAATGACAGACGAATCATAGTAAGAAACACTTTTATTCTTTAAAGGCAAAAATTTTTAAGAAAAGGAATCAAAACTGTACTCGGTAATCACACTGGCCATTATCAGAGTAGCACATGCTTTTAGAAGAAAACCTTTTTACTTTTTTCCTAAGAGGCGCCTCTCAGAGGTCCCCACACCTACACTGCCATGACGTAAATACCCAAGCGTGTTCTAGTGAGAAGACTCGGGCTCCCCAGCGGACAGAGCCTCGGCTTACCCTGCACTTTGATCTGCTGCAACAGACGGTCAAACAATTGGATTATAGTTTTTCTGAGCTTATGAAGGCTGATCATGTAATCAAGGCAGAATTCTTCAGACCAGCACTGATCGCCACCAGGAGAAGGCACTTTAGAATACACGTGACAAGCAGTGACACCAATGCAATGACAACTGGCTAAGTCCTGCACACTTACCACAGCTCAAATCAATAGTGTATCTCTGTGTGTACCAATATATGTAGGTAGTACACTGTGTGTATATACAGATATGTACATATATATGTATAATTGTGTATTGCCAACATGTGTACACATGTGTATACCATTACCTATACACACATAAATGTGTGTGTGTGTGCATGTGTGTGTATTTATAAGTATCTTAGGTGGGAGAAAAAAAACATTGTTTCCTTTAATTACACAAAAATTCTACTCATTTTATTTAAAACAAAGAATAAAAAGATTGGGAAATTAATGAAAAAAATGTACCTACTAAACCTTTCTAACATACCACCACCAACAAAAGAAGTCAAATAAATACTTGAAATTTTCCCAGGCTGTTGACTATTAAAATAAGAAAAGCTAGTATTTAAAAAAATGCTAATGCTACTGCAGAGAGCAGAGATATTTTCGGTCCTGTAAATCTCATACGCTCACACATCCACGTTGCTGAAGTTGAAGTGAACGGAATGAACAGAGGAAATGACTTCCACAAATTCCTTCCTTTCAGTACCCACCAAGTTTCAGAAATATTTTTATTCCACTTAGCTTAAAATATAAACTAGGTCTTATATAAATATATTTTCAGGATGTTAAAGTCTCAGGATTTTTGTTAGAGAACTGTCCTGTCAACCCACTGCTGCGAACTCCAGGTCAGCTCTGACAGAGCGAGCCATCTGTCAGCAGAGGACAAGGGCTCGCCCCTCGTTCTCAGAACGGCGTGTACTGACACACTCTTATTCTCAGCAGGTGAAAAATCAATCAGTAGTGGCATTTGAAGTTTTAGTTTTTTTTGTAGAATGCCTGAGAACAAAAATCAAAGCAATTTTTTTTAAGAGCCAGACTCCGGGCCTTTCTGTTTTTTAGCTGCTGGCTCCTCAGTTGCGTACGATTCTAAGGTGCTCGCGCTGGACTTGAGGCCGGCGCCCGCTCGGAGGCTGTCCAGGGCGACGGTGAAGCCCGAAAGCAGGTGCCCCCCGCCCCCGCTCATCAGCAGTTTGGGATGACTTCGATCTGGCAAAACCTAATTAAGACAGAAGAACAGACGCTGACGTGTGCGGTAACCGCACACTTCCTAAAAATCACAATTTAAACAACACAAATTCCCTTGGATATTTAAACAAATGAATTTATTGACTTATTTATTTTGTGGTACTGGGGATTGAACCGAGGGGCAACTACCTCCAAGCTATACCCCAGCCCTATTTTTTATTCTTTCTTTTGAAACAGGGTCTCACTGAGTTACAAAGGGCCTCACTAAGGAGCTGAGGCTGTCTGCGAACCGTGATCCTCGTCTCAGCCTCCCAAGCACTGGGATTACAAGCGTGCGCCACAACACCTGGCTAAATAAACGTATTTCTAAGAAGTTCATACTTTCAAAAGATAATGCAGAGAAAAATGGAGAAGCTGGTTTGAGTAATTTTTTTCCTTGAGAAATAAAATGGAGGACCGGTTTCTCTCACACCTGAAGTGAGTTTCCATGGAGCTTGGGCAAGTGATCTGCATGGCTGCCAGCAGCGAGCTGGGTCTAGGGAGTAGCTACTGAAGGACACTTAGCCCCTCCTTTCCCTGCTGTCCTGTAAGGCTCACAGGAACGCTTCTCTCCTGTTACCTTAATTAATAACTTCATAAAGGGCAGGGTCACTCAGGGGCAACAGCCCTACCACAGCACAAGATGCCAAGCAGCGGGTCACACCCCTCCAGCCTCCCTTCAGGAGAGGACTGGCTGCCGGGCATCCAGGCTGCAGGAAGACTCCAGCCGCGGCGGCTTTGGGAGCCGCTGCAGCAGTCCCACTGAGGACTGGGGCCATGCCCAGCCTGTCACTGAGTGCAGACCCTGGGAGTGGACCATCTCTGCTCAACACAGCCCTGTAGGGCAGCCTCTGCTCCAGGCCGATCAACACGGCCCTGTAGGGCAGCCTCTGCTCCAGGCCGATCAACACGGCCCTGTAGGGCAGCCTCTGCTCCAGGCCGATACTCCGTCTGCTCCAGGCCGATACTCCGTCAGAGCAGCACTGCAGGCTTCTCACCCTGACCTCCTCCCTCCACCTCCCCTCACAGGCACCAACCTGCGCCGCCTTGTCCTGCACCTTCCCCGCTTTCCCAAAGGCATGCCCTCAGTAAGTCTTACACTTGGACCTCTATCTGAGCATAGGTTTTCCAGAAAACCAGAACTGAGTGGTACAGAGCCCACCAGGACCCCTGAAAGCTTGCTGTGAAGATGCCCAGCAGAGAGGGCCCCTGTCCCACCCAGCTGGGCTTTGCTATTGTCGTCCCCCACTCCAGACAGCGAGGCGTGAGCTATGAACCACAACTGCCTGCACTACACGGCCCTGGGCTGGCTGCGGCCTACTGCACCCAACAGGAAAAGACCAGAGGGTCGGAGAAGCCCGGGTGCTTCTGAGTCATGGGCAGGAGACATTTCCACCGCGCCAGACAGAAGCCCCTGGGACCAGCTGGAAGAACACGTACCTGATAATTTCGGAGCCAGGTTTCCGACAGCCTGAGGTTGATGACGCCTCCCCTCTCCCGCAGTTTTGTGTAGCATTCCAGCAAAGGCTGCAGGAAGAACAGGGTTTTGTTAAGAAACACTCCCTGGGCTGCAGTTTGAGAACTGAAAATTCACACGTAAGAATTCCTGTCCACGTCGTCCTGGTATTACCTCTTTATACTGACAGTAGACCACGAACGGTCTCGAAGGGGCCACAAAGTCCAGCAAAGACAGCAGCAGCGGCGTGGGATGGAAGCGACTCGCCACAATTAACCTGCAAGAAAACGCCAGAGATGACTTCTCTACGGCCCCAAGAGGGAAGAGGCTTCTCAACGCACTTAAGACGAAATGCACTTACACGGGAAAGACTGAAATTCAACATTCTAGAAATTCAAAATAGGATAAAGTAATAAGCTATTAATTTCCAGGAAACACTAACTGGGTTCTCAACTCTCAAGCTGGCAACTCTAATAGCACTTAATGATGTTCTTGATAGTATTTTTTTTTTAAACCATTTGCAAACAAATCCACTCCTGCACAGGCTGCTTTTGCAGATATCGGCATCTACCGCTCCCTGTCAGGTTTTTGTCCGCCAGTGTCGCAGCGGCTGATGTTCCGCCCTGCGCCTAGTAGGACAACAGCCCCTCTGACGGTACCGTCGCTGGAGCGTTCAGGTCTTTCCTGAAATGAACTAGCACTACGTTAATTTCCCACCTTGGCCAGATCCAGCCTCCATTCTTTAAAAACCCAAGAGAGAACCCTCATCCCAGGCCCCACTAGAATCAGCAGACAGGCAAAAAGCACGCCGTCCGCGTGAAGCGGAGCCCACTAGCACCAAACAGAGCCTGCCAGTGACCTCCCATTACCGCACCCGTCTGCATTCCGTTCGCTCAGGAGAGCAGCAGCCTCTAGATGTCTTTTCCTCTGCTCTTCTTGTCGCCTTTGCTTTTCCTGAATCGACAAGAAGACAAAGAAGACACCAGTGTGCTGAGGTTAATCAGGCTCCTGGAGACGCTCTAGTCTATCAAAACTTCAATAATACGAACTCAGACTACGGCAAGAGAAGGAGATGCACAAGAGGAAAACACACGAGAAAGCCTACATAAGACCCCAGTGAGCAACCCGGTCAAGGACTTCCTATTCTAGCGCTCCAGCCCACAGGTTATTTATTTATTTATTTATTTATTTATTGGTGGTACTGGGGTTCCTGGAAGCCCTTCTACCTCCGGGCTACACTCCCAGACCTACTTTATATTTTTACTTGGAAACAGGGTCTCCTAAGCCAGCGCGCGCGGCTGGCTTCGAACCTGCGCGATCCTCCTGTCTCCGCCTCCCAAGCGCGGGGATTACAAGAGTGTGCCACCACGCCCGGCCCCAGTCCACAGATTTAAGTCCCACACTTGTGTACGCAGGCACATAAGCACGTTCTCCCAATGTTTGGTAGTCATATCATCTTGGGAGCCAATGTTCCAAAGCCAACTCACATGTCATTACTTAAATGAAGGTACAACCAAGGCCCTGGGGCATTAGAGGAACGGAAGTCTTGGCGTTCTTACATGATCCTTTCTGCTGCCTCTCTCTTTAGGCTCCCTGTGTTCTGCATCTTGAGACACCACCTCCATGGCCTCCTGCTCTTCCGGGGGGCCGCTCCCCGGGGCCTCTGCCACGCCGTCGCCGGCGGCCTGCTCACAAGGCTGCTGCTCCTCCAGCGCGCCATTACTTCTTTCAACTGGCGTGGTGCCTTTTGGCTCTGAAGACAACGCCTCAGCAGAAAACGTCCCATTTAGGAGACTGTGCACTTTGTTGAGGGGGAATTCATAGAGACCACTGAAGAAGGGCGTGGGAAAGCCAAAACACGCCGTGGCTGCGCGCGCAGGTCCGTCTCCGGGGTACAGCTGGATAATGGAGCCAAAACCTGAACAGATACGAGACAGGCATCTGCACGGTGGTGCCGTGGCCGTGCAAACCCTCAGAGCCCGCCCAGGTGGGAGCCAGGCTCTCCCACTCTTAGAGGCTGAAGGCTGGCTCAGCCTCCCGGAGGTCCCTTTGGAGTCTGTTAATACTCCCAATAGAAACAATATAATTCCCAAACAGATAATAGGAAGTCTGTGTGTGTGTGTGTGTGTGTGTGTGTGTGTGTGTGTGTGTATGTGTGTTACTAGGAATGAACACAGGTGTGTTCTACCACTGAGGTACACTCTCAGCTCATTTTTCTTTTGTATTTTGAAAAAGGGTCTAGATAAGTTAATATACCCTGGCCTCCAGCCCATGATCCTCCTGTCTCAGCCTCCCAAGTACTGGGTTTACAGAATGCCCTGCTCAACCCAGCTTTTAAATAAGAAGCCTTAAAGAAGCTTACCTCCACCTGACACTACTGTAAAAGTCTGTGATCATACAAATTTGGATGCCACATGACTGGTGATTAGCTTTGTTTTCTCCTATGCCAATCCTCAAGTGGGTACTTATAAACTCAACCTTCTACAGGGTCAGAGAGAAGAAGGGCAGGTTGATCAGGTTGTGTTTGTATTCTTATAGGACAGAAGACGCCCCCAATAGTCTTCCTACTCAACGGCCTCAATTCGGGCCAATAAAATGAATACCAGCTATTGCACTAAAACCGCTGTAGGAAGGTCCTAGCCAGCCACAGCTCCCAGATTCCCTCCCCAGGACTGCCAAAGCTGGGAAGGGCAATCGCCTCCAGGGACCCCACATAGGCCAGGCTAGGATGTGGGCCACGTGGGAAACCCTGGGCAGGAGCTACACAAACCCACGCAGTCCCTCTATCCGCCTCCGGGGACGCCAACCCAGCTCTCTCGGTGCCCGCTTAGGCCCTCTCTGCACGCATCGGGGGGGTCTTACTGAGCTTGGAGATGTTCAACCTTACCTCCCATTCGCTCCATCATTGCGCCCAGCACCAAGCCCGAGCACGTTTCCATTACGATCATTTTATTGCCGGCACGGATATTGCCCAATGTCAACATCTGGGCTAGTGTATCGTATCTCATGTGACTAAGGAGAAAAAGAGGATTCATCCATTTAGCCAAGTAACGCCTGCCATTGTAGTCATCACTTTGCAAGTTTTGTTTTATAAAAATTATGTCGAAAAGAGTATTGATTGCTTTGGAGGTGACAGAGAAAGGACTTACAATTTATGAGGTAGGAGGACACTTTATGCAGGTGAGCAAGGTTTTCATTTTATTTAAAATCATGCCTTTCTTAAAGACACATTTTCCCCCAATTATACTTTTGAAAGGAAACAAAGCGTACTTAATTTTTCCAGGTTCTCTTGCATAATACATAATTGAAAGAATACGGGTGGACGGCTTCAAAATAGTAACGATGGCTTCATATCTAGGGGAATTCAAAACAGAACGCCAATGTAAGTAACGCTTTAAAACATTTTATGTCTTTGTAATACACATCTCGTAAATACGTAAGAAGATTAAACATTTCCCATTATTTCAAATGAAAATGACTTACTTCTTTTTCTTCTTTTTTATATATTTATCTTGAGCAAATTCTGTCTTGTCCCGGAATGTTGTACTATTTTCAATTAACTGCTGAACTATTTCCTATAAGAAAAGGAGTAAGCACATTTTCTGAAACTTTCCTTTCACAGAGCAAGCAACTTCTAAGTTTCCTTACCCCATAATATATCCAGAGGTCTGATTTTCAAGTTCCTCTTCCACAGAAGTCCGAATGGATCAACTCTTATTTCTATGCGCTACTTAGAGTTTGTAATAAAGTACAAGTACTTTACAACTCCACTTAAATCAAGGTAAAGAACAAAGATATACGATGAAGAGAGAAAGAAATACCTCTGAGAAAAGAGAGAAAGGAAACTGCCATTCCTGAGGATACTGGCTGAAAACGAACAGAAAGTTAAATCCTAATATGCATTGTTATCAAATTCTCTACCTCTATTAGTAATTATACATTTATATTCTTGCGTGTAAGATACAAAATACTGACATAGCGAATTGCATGGATATTTCAACCTACTTTAACAAAAACATGACTTTTTTTCCATTTAACTTAGACAAAGTTGGCTTTAAGAACCACTTTCCTTTATATCAAATAAAACAAAAATTCTTTTGAATATTACCTCTCCTTTAATGCCCTTGTCTTTCAAAGCTTTTATGTCGTCTTGAGTGAGTTTCTGAGATTTCCCATCATCAATTATATTTCGATTATCAGTGCCCGCTTCTTTAGTCTCTACAGAAAGAAAGTGCTCTATGACACTGATGAAGTTATTTTTACGAGGGTTTTTCCCAAGTTCATTTCCACGTCCATCCCATCAGCCCCCCAAGCCTGGCCTTCTGGGTCCAGCCCCACTGTGGTCCACCTGCCTTTCTTGCCACAATTCCAGCCTCTAACTCATCTGGCCCCTCTGGCTTTTGTGCCCTTACTATCTGCGTGGATGCTGAAGTGATTTGCTCCCCTGCTCTGATATTTAAAACAGGACAGTAGCCTCCCAAAGCGGTGGGGACACATTCCAAAGCTGGCCTGCAAGATGTGGCCCCAGCTTCCCCTGTCTGGCCTCACTGCCTGGCCGCAAAGCTTCAGCGACACTGCTCTTCTTTCTGTTCTTTGAACACATCAATCAAGGTGCCTCAGCAGAATGCTGGGACCTGCTGCTCTCTCTGCCTGGAAGGTCCTTAGGACAGATCTCCTCATTCCCTCAGCCAAAGCTCACCTCACCCAATTAGGCTGCAGGACGCGCCTCTGCTCTGCCTTTCTAGTAAGTATCACCCCAGCAATTACGCTGTTTGCCTGCCTGCTTGTTTACTTTGACTATTCTCCACTAGGAAGTACATTTTTTTTTTTTTTTTGGTGGTACTGGGGTTCCTGGAAGCCCTTCTACCTCCGGGCTACACTCCCAGACCTATTTTATATTTTTGAAACAGGGTCTCTTAGGCCAGCGCCAGTGCGGCTGGCTTCGAACCTGCGCCATCCTCCTGTCTCCGCCTCCCAAGCGCGGGGATTACAAGCGTGCGCCACCACGCCCGGCTAGGAAGTACATTTTATAAGACAGTTTATCTGATGAAATGCTATAATCACAGTGCCTAATCATGCCTGGCGCCTATATGGTAACTAATAAAAATACGGACATTATTTTTCCTCTAATACTAGTACGTGGGAGGCTGACACAGGAGGACTGAAAGTTTTAGAAGAGCCTCAGCAGCTAGTGAGATTCTCAACAGCCTACTGAGACCCTGATTGTGAGTGTAGCTCAGAGGAAGAATGCCCCTGGGTTCAACTCCCAGTATCACAAAGAAAGAAAGAAAAAAAAGACATTAATTTAAAATTATCTAAATAATTGGTCTAGCTTAGACCTTTAAGAGTATCTTAGTTATTTGACTTTTAGTAATTATTTAAATATCGTTCCAAATAAAATTTCATTAACTGGGCAGAGTGGCAGACACTTGTAATCTCAATATTTGGGAGGCCGAGACAGGAGAATTGCAGGGTTTGAGGACAGCCTCAGAAAACAGCGAGACTCAGCAAGACCCTGTTTCCAAATAAGAAATAATATTGGACTGGGGGTTTAGCTTGAAGGTAGAAGACCTCTGGGTTCAATCCCTAGCATCACACATAGACACACACAAAAAATTTCATTAGGAACATTGATTTTTAAACCGGGTCTGGTAGTGCATGCTTGTAATCCCAGTACTTGGGAGGCTGAGATAGAAGGATTGAAAGAAAAACAAAACAAAACAAAAAAACACTTCTTTGAATAAATAATCATTTACTTTTAACTAATAATAATAGATAAATGGGACCCTTACTACAGACAAGGCACTGTTAGAATCTTCCTATGAAGGTCATGTCACTAGATACTCACTACAACCTAGGTCTTGAACATGTTTATGGCCCCATTTTATGACAAGTACGTAAGAATGATAAAAATGTAAGAATGATAAAAATCGTATCATAGGGCAGAAGTCCAAGGCCAAGTAATGAGGCAGATACTGAAACCTAGCCAGCTGGATTCTAAGCCTGACTTCTTCGCGGCTACACGATCTACTACCCTGCAGCAGTTTCTTAACTTCTAAGCACTGAAAGCTTTCATATATGCTCTTGCAATAAAACGGCAGGGACTCAAGGGACTGAATTCCTGGTTCAAGGCCAGGGAGGCAGTTGGTGGTGAGCCCGAGCCAGAACACCAGCTAGGTAATGCCATCCCCAATGCTATTTGCTGGGTTCTTAGATTCTGAGTTTCGCTTTCTTCTGCGATAGCCTGGGCTGGACTCATCAGAGGTGGACAGGTTCCTGACTAGGCAGTTGGAGCTGACGAGATGCACCTGCAGCAGGCTCTTCCTTGTTCTTCTTGAGCTGAAGGCCCCCTCCACCAGTCACTTCGAAGGTGGATCCGTAACTGTGGCCGATGGCGTTATCCAGGTAGAACCACTGTTTTTCAAAAGTTACTTTTCTGCGGAAGAAAAAGCAATTAGCTGATTTCTTTTGCATTCAGTTATAGACAAAACATGTTTATCCTAGCCTATCTAGCAAATGGTCTCCATGATGGATGATGAGTAGCTTTACTTCTGTGACCACAGACTAACAAATGAACGAGAGAGAACCAGGTTGGGGCAAAGATGGCAAATTAATAAAAAGTCAGGGAAACATTGAATTTTAGAAAGAGAAAGCAAAGACAGAAGACGTGCCTCTTCTGGGGCATCAGTTTGAGTCCATTTTGTACAGTCCCAGGATGTGCGAGTTCCCAAGCTCTGCGGATGCCCTGAAGAGGCAGGGCTGTCTAGACTGCCAGGCCGCTGCTCGTGCAGCACAGACATCCCTTGCAAATCAGAGATGGGGAGCCACATCTTCACTGGGAGGAAGTACCATTTGCAGAGTATTCTCCTCATAGAGCCAGAATTGCTTTTCTACCCAACCAGATGAGTGCAGCCCAAAGGAAAGGTGATGGGGACTCTGGCCTTGCATGCAGCAGAGCTTAGAGGGTCATTTACTAAATAAAACAGAGCCATTGTGGCTCTGCTAAGAGGGGCTGATGAATGAAAGAGGCATTTCCAAATGCCTAGGGTAGTTTTTGAATTAAAAATGTTGCTATGACCTGGGCAATGAAAAAGCTGTTATCTAAAGCAGTACACTGTTAGAGGCAAAATAACTACATTTGAAAATTAATCAAATTTCAAGAATAGTTTGAAAAAGAAAGAAAAAAATGTAACATTGAGCTTCAACTAAAATTTATTATTATTATTATTATTATTATTATCATCATTATTATTATTATTATGTGGTACTGGGGTTCCTGGATGCCCTTCTACCTCCGGGCTACACTCCCAGACCTATTTTTTTTAATATTTTTATTTGGAAACAGGGTCTCCTAAGCCAGCGCACGCGGCTGGCTTTGAACCTGAGCAATCCTCCTGTCTCTGCCTCCCAAGCACGGGGATTACAAGCGTGCACCACCACGCCCGACTCAACTAAAAAGTTTAAATAATTAGTACTAAAAACTGTTAAAAAGTATGCAATTGGAAGCAGGCACTGAATTTCTAGTTTAAAAACCAGAAGAGAAAAAAACAAAAACTGGCTTCAAAAATACAAAAAAGTACCACAATGATGAGGAGGTGGTTTAAAAAAATTTCTCCAATCTCAATCACCAAAATGAAATAAAATTTATCAATGGAGCATTTCAAAAGTGCAGATATCCCATTTCTGTACTAGAAGAAACATCCTCCTCCTATAATTTTTTTCTTTACTGAGTTGGTGCTTGTTCCAAAATAAAGAACACAAAGCTTAGTTATCATCATCTTGGTGCTTTGAAGGTGGCTATATGACTAATTTTTTTTTAACAATATCGGCTTCACTTTTTATGCCATTCAACAGTTTGATGCAAACAGTATTAAAAACAATTCACCTGAAGTGAGTATTTATCAACCATTTCAAATCTCATTTCATAAAGCCTAGCTCTCTGGTCTGCAGAAAGCTGTTATTCCGACACTCAGATTAACTTCTTTGTCAAGAGTAATACAGGGCCAGAGATATAGCTCAGGGGTAGAGCACTTGCACCACAAAAACAAACGAACAAAAGAGTTTAAAACCCAGAGTTTAACCTAGCTCAAAAAATGGTCGTACTCAGATCAATTAACCTCAACATCACAGCACATTCCCACTATTTATAAGCTAGTAGGATTGAACAACTTCACCATCCCAGGGGAAACAAAATTGCCCTTCTCCATTACTAAAACAGACTGATACTATTGGCAGGTTCACAAATGAATCCTAATTTTTTGAGTTTTGAGCAAACTGCTTTTGGGCACCTGAAGTAAAAGAAGGCACACCAAGGCGATTTCTCTTATTGGAAGTTGGAGAAGAGGCCATCTGGAAAGCCAGACTAGGTGAAGATGTATCATTTTTTTTGTGGGACTACTCCTGGCTGAGAAATTAAGGAGGGAGGAGAATCTATGGTGACACGGGGGGCGGAGGAGACTGAGAAGCAAGAATGAGACCTCGCAGTGAAGGGGGGGAGGGGTCTGCAAGACCCCACAACCCCAGGTTATTAGGAAGGGAGCCGACGGTAGACAGCCAAGTCTGAAACCTAGGCAAGGCTCTGTGGGGAGACAGGAGGAGCCGAAAAGCAAAGGAGGCAACGAGGGAGGAGTAAAAGGTCGCAGAGAGCTGAGACCCTGAAGGGAGACGTGAGGGACGTGGTCTCCGGGAGGTGGGGCGGGAGACCACCCAGGCCAGCCACTGACTCACTTCCTCCGCTGGACCTGCACTGCTTTGAACACATCCTCCCGTTTCAGCACCACGAAGTCGCCGTCGCGGATGCGGTGGTCCCCGGGCTGCGGGGGCTGCGGGCTGGGCGGCTCCCCTGAGCCCTCCATGACGCGCGGCCGTGTCCCGCAGTCCTCCGCCGGGGTCGCCGCCAGCCTCCCCGTCCCCAGCCAGGAGGGACCCGGAGCGCTCCGGCCGGCACCGCCCCCACGTGCGGCCGCCGCTTCCGCTTTCCGGTCCCGACCGCTTCCGGGAGCCTCGACTTCCGCCTGAACGGACCATACGATTGGCCACGTGTCGCCCCGCCCCTCCGGTCTCCCCTCCCTTGAGCGGAAGTTACGTCACAGACGCGCCAAAAAAGAATGTAGAGGGAGGCGGGTCCTGCTGCTGCGCTCCGACTCGAGGTCTTTCTCTTCAGGCCAAAGTGGAAAAGCTGCATTTCCCGAGCTGCTGCGACGGAAGACGTTCAGACCTGCGCGGAGAGTTGCAACTGATAAAAACAAAACCCCAGCAAGAGCAGGCAGGGGTCGGCTGGGCAGCTGGTTTCCTCGTAGCCCTGAGGGAGGGAGGGAGAATCGGGCCAGAAGGATTGGCGCGTACCCCGGAGCCGGCCCACTTGGGGACTGGGAGAGCCTGGGGACCTCTAGACCACGCGAGTAGGAACTTACCCCGAGGAGACGTAAATGGAGTGGGCTCTTGAGCTGCAGAAGGTGGCTTTCCCCCCCTCCTGGCCTTATTCTGTGTTGCAGTTTATATTCTCACCATATTTCTCACAGGAGAAAGATATGGCACGAATCCTCAGGGAAGAAGGCTTCAGCTTGGGAGTCTCAAGACAGTTTTGACTTCTGTACTGTCACTAACTTTAATCTTCGCCCGTTTGCTTATATCTCTTAGCTCAGTTTCTCCACGACTATTGTCTGCTTGATCAAAGCCATGTCCTGTCCTGACATCGTGACCTTTTTAGTTATTAACTCTACTAACTAAATCCGTTTAAGTAGAGATTCCGATAGGCTCTTTTGCAATGATTTGCACGGCCGTGTATGGGTATATTCTTATTTATTTGTATCCAAAGGATATGAATTTTTCTAAGTAGATTTTATTTTTCAGGAGCGTTTTAGCTTGATTAAAATGTGGTTTTGTATTTGTATCTCATGAGCAGTTAGTATCTTTAAACATCTATTGGATACCTTAAAAAGTGACGGGGATTATTAGAATAACTGCAGAATGTTTAGGTATGTTTAGGTCTACCGTAGTATACGATTTTGTAAGCCCACATATTAGTCTTCTTCTTACTGCATTCATGCCTTTTTTAGGAACACCATTTCCCTGCCAGTTTTGGTGAAACCTTTTCTAATCTCTCGGAGAAGACATGAGTGGAGAGCATAGTGGCAGAGGATTTGGACGGGGAAGATTTCAGAGCTGGAAAAGAGGAAGAAGTGGCGGGAACTTCTCAGGAAAATGGAGAGAAAGAGAAAAGAGACCCAACCTGAGTAAAGTCCCAGGCACACACAGTGCTGGTAGGTGAGGTCAATCGTCCCAATTTTTTTCCTTCATGAAGGAAGTAATTCCTGCCTATTGGGCAATGTAGTTTAGCTCACACATCAGTCTGGCTTTTATTTGATGTTACTCCTTATTAAGTATTTAAAAGTTAATAGCAAATTTTTTTTTACTGAAATCTCTAGATACTCAATGTCATATTCTAATTGTTGAATGAAGAACAAATTTTAAAAGTTTGCTCTGTTTTTATTAACCTAGCATTCCCCCCCTCTTTTTTCCAGAACAAACCCCACAGTCTTCGTTACTACAGTCCACGTTGGATCAGTTTATACCATATAAAGGCTGGAAGCTTTATTTCTCAGAAGGTAGAACTAAGAGCAAAACTGCCATAATTAAGCCGGGCGTGGTGACGCACACTTGTAATCCCTGCATTTGGGAGGCTGAGACAGGAGGAGCGCAGTTTGTGGATAGCCTCAGCTACTTAGGCCCTTTGCAACTCATTGAGGCCCTGTTTCAAAATAAAGAATAAAAACCAGAGCTGGGGCTGTTGCTCGGAGGTAGAATGCCCTTGGGTTCCATCCAGAGTACCTAAAAAAAAAAAAAAAAACAACAACAAAAAACCCAAGTGCCATAAGTTATATTTCTTAACTTGTCTTTGGATGCTTTATCTTGCCTTATTATAATTCATTTACTGCCAGGGGTGGTAGTACACACTTGTAATCCCAGTACTTGGGAGGCTGAGACAGGAAGACTGCAGGTTTGAAGCCAGCCTCAGCAACTTAGCAAGACCCTGATTCCAAATAAAAAATAAAATAGGTCTGGTGGTGTAACTTGGAGGTAGACGGCCCCTGGGTTCCATCCCCAGTACACACATGCACAAAAAAATTACTTACTCATATATACCCATTAATAGTCTTTTTCCAGAAAGTTAGACTATATTTATAATAAAGAGCATTATCTTTAGATTTTATATCAGCCAGGAAAATAAAAGTAGAAGCCATGCTAGATACTTCAGAACAGGGATTTGATACAAGGAGCTGGGTATCCAGATGAAAGACTAAACGAGCAGAAAGGGAACACCGAGGTGCCCCTCCAGGAAGTAGCAGCTTCAAGAAACAGCCGCCATTCCTGTGGCTGAGGGAACAAGAGCTAAGAAGTCCTGAGCTTACCACGAACTAGGCATTCACAGCGCGTGGGGGCACCCCGACGTGCTCTGCTTGGACGCCTGAAGGATGTCCTCTAGAGCTATGCGCGGTGAACTGGGGTGAGCGACGCGGTTCTTACTGTTCCTGAGGGAGCAAGACTCCTTTGTTGCTTGGCCCTGGAGCCTAGGATTGTAGCTGTTCTCTGCAGCTGCAGAGATGCTGACAGGGACTGGGAACAAGAATAAATGCCTTTCTCACTTCCTGCCTCCTTCCAGTTTCTAAAGTACACCTCCAAGTGGCAGAACCTCAGGGAGTCTGGGAATTGTAGGGTGCAGATCTCCGTCATAGTATCACAGAGAAGAAAGTAAGAGGGCTAGGTTTGGAACCAAGACTAGTAACCAATGTAGACTTGCATAGAAATTGAGTTAAGGACTCTCCCTGTCATAATTAAGAACACCAGCCATCATCTATATTTCTCTTTTTTTTTTTTTTTGGGGGTGGTACTAGGGGTAGAACCCAGGGGTTTTCTACCTCTGGGCTATACCCCCAGGCCTATTTTTATATTTTACTTGGAAACAGGGTCTCACTGAGTTGCTGAGAGCTTCACCAAGCTGCTGAGGCTGGCTTTCAACCTGCAATCCTCCTGTCTCAGCCTCCCAGTACTGGGATTACAAGTGTGCACCACCACTCCTGGCTCTGTATATTTCTTATGAGGTATTGATATTGTTCTTGATTTTTTATATGAATCTGTATATTTTCCCCCACTGACCTATACTGTTTGAAACCAAGGACTCTGCCCTGTACCAGACATTTAGTATTCATTTTGTGAATGAATATAGTATTCTACTAATGTTTTTTTTTTTTTTTTTTTTTTGTATGGGGAGTCTTTTTTTTTTTTTTATCCTGTTAAATAGACGTGTTTCATAGGTCATCTTTGATGATTCAGAATACCTTAGCCATTAACATTTGCATTATTCCTCTAGCAGTTAGCCTGGTTTAAGCTTGTGTAAGCTACCTATGAGGTATTCAAGTCTCAATACCAAGTTTTCTAGATATTGGGACTTTTAGAAAGAGATACTTCCTAGCAGGGCATGGTGCTGCACACTTGTAATCCAAGTACTTAGGAGGTTGAGAAAGGGGGATCGTAGTTTCCCAGCCATCCTCAGCTACTTAGTGAGGCACTCTGCACTTAATGAGACCCTGTTTCAAAATAAAGAATAAAAAATAGAGCTGGGGGTGTATATCAGAGGTAGAATGCCCCTGGGTTCCATCCCCAGTTCAACATAAAAGAGATACTTCCTGTCTTCATTTCAGATTATGCATATATAAACTGTTTTAGAATCTTAAGTATATATTGATGCCAATTTTTTTTGTTTGTGTGTGTGGTACTGGGGATGGAACCCAGGGACATGCTATCTCCAAGTTACACCTCCAGACCCATTTTTAAATTATTTTTTATTTTTGAAACAGGGTCTTACTAAGTTACGGAGGGTCTCACTAAGTAGCTGAGGCTGGCCCCAAACCTGCAATCCTCTTGTCTCAGCCTCCTAAGCACTGGGATTACAAGCATGGGCCACCACGCTCGGCTTATTCTTGCCAGTTCTTATCTAAATGTAATCAGAATACAAAACAGCTGGGCAAACCCCACCTACCACATTATGTTTCTTGAAAATATATGTTTGTACATGTGTGGTTATTGGTGCTAATGCCATATTCGTTGGATTAGTTTACAGTGATAGGTCTCCTTTCATTGAGAAGATTCAAGCGTTTGAAAAGTTTTTCACAAGGCACATTGATTTATATGATAAGGTAAGATTCTTCCGCAACGCAGCTACCAGTCCCTCGTTATGTGTGATCTTACCTAACAGTGTGTTTGAGGGGCTAGCGATTGTAGCGGTCGGCTCTGGACTCTGTTTTTATCCAAGCTCTGCCACTTTCTTACACTGTGGGCTTTGGTGAGTGACTTAAATTCTTTATGCCTCAGTTTTCTCATCTGTCAGTTGGAGATACTGGTATAAACACCTACCTCAAAAGGTTAAGAGTCATAAATAAGTTAGAATTATGATTAACACAAAGCTTATGAAGTGCTTGTTATGACCATATAAATATTGTATGCTTAAAGTATATAGTTAAATGCTCACTTATGACAACTGACTGCAAAAAGCAAGTGTTATTTGCAAGCTCTGTTCTTTTATAGGATGAAATAGAAAGGAAGGGAAGTATTTTGGTGGATTTTAAAGAACTGACAAAAGATGATGAGATAAATAACCTGATACCAAATATAGCAGGTGAACTAAGGGACACACCTGAGAAAACCTTGGCTTGCATGGGTCTGGCGATACATCAGGTAAATATTTATGTGTGCAGATTTTTGTCAGCATCTCAGAGATTTCAGCTGGGATTACAGGCAATGCACCAGTACTTGGGAGGCTGAGACAGCAGGATCGCAGGTTCAAGGACAGCCTTACCAAGTAGTGAGACTCGTCAACCTAGTGAGACCTTGTTTCAAACTAAACATAAAATAAGCCTGGGAGTGTAGTTTGGAGGTAAATGCCCTTGGGCTTAATCCCCATTATAACAACAACAACAAAAACAACAACAACAAAAAAAAAAGATTTCAGTGTCAGTACTTTTTTTTTTTTAAGATTTAAAGAAGTTTATCAAAAAGATAGAAATACAGAAGATAGTTACAGCCTCATGTTGTAACATGAGGGGGTGGTTCCAACGAATTCCCCCAGTACTTTCTTTAAAAAATAATTTAGATTATTAGCACAGTAGTGCATACTTGTAATTCCTAGCTACTCAGGAAACTGAGGCAGAAGATTAAAAGTTTGAGCCAGCCTAGGAAACATAAGCTTGTCTCAACAATTGCTTTTGTAAAATAATAGGGCCAAAAAAATCACATATGCACATATATGTGCATATGTATACATATGTGTGTATACGTATGTATATATATGTATACATATACATGTGTATATATGTGCATATATATACACACACACACATACGTATGATGGAATCTTTATAGACAGGATTGCAATCTTTCAATTCTAGTCAGTATCTGTTAGTGAAATCCAAGTATTTTCTGTTTAGGTATTAACTAAGGACCTCGAAAGGCATGCAGCTGACTTACAAGCCGAGGAAGGGCTTTCTAGTGCTGGAGAAACGATGGTAAATGTACCGCATATTTATGCAAGGTAAGGAACTTGCTGCTATTTAGAATAGGACCTTGAAGACAGGAACGAGAACCTGATTTTACACTAACAAGGCAGGCAGTACAAATAGCGAGAGTCCTTGCTAATTTCATTGCTCACTATAGCAATGTGAACCTACTGAAGACCATTTGTTTAAAGAGGTCATGACCAGAATCAGCATTTCCTGGCCAAATAAGTTGATTTCCCAATCTGAAAGTCTTGTGAACATTTTAGATGTGTAATATTAAAGGCCTGCCATATAAATTAATAGTAATGTACTAAGTGGTGTATACTTTGTTAAATTATTAGGTTTCTACTAGATGCTTTTTCTTGAATTCATCTATTTTAAGACTTAAAATTTGGTGTGATAAGTAGGAAAATCTTTAGGACTTTATTTTTCTTTTCCAAAATTTATACAAAATGTTTTCTAACAGTTATTAAAAAGATGTTAAGCCAGGCGTGGTGGTGCACGCTTGTAATCCCAGCATTTGGGAGGCTGAGACGGGAGGATCACCGTTCACGGACAGCCTCAGCTACTTAGGCTCTTTGCAACTCAGTGAGACCTCGTTTCAAAGTAAAGAATAAAAAAAAATAGGCTAGGGTATCCCCAGTACTGTCAAAAAAAAAAAAAAAAAAAAGATGTTAAAACCCAGCTGGGCATGGTGGCACATGCCTATTATCCTAGTACTTGGGTGGCTGAGACAGGAGGATCTCAGATTTGAGGGCAGCCTGTGGCAACTTAGTGAGGAGACCCTGTCTCAAAATTAGAAAGTCAAAGTCATTGAGTGTGTAGCTCAGTGGTGAAGTACTCCTGGGTTCAGTCCCCTGTGCCTCCAAACTAGATAGGTAGATAGGAAGGGGAGGGAGGGAGAGAGAGAGATTAGAAACCCAGTGGCCAATCTAATGCCAAGGTTAATGACCAGATCTTTTTATTTTATTGATTGATTGATTGATTGATTTTGTGGTACTGGGGATGGAACCCAGGGGCATTCTACCTCTGAGCTACACCCTCAGCCTATTTATTTATTTATTTATTTATTTATTTATTTATTTATTTATTTTGTGGTACTGGGGGTGGAACCCAGGGGCTTTTCTACCTCTGGGATATACTTCCAGACCTATTTTATATTTTATTTGTAAATAGGGTTTTACTAAGTTGCTGAGAGCCTCACTAAGTATCTGAGGCTGGCTTTGAACCTGTGCAATCCTCCTGTCTCAGCCTCCCAAGTGCTGGGATTACAAGCGTGTGCCACCACGCCCGGCCAGCCCTTCTTAAATAGGGTTTTGCTAAGTTGCTGAACGTCAGAGTTGCTTCATCTTTAAAAAAAGAAAAATTCCACACCGGGCGTGGTGGTGCACACTGGTAATCCCAATATTCGGGAGGCTGAGACTGGAGGATCACAGTTCGCGGACAGCCTCAGCTACTTAGGCCCTCCACAACTTAGTGAGACCTTGTTTCAAAAACAAAGAATAAACCGGACGTGGTGGCGCATGCTTGTAATCCCAGCATTCGGGAGGTTGATCCTCCAATCACGGTTCGCAGACAGCCTCAGCTACTTAGTGAGGCCCTCTGCAACTTAGTGAGACCCTGTTTCAAAATAAAGAATAAAAAATATAGGACAGGGGGTGTAGCTCGGAGGTCAAATGCCCCTGGGTTCTATCCCCAAACCCACACACAAAAAAATAAAAAGAAAAAAAATAGGGCTGGAGGTATAGCTGGGAGATCGAATGCACCGAGACAGGAGGATCGCAGGTTCAAGGCCATCCACAGCTTCTTAGTAAGGCCTTCTAAACATGATGAGACCATGTTTCAAAATAAAGAATAAAAAATAGGGCTGTGGGTGTAGCTCAGAGGTAGAATGCCCCGGGTTCAATCCCCAGTACTACCAAAAAAAAGTGTCCCTTTTTCCATAGATAGTAGCATGTGGGATAGGAAAAGGGAAGACTTAGGGGTGTGTGTGTGTGTGTGTGTGTGTGTGTGTGTGTGTGTGTTAGTTACTGGGAATTGAACCCAGGGGCATTCTTATCTCCAAGCTACACTCCCATTCCTATATTTTATTCTTTATTTTGAAACACGGTCTCCCTGAGTTGCAGAGGGCCCCTGTCGATGGCTGAGCCTAGCCGCGCACCTGTGATCAGCTGCCTTGGCCTCTCAAGTACTGTAATGACAAGCATGTACTACCACACCCACTTAGCATTTTTAAGAATAATTTAATTCGTGTTAGAGTGCTAATTGACAAAGGGATAGTATGGCATGAGAATTCCATAGTTGCTCCTACGAGACACTTGTGAAAATAGAGAAATTCAACTTTCTGTTCCTTTTTTTTCAGGGTATACAACTATGAGCCTTTGACACACCTCAAGAATGTCCGAGCAAATTACTATGGAAAATACGTTGCCCTAAGAGGGACGGTTGTCCGCGTCAGTAACATAAAGCCTCTTTGCACCAAGATGGCTTTTCTTTGCGCGGCATGCGGAGAGGTTCAGAGCCTTTCTCTTCCAGATGGAAAATACAACCTTCCCACAAAGGTGATCTGGATGCTGCTTTTTTTGTGGCAGTGGGAACGGGACCCAGAGGCGTTTTACCTCTGAGCTACACTCCAGCCCTATGTGCTTAGTTTCTTGTTTATCTTGACGAGGCTTTCTCTAGGTTGCCAAATCCTGCTGTATTGCTGAGGCTACCTACAGTGCCGCACAGTCACACCTACGGCCCTCCTGTCTCAGCCTCCCAGGTGCCAGGATCACCGTTATGCACCACCATGCCCCCTCGGATGTATCTTTATTTGTCTTGGTAATGAAGGCAAATCAGTTTACAGAACGCATTTTCTTACCTTTTTAAACCCAGAGCTTATTTTTATTTCTTAAGTTATGAAATACTTCAGGGTACAGGAAATACAGAAATAAATGAACACTCTTTTCACCACCCGTGCTTTAAATTTCTCAGCTCGAGAGATGATTTTAAAGATCTAGAGCGTTAGATTCACAACCTTTGCCTCTGCCTTTTCCAGAGACAGTCATTGTCCTTAATCTTTCTATTCAGATTTCTGTATTTTGACTTAATAGGTAACATTGTTTTTATTTCTTCTCTTTGGATATTAAGTGTTTTATTTTTTCTATGACTTTTTTTTGTGTGTGTGGCACTGGGGTTCCTGGAAGCCCTTCTACCTCTGGGCTACACTCCCAGACCTATTTTTTTTTAATATATTTTTTTTGGAAACAGGGTCTCTTAAGCCAGCACAGCTGGCTTTGAACCTGCGCGATCCTCCTGTCTGTGCCTCCTAAGCGCAGGGATTACAAGCGAGCGCCACCACGCCCGGCTCTATGACTTTCTTTTAAACTCTAAATTTTGAATCTATAAAAAAGTGCAGAAAGACTATACTTTCAGGGATCGTTTCTCCAGTGTGTTACTGGAGAAGTTTCTCTGATTGTGCCGGGTACCTGCTTAGTATGTCCATCACTGGGCACCACAGGGCCCAGCACGTTGAGAACAGCGTATTGAACACGTCCCCTGCTACCTCATGTTTGAAATTGTTTATTCACATCTATCTTATTTTAAAGAGAGACTGATATAATAGATACTTGTCATTAAAGTTTTAAAGGCGTAATAAAGAAGTGCAGAGGATAATATAGCATCTCCATGTTCACCACTGCGGTGGCTGTTCCAGCTCATCTCTAGTCACTGTTGCCGCACAACAAGTCACTGTAGCTAGAGATCACAGTCACTTTATTATTTCTCCTCCTTTCTCTGGGTCAGGAGTTAGGAAGAACTACTGCTTGTGCAGTCTGGCTGTAGGCTGTGGAGTTGTAATCAGAGAAATGCTGGCTGAGGCTGGGGCAGCAGGGTGCCGGGGCCCCCAGGCATGTCTGTGCTCGTGGCCTCCGTGTGGGCTGGTTCTGGCTCGTGGGCTGCTCACCTGGCGCTCACAGCTGCGATGCTCAGAGGTCCAGTTAATGGCAGAAGGGCGCTGCCTTTCCTCAGTGAGCCTTGAGAATCGTGCAGCCTCTCTGTCACATTCTGTTGCTTAAAGACTGGGCCGTGAGCCTGCCTGCTGCATCCAGGAGGAGGATTAGACGTCATCCTTTTTTCTTTTTGCAGTACCAGGAATTAAACCCAGGACCTTACACCTGCTAGGCAAGTGCTGTACCATGAAGCTTTATCCTCAGCATTTATTATTTATTTTATGCCTTTTTTTTATTGGTGCATTGTAGTTATACTTTTTAATCGAGTACAGATGGTAGAGGCATACATGCACACATCACTCATTTAGCCCTTGCCCACTCCCCCCATTCCCACCCCCACTTCATGTTTGGCTTAGTGATTGACTTTGATATGTTTGTGAAGTACGTCACGTACATTAGGGAAATTTCCTCAGATTCTTACATTTTGAAGCACGGTCTTACTAAGGTATCCAGGCTGGCTTTGAACTTGTGATCCTCCTACCTCAGCCTCCCAAGCAACTGCAGATCCCATCTCTTGATGGTGGAGCGGCAAGGTTCTGGGAAGGTTTGAGGGGAAATACTGTAATCATATTTGGAAGCTACAGTCTTCCACAGTGTTTGCGTGTACAGATACATTTTGAGGTCCAAAGGCCAAATAAGTGACTTAGGGAAGCTTGAACACAATTTGCTTATATAAGTCGAGGCCTGCCGGTGTGGTACAGTAAAAATACTTTACAGACTGCAAAAGGAGGATCACGAGAGCTGGGGATTAAAGACCCAGGCAAGGCTTTGGAAAGGAGGAGGTGGGGCTGTGAGTGTGGGACTGATGGAGGGCGTTCAAGGGAGCGGGAGGCTGCCAGGCATGGAGGAAGGCGTCTGCGCACAGCGCAAGAGGTGGAGAGAGGAGCCTCGCGCCCACAGCGGAGCGGAGGAGAGCAGGAGGCGAGGGGCCGAGGCGTTACACCCAGTGGACTGGACTGTAGTGATGTAACTTGGGTTTTCCTGAGATGTGCTTGCCGTTGATCCAAATCTGAAGGTGGCTCTCCTGTTGCAGTGTCCCGTGCCAGCCTGTCGAGGGAAGTCATTTGTGGCTCTCCGCAGCTCCCCTCTCACAGTCACGATGGACTGGCAGTCGATCAAGTAAGCAGGCGCGACTGCTAAATACAAGGCAGCTTTGAGGGTCTGTCATTTTGCCGTCCCATACGATAGCTTTTATCCGTAAACAGTGGCAAAATGTATAATAAGCTTATTTAATGAAGAGGTTATATGTTGAAGTGGTAATTGTCTTTATTTGAGATTTATTCTCGGTTGGATTCTGGAAAGGATGTAAACATTATGTCCTTTCCCTATTGAGAAATAGATCATTTTGTATATCAGTTTTGTGGTTCATTGAATTGGATGTAGGCCATAAACAAAGCTGTATGATTCATTCCGTAATGAGCTGTGATAGATAGAAGTATATTGACTTTTTCAGATAAAGAGTCTCTTAGAAGTGGGTCTGTTTCATTCATGTTCTCACTGTCCACAGGGCATTTTATACTATTTAAGCTTTTCTTTCTTTCTTTCTTTCTTTCTTTCTTTCTTTCTTTCTTTCTTTTTTTTTTTTTTTTTTTGGTGGTACTGGGGTTCCTGGAAACCCTTCTACCTCTGGGCTACACTCCCATACCTATTTTTATACTTTTTTATTTGGAAACAGGGTCTCTTAAGTTAGTGCACATGGCTGGTTTAGAACCTGCGCGATCCTCCTGTCTCCACCTCCTAAGCACGGGGATTAAAAGCGTGTGCCACCACACCCGGCTTTAAGCTTTTCTTTGTAAACTTATTTTCTAAGTCTGGTAGTTTTCTGATAGCCAGCAGAGTGCTGGTTAGCCTCAATGGGCACTTTCCCAAGAGAGAGGGATAGGTCCATTTCAGTAGAAAACTACTCGAGTTTTTGCCAGATGGTGAGTCTTCATTCTTTCTCTACCTGGCTGTCCACCATCTTCTAGAGTATTCTAAATAGCCCTTCAGTGGGCAAGCTGTTATCTTCTTGCCCTCCATTCCTGCCGTCTCTCATTGGGGGCTTTCCTAGGACCTTGCCAAGACTCTTGGCAGCCACTTGCAGCTCGTGGCTCTTGCCTGTGTGCACTCTGGGCTTTTTGTTTGTTTGTTTTTTAATCCGTCAGCACTTTCCCGTTTTTTCTTTTTAGAGTCTGCTACTCTCTCCGTTGCTGATGATTCCTCTGCCTGCCTGACTTCTCCTCTCCCCTATGCCTTTGGATTGGTGGACCCTGGAGAGAAGCCAGGAAAATGCGCATGTGCGCTAGGCCACCCTGACTTGGAAACTGGGCACGACTTTAGATACCTCATTGATCTTTTTTAAAAACGAAATCTGCCCTTTAGCTTAGCACCATGTGCACCCTGCATAGTTAATATATTGAAGAAACAACCCAAATTATGCATTCTAACGGAAGCCTTTTCAACTTTTAAGAATCCAGGAGCTGATGTCTGATGCCCAGCGAGAAGCAGGTCGGATTCCACGAACTATAGAATGTGAACTTGTTCACGACCTGGTGGACAGCTGTGTCCCAGGAGACACGGTGACTGTCACTGGGGTTGTCAAAGTCTCAAATGCTGAAGAAGGTGTGCTATAACTGTTCTCTTGTTTTAATTGTCTCTCAATAATGATGTGTCAGCATTCGCTTTTTCTCTTTATAAGATATATTTGGATCTCAAATGAGAATTCCTTATTTTGCTTACATAAGATGAAACTTCTAAGTAAACGTTTG
The DNA here is from genome assembly GCF_963383645.1 of Muscardinus avellanarius. Classification (NCBI taxonomy): domain Eukaryota; kingdom Metazoa; phylum Chordata; class Mammalia; order Rodentia; family Gliridae; genus Muscardinus; species Muscardinus avellanarius. The sequence goes on along the minus strand of NC_137805.1, from coordinate 11,985,112 downwards.
TATCTAGCTCTCTGTGACTTTAACATTGTGGGAAAAGGAAATTGCCAATTATTTAATATAATGCTTTGAATTAGCAGGTTCTCGAAATAAGAATGACAAGTGCATGTTCCTTCTGTACATTGAAGCAAATTCTGTTAGCAATAGCAAAGGACAGAAAACAAAGACTTCTGAGGACGGTCACAAGCATGGCGCGCTGATGGAGTTCTCCCTGAAAGACCTTTATGCCATCCAAGAGATCCAGGCTGAAGAGAACCTACTCAAACTTATTGTCAAGTAAGTATGAAGTTTTTGAGCTGCTTCACACAGATGCCAGCCAGGAGCACTCTTGGCTTCGGGGGACAGCCACGGTCAGAACGGCCAGCAGAGCGGCCCCGCCAGGCCCAGCCCACTCCCGCAGCCTGGGGAAGGCGCCTGTGCTTTCCTGAGGCTGGAGGCAAACTGGAAGGCCTGTGAGCACAGTGAGATTGTCCGGGGTTCAGGTTGTGGTGTGCACGATGGCGCTATCGGCATGAAGCCACGCCCCAGCGTTTGCATGGTGCTTTGGGCTGCTGTAGTGCCAGGGCGGCAGAGTTGAGTAGGTGACAGAGAACATGGGGTGTATGGATATAGCACGGGATGTTTGCGCTCCGCCGGTTACAGAACAAAATTGCCATCTCCAGTTTAAATAGAAAGGGATACTTACTGTCTCACAAGGTTTGTTACACATTCTGTCTGGGAGGTTCTTAAGATTTAAGTGAGATTTTGCAACATACTCATCCTAACTTAAAAACGTGCTGTTATCTTTGGTGCCTTTTGAAGAGGGTGGCACTGGGGATGGCGCAGGGCCCTGGCATGCTAGGAGAGCACTGTGCCACTGAGCTACGTTGCCAGCCGTCTTCTTGCTACTTTCTGATCGTTGTTTGGATACTTTTGAGGAAATGGGGGGAAACAAGAGCCTGAGTAGTGGCTGTACCTGAGAGGTGTGGCGAGCCGAGGAGAGACGATCTTGAAGCACGCTTTCTCAGAGGAGCCCTCGGCACGCTGCCCCTGCACCTAGGCCGTGGGCTCCAGGAGGACTGACACCTTTTCTCCTGCCTTTACTATGTCGATGTGCCAGCCAAGGGGATTACTGAGCTTCTCCGGTTCTGTATTCTTAAACGGTCAGAGCTTACCTCTGGAGGAGCATCCAGACCCCCCTGGGAGAGGCTGCTCAGGGAGCACTGGAGAAGTCTGGACAGTTGCCTGAGCAAGCTCTCTGGGCAGCCGGGCAGCCAGCGGGCAGCCTGGTTGAGAACGCATACACCTGTTGCGCTGGTTCCTCTAAGTGCTTAGAAGTTAAAACTGAACAGGTTCAGTGGTCCTTCTTCTGCCATGCGCCTAGAAGATAATGTGAAAAACTTGCACTTTCTTCCTACAGTTTGCCTTTTTCCCCTGATGTATCAAACTTAGAATCTTTTCATGGCCCTCCATTTATGAATCTATCAGGTTGGCAAAGTGGGGCAGGTTTTATAATAAAGTTCTAGTACAACAGAGCCCCACTCAGGTCGTTTTTATATTCTCAGTGGGTGCTTTCATGCTGTAAATTAAGAAGTTGTGCCTGAGACAGTGTAGCCTGCAAAGCTGAAAAGAATGACTTTCTGGTTCTTTAAGAAAAAGTTTGTTGCAGGGCATGTTGGCGCACACCTGTAATCCCAGTGCTTGGGAGGCTGAGACGGGGGATCGCAGGTTCATAGCCAACCTCAGCAACTTAGTGGGGCCCTCCACAACTTGGTTTCAAAATTTAAAAAAAGCTGGACATAGTAGTGCAAACTGTCATCAACCTAGTGAGGCTCTATTTAAAAAAAAAAATATATATATATATATATATATATACACACACACATACATACATATACATACATATATATATATATATATATATATATATATATATATATATATATATAAATAAATAATACGGCTGGGAGTATAGCTTGGAGGTAGAATGCTCCTGAGTTCAATCCTCAGGTCCATAGGTGTAGCTCAGAGGTAGGAGCTCCTCCCTCCACCCAGTTTAATCCCTAATCCCTAGCACCAAAAACAAAAAGCTTGTTGATCCATACTGGGTAACAAATGAGGGACGTGAAGCATAGAGAAGGCAGTGGAGAGTTGTGTTTAGTGTGGGCTGCTGTGGAAGCAATGATCTGGATCAGTGCCATTCATTTGGGAGGTGATCCTGGAAGCACTGGTCAGGGAAGGGGTGGGGCTGCTAGTCATACCGACAAGGGAGGCCATGTGTTTGATGAACAGTTTACTGCCAGCATCCAGGACAGAATCCTCCAGAACACTGCACTGTGGAAAACTAGCTTCAGTGTGATTTCCCCTAGCAGTCTAGACTGCAGGCCACTCCTGGGTATGAAGCGCCCGGGGCCTCCGCCTGCCCGTCCTGCTGCTGCCTGCTGGCGTTGCTTCCGTGGCCATGAGCCCTTTGCAGCAGGCGCGTGGGAGCGTACAGTAGGGAGCAGGGAGGAGGACGCAGAGCAGTGAGTGCCAGGGGCGGTGGGCAGCGCACCAGCTTCTGCTGTTTATACATACTAAAGGGGAAAAGATTGCACATTTTATCCCTGATTATAGCTCTACAGTCCTACTCGTTTTTGTTAGCTCCTTGCTTATAAAGTGGATAAATACAAATACACTTCTTTATGTTCATATTCTTTAGTCTGGTCCTCTTAGAATTGAACTGTAAAAAAATGAAATTTTATTCCATCTTAACATGTTTTGTGCTGAGTGCTTTTCTTAGTCGTGTCCTTTCAGTGAGGTGGCTCCACAGCTCTAGAGGTGGCTGCTCTCATGAATACGTAGCGCCCTGTATCCTAAGCAGAAGACCAAGGTCGCTGCTCATTTGTGCTGATTCTGTCAGAAGAGCAAAAGCATATATTTGGTTACTTTTATACATGCTGCACGTATCCTGTCTAGTTTTTAAGCATTCTTTCCTTTATAAATTAACCATAATTTTTTAGAAATTTACTGTGAAAATAGAATTTCTTGAGTTATTTGAGGGGATGTAGTTTTTTTATATTTTTATTTTTGGTGCTAAATAAATCGTAAAGTAGATCTACTAGATTAATGAGTTTGGAATTAAAATTTATAAGTTTTATTTTGTTTTTCAGTTCCCTTTGCCCTGTCATTTTTGGTCATGAAGTAAGTATTTTACTCCATCTTCATTTAAAAAAAAAAAGAAATAAAGCCGGGCGTGGTGGCGCAGGCTTGTAATCCCCGCGCTTGGGAGGCAGAGCAGGAGGATTGCGCAGGTTCAAAGCCAGCTGCGCTGGCTTAAGAGACCCTGTTTCCAAATTTTAAAAATATATAAAAATAGGTCTGGGAGTGTAGCCTGGAGGTAGAAGGGTTTCCAGAAACCCCAGTACCACCAAAAAGATAAAAAACATAAAAAAAAAATATATATATATATATATAACATAAAGCTGGCAAAAATAATACTTTGTAAAACATGGCCTATTTCTGCTGAGTATTCATATTTGAATATGAATTTTTATTCTCTATAAATAAATGATGTGGGAAGCAAATTATAGCCCCTGAAAGGAAAAAACTATCAAGTATAGTTAATAGGAATGAGCCTTTTTAAATTTAAAATTTCTTTTTGTTACAGTAGGCCGAACCTAGAGGCACTCTACCTCCAAAATATACCTTGAGTCCTGTTTAATTTTTTTATTTTGAAATAGGGTCTTGCTAGGCTGCTGAAGCTGGCCTTAAGCCTGTGATCCTACTGTCTCAGCCTCCGAAGTACTGGTATTAAAGGTGTGGGCCACTGTGCCTGGCTCGGAATGAGCTTTTTTGTTAAGGTGACCAGACACTTGAGTTAAAGCAGTAACAACAAATATTTCTCACTTTTATGGAATGCATTTATGCCTTGTAAAGTAGGCTTTAGTAATTTCTTTCTTTCTTTCTTTCTTTTTTTTTTTTTTTGGTGGTACTGGGTTTCCTGGAAGCCCTTCTACCTCCAGGCTACACTCCCAGACCTATTTTATATTTTTATTTGGAAACAGGCTTCTAACCTGCGCGATCCTCCTGTCTCCGCCTCCCAAACGCGGGGATTACAAGCGTGTGCCACTACGCCCGGCAAGCCTTAGAAATTTCTAAGGTACCAACTTCTCTCATTTTAAATGCTTTCAAGATTTTGCTTTTTAAGCATTTATGTTATAGAAGTTTATGTTTCTAGATTTTTATTTAAAAAAATTAAAATTCAATCATGCTTTTTACAAAACTTCCCAAATGTGCCAGTGTTATAAATGTAGAAGAATGCCCTCTTCGTAGTCATCTTGATGTTTTCCTTTCTTCCCTCTTTCACGCCAGCTGGTTAAAGCAGGTTTGGCACTGGCACTCTTCGGCGGTAGCCACAAATACGCAGATGACAAGAACAGAATCCCAGTTCGAGGAGACCCGCATGTTCTGGTGGTTGGAGATCCAGGCTTGGGAAAGAGTCAGATGCTGCAGGTAGAAAATCAGTCCTTTAGTATTTGAACTTTTGCTTCTGAAAATGTACAAATTATTGTATGAAACAAGTAAATTTTCTCAAAAGAACAGGGTGTTTGTGTTGCAGAGGATCTGATCTGACTAGCCATGTAAGCGAGCTGGAGTTTGTATGAGCAGTGCACAACTTGTATCTGGCCCTGTTTTCAACTTGTGCTGGGCTGCCGTCCCGCCCAGGTCTGTTGAGACATCAGCTCTGATGCAGTGTGGGCCAGTCCCTAATGCCCCCAGTCTAGCAGTGCTTTGTAGTCTCTGTTGTTGTGATGCGGCCTCACCTGGAGCAGAATGAAGGATTGTCCCTTCATACAAGTACGTAAACACTGTGCTGGGCCTCAGGATGGATTCACCGCGGCAATGGTCTGTCTGTACGTCTCCTTGTTCTCCCCACGTCAAAGCAAGGCGCCTCTGTGTCCACTCAGTATTGGTCACGAGACGATCCTGCCAGTGGTTTTTCCTCCTGGGTTTCTGATGGTTCCAGATGGCGCTGTTTGTTAACATGCCCTTGGCATCCTTAGAGTGGTACCCGGTCAGCCAATCACAGCACCCTTATGGTTCAGGGTGCCCACGGCCGCCCTCCCTACCCAGGTGGGAACCGTGGCCAGGCCAGAGGCTCCCAGTGAGCCTTTGTCCTGGAGTTGGAACCCTGACTACCAGAATAACCGTTGGAACTCTGGACATACTGTGGCCAGCCTCTAGCAAACTGAATTAAGAGTCTCCAAGTTGGAGTCTTAGTTTCTGTGCATGTTTAACCCTGCGCGAGTGATGGGATATGCAGCTAGGACCAAGAGCTGCTTTGGTTCGGACGTTGCATCGCATCCCCACTGCGCAGCCTCGCGCGTGGTCGTCCTTCAGCCCCTGCGGGCGAGTGTCAGCATAGTCAGTGTTTTTACTCTGCCTCACATCCTTGTGTGGTTGCTTCTGGCCAGCCGTACCTACCGAGTATGTATGTGTTCCGAGCCCTTGCTGCAGTGTGACAGCTGAGGCAGAGTACCCAGGTGCAGGTAAAGCAAAGTGCACAGTAAAAACTAGGGTAGCACTCACAGTTATCAGCTATTTACATTTTCATTTTTAACTTTATTTTCCTCTGGCCATTTAGTTTCTTGAAAAAACTAACAAGGAAGCTGGGTGTGGTGGCACACGCCTGCAATCCCAGCATTCGGGAGGCTGAGACCGGAGGATTGCAGTTCATGGACAGCCTCAGCTACTTAGCGAGGCTCCTTGCAACTCAGTGAGACCCTGTTTTAAAATAAAGAATAAAAAATAAGGCTGGGGCTGTCACTCGGAGGTCGAATGCCCCTGGGTTCCATCCTCAGACCTGCAAAAACAAAACCTCTCAAGGAGTTGCATGTAGTATGAACTGTGCTGCTGGTTTGGGGCCGCATCACGGAGTCCCATAGCTGTGCCGCACAGGTCCGAGCACAGCACGGATGGAGCTAACCCTGCGCAGCCCGCGCTGTGCCTTGCACTGGGCCCCTGTGGCCGGGCGGCAGGGTCAGCGCCTTGCATACATGATTTCATGTTTTCCTGGAGACGGTGCTGTGATTGCACATCGAGACTCGGAGCTTGATGGGATCCAGGAGCCACGTGCAGCCTGGGGGAGAGCCGGGGCTTAAACAGTCCTGCCCGGCTCAGATGGGGCTGTAACTCTGCTGCTTTTCTGACCCGCCATAGCTTGTCCACTCAGAAGTGAACATGTCCTGAGTTATTTTATTACCTGATATTTAAAGAAGTACTAGAGCCTTTGAAATTAAAATTGCTATTCAGGATTTGCTGTCTGAACTTGAAAAGGAAACATAGAGTGAAATTGTGTGTTCACGTGACCACAGCCCTGGAGTTGGACTGCTTGAGTTTGATTGAATATTGGCTTCCGCCTGCCTTGCTGTGGCTCCTCGTTCACTCTTTGTGGACCTTGATTTCTACATAAGTAAATGGGAGTAGAGACGTTCCTCCGTGTGGGAAGACTGCACACCGAGGCTCTCAGGAGCATGCCAGGCATGTCGCTGACGCTTGTGAGCAGTTGGCTCTTACTTCACTCTCAGCGACGGCTCTTCAAGCCCTTTGTTTCCCCAGGCGGTGTGCAGCGTGGCTCCGCGCGGTGTGTACGTCTGCGGTAACACGACCACCACCTCTGGCCTGACTGTGACGCTCTCAAAAGATACTTCCTCTGGGGATTTCGCTTTGGAAGCTGGTGCCCTGGTACTTGGCGATCAAGGTGAGATAGCAAAGGGAATACTAATAATTCTGTTATTTATTTATTTTTTCTTTCAGTACTGGGGATGGAGCCCAGGGGCGTTCTACCCTGAGCCACACCCCCAGCCTTATTTTTTATTTTATTTTTTTGTGGTACTGGGGTGGAACCCAGAGGCTTTCTAACTCCAGGCTATGCTCCGAGACCTATTTTATACTTTATTTGGAAACAGGGTCTCACTAAGTTGCTGAGAGCCTCACTAAGTAGCTGAGGCTGGCTTCGAACTTGTGTGATCCTCCCGTCTCAGCCTCCCAAGCGCAGGGATTACAAGCGTGCGCCACCACGCCCGGCTATTTTTTACTCTTTATTTTGAAACAGGCTCTCACTGAGTTGCAGAGGGCCTCGCCAAGTAGCTGAGGCTGTCCACGAACTGCAATCATCCTGTCTCAGTTTCCCACATGCTGGCATTACAAGCGTGGGCCACCACTCCTGGCTTTGGAGAATGAGTAGTTTTGCCACATTTTAGCTCATCTCAATTTGAGGGGGATATTTGAGTGATAGTGTATAAAAATCCAGCCGGGCTTAGTAAGAGGGGATCCTCATTGGACTTCACTGTTTAGATCTCTCTTTGTAGCTGGCCAGGGTAGCACACACATGTAATCCCAGCACTTGGGAGGCTGAGACAGGAGGGTTGCAGGTTTGAGGCTAGTCTTAGAAACTTAGCAAGATTCTTAGCAACCTAAAGATAACCTGTTTCAAAACAAAAAATAGAAAAGGGCTGGGGGTGTAGTTCAGAGGTAAAATGTTCCTAGGTTCAGTCCCTGGTACTCTTTCCCCGCACAGTTCTCTTTGTGATGCCTTAATCTTATTTTGTGATGCCTTAACCTTAAACACGTGTTCCTCTGCATGTGAGGGCAGTGCCCAGAGCCCAGGCCAGCCCTGCCAGCTTGCCAGGGACCTCCCTTATTTCTAAATTCAGTTTAATCAACACGATTGACACAGTCGATCACTCTTCTCTTGTGAAGCACTAAAGCTCTGCTTCCCAGGGCGCCCATGCTTTCAGACTTTGACTTCACTTGCTGTAATTCTAGTACACAGAGGCTGGGACAGAAGGGCCATGGGTTCAAGGCCAGCACCACAATTGGACCCTGTTTCAAAATAAAAAATTCAAAGGGCTGAGGGTAGCTTGGAGGTAAAGTGTCCAGTCTCTTGGAGGTAGAGCATTCAATCCTCAGTACCCCTCCCCCAACTGATGATAATAATATAAAAGTAAAATATATTTATTTCCCATTTCAACTTTGAGCTCCAAGGGCTTATTAGGTAGAAAGTAGATATAGACAAGATTCGCCGCAGCAAGGCCTCCAGAGATGATCCCCCTCACCCTAACCTAACTGGTACAGGGAGGTGGGAAGAAAACTAAGGTGGCAAGAGGGTCTCCATTTACTTGTGGTTAGGCCCGCTCTGCGTGGCTCACAAGCCGCCTTCGGCCAGTGGTGGCGCTGTGTGGTGGGGTAAGGGCCGCTGAGTGACCCTGCACGTGCACAGTCAGTACCTGCTGCCTCGGTCGCCGAGGCAGGCCACGCTCTTCCTCCCAAGTCACGCTGTCCTGCTGTCCCCAAAGGACCGAGCTCACGTGGCACCTTTTCCTGGAGCCCTTGCCGATTCTCCTTCCTCTTTAACTACTCCTCTCCAGATAGCCCAGCTTACAGAAGTGGCATCTAGGATTTCTGGAGTACACTTTGTGAATGTCCTTGCCTTACTTCGCCTCTGTGAGCTGAGTCCTGAAGGCTCTTGAGAGTCACACCCGTATCCTCCTCATCTTGTGACCCTCACAGCCACAGACGCGTCCGTGGAAAGTGGTGAATCAACGAGTGTTCCACAAAACTTAGTTCAATAAGACAAATGTATTAGTTGCTGTAAAACAAAGAGTAATTCTCCCTGTGTGATGTTTTATGATTGTAGCTGCTAGAAACAAGTGGAATTAATTCTTTATTGTAGAACAGTTTCAATCTTGTAAGATTTGGAACTTGACAAAAAAAAAATATTATTAGTCTGTATGTCCTGTGGCTGTAGGTATTTGTGGAATCGATGAATTTGACAAGATGGGGACCCAGCATCAAGCCTTGCTGGAAGCCATGGAGCAGCAGAGTATTAGTCTGGCCAAGGCTGGCGTGGTTTGCAGCCTTCCCGCAAGAACTTCTATTATTGCAGCTGCGAACCCGGTTGGGGGGCACTACAATAAAGCCAAGACAGTTTCTGAGAATTTAAAGTAAGTCTCTTCAGATATACTGAGTCCTTAAATCAGTGACACAGTGATCGTTGGCAGAAGCTACAAGCATCTAGTGAATCCACAGAAACGAGCTTCACCACTGCGGAGCAAGACGGTGGCGCTCTAGAGAGGGCTCCCAGGCCGCAGTGTTCTAAATGTTGACGCTCACTGTCGGTAGGGGAGGCGCCTTCCGTCTTGGAGTGACGATGTATGTTCATCACATTCCATTTGTTCCAGTCATTCTACATTTATGAATCCTTCGCACAGAAATAATTATATGAGGACTCAAAGTCTGCCAGAACCCAGAAACAATTTACACTAGTAAGATTGAAGAGTAGGGAATAATGATTACAAGAACGAAAGTGGCTTTGTATGTGATTAGAGAACGTTTGTACTTAACAGTTAAAGACATGTTACACACACACATACACACACACACACACACACACACACACACACACACACACACGTGTCCCGTGTTTGGTGGTTTATATTCCAGTCTCTGTTTCTTCTCCTTTCATGCTTCTTAGAATGGGGAGCGCGCTCCTGTCCAGGTTCGACTTGGTCTTTATCCTGTTAGACACCCCAAATGAACAGCACGACCACTTACTCTCTGAGCATGTGATTGCAATACGAGCTGGGAAGCAGAGACCTGTTAGCAGTGCCACGGTAGCCCGTATGAATAGTCAAGACTCAAATACTTCTGTACTCGAAGTGGTTGCTGAGAAACCACTGTCAGAAAGACTGAAGGTACACGTGTCCTCCTTCACTGTTCAGTGTGGTTTTCAGTGTGAGTGTGACAGGCCGGGGCCTGGTGCCTGCTTCCAATCTCTAGCACCCCCCCCCAAAGTTCAGTGTGTGGCATATTGTAGGGTAGTAATATCTAAACTTTCTTACAAACTTTATATTGATACTAGAGTTTATGTAAACTTATTTGAAGTCGTCTAAGTCAACCAGAATGAGAACTACAATTGTAGTGTTTGGTTTATATGAAGACTCTTAGAATTCTGTGATTATATAAAGAAGTTATTTCAGTAGGAAGATTTTATTTGCTGCTTATCCTTTAATCCTGGGCCTTCTTTTTTTAATCATGCTTTAGGTGGTTCCTGGAGAAACAATAGATCCGATTCCCCACCAGCTATTGAGAAAGTACATTGGCTACGCCCGACAGTACGTCTACCCGAGGCTGTCCGCAGAGGCCGCTCAGGTGCTTCAAGATTTCTACCTGGAGCTCCGGAAGCAGAGCCAGCGGCTGAGTAGCTCACCCATCACCACCAGGCAGCTGGAGTCTTTGATTCGCCTCACAGAGGTTTATTGTTGCATTCATGCTTTTTTTTTGCTTAACAAAGGGGGTACAGTGTGAATTCTCTTTTGATCAAATTTTTGAACAATTGTCTCCATTTTTATTCCTGTGGTGAGACATTAGAAAAGGATTGATAAAAGTTTAGGGTTTGGTCACATCTGTAACACAAAGTATAACCATTCTTTTCTAGGACAGGACCGTCACTTACTATGCAGCCTTCGTATTCTATTAGTGACACTGAAGAGATTCCCGGGGCGTCTGGAAAGTGGCTGGCTACCTAGGGTTCTGGCGCTCCTCTTGGGTGTGGGGACCCTGGGTGTGTCAGTACTTGTTTGATTTGATTACATGACCTGTCTGGAAGGATAGTGCCTGTTTTATTAAGAGCAGTGTCTTTTGTACAATGTGGAATAATACTAAAAGAACTTTGGCAGTTAAAATTGGTTGGGTCACATGTTTGGGCTTTTACTCCTAAAATCTGATTAGCTCCTCTTTGTTGTTTTAACAAACTGGTTAAGTATGATTCCCTGAAAGTCAAGCAAGGGAACCCCAAGTGTATTTCATAATCAAATCCCCTGAAGTAAATACTTTCAGAAAAAGATGTTAGTAGAGAAAAATAAGTTTTATCCAGCTGGGCATGGTGGCACACGCCTGGAATCCTAGTACTTGGGAGGCTAAGACAGGAGGATTGCAGGTTTTTTTTTTTGTTTTTTTTTTTTTTTTTGGTGGTACTGGGGTTCCTGGAAGCCCTTCTACCTCCGGGCTACACTCCCAGACCTATTTTTACATTTTTATTTGGAAACAGGGTCTCCTAAGGCAGCGCGTGCGGCTGGCTTCGAACCTGCGCGATCCTCCTGTCTCTGCCTCCCAAGCGCGGGGATTACAAGCGTGCGCCACCACGCCCGGCTAGGATTGCAGGTTTGAGGACAGCCTCAGCAGTTTAGTGAGACTCAGCAACCTAGCAAGACCCTGTTTCAAAATAAAAAAATATAAAAAGGACTAAAGGGATACTTCAGAGGTAAAATTCCTTGGGCTCAATCTCCAGTGTGGGGAGCCATTAAGGTTTTCCCCTAAAAGAACATTTCTGACTCAGCTGACTGTCCTTCACCCAGAATCAACAAGGTTTGGGGTCATAGAAGGTTCAAAGTAAAAGATCAGGTGGTGATGTTCAAAGTAAAAGGTCTGAGAGAAGATCTGGTGGTGATGGCATGAGGGTATTGTAATGTATGTGCTTTGGATTGGTCTTTATTGTATTCTGGTGGTGATAGCACAAGGATATTGATTGACCTATAACTGTGTAAGTACCTCTAGAGAAATGAACCCATTGTCGGCCAGTAGGAAATATTGACCCGGAAGCAGGGGTTGGCCAGTATAGATATCAACTCAGGAGTAGGCTGGTGCTTCCCCCACATTAGAATTTAAAATTCTTGGAATCAAATTCTTAAGAATTGAATTCTTTCATCCTCACTCCTCTCTTCGGAACCTGTAATTTTGCCGGCTGGCTCCGGCACTCCAGTACCAAAAAAACAAAAACACTTATTATCTGTATTGTACATGAGTTATTTTATACTCAAGTCTTTCCATTTTTTAAATCCTGATTTTTCATATTATAATTTCCCTCCCTTAAAAGTAAGTTTTTATGTATAATAAATAAGCTTAGACATACCACACTATTTTTTTTCTTTCAGGTATTAGGGATTGAACCAGGGGTATTCTATTCCAATGTACATCCCCAGTCCTATTTTTTATTCTTTATTTTGAAACAGGGTCTCACTAATTTGTGGAGGGCGTCATTAAGTAGCTGAGGCTGGCCATGAACCTGTAATCCTCCTATCTCAGCCTCCCAAGTACTGAGATTACAAGTGTGCACCCAGCATATTCTTTATTATCTTAAAATATTGTTTTCTTTCAAAGGCAAGAGCAAGGTTGGAATTGAGAGTGGAAGCAACCAAAGAGGATGCTGAGGATATAGTTGAAATTATGAAATATAGGTAAGATTAAAACTTTAAATGCTGATTTAAATAATATTTCCATCTCAAATTGTATTTTTAATTAGGTCAACTAAAAATTATTTTTATCTAGTCTACTAGATAATTTATTTTCCTTTGGGAAAAAAACTATTTTCTTGGTCTAAAAGATTTCTGGCTGCATAAATCTTTAAGCAGAAATGTTCGAGCTAGGTACAGTGGTATATGCCTACGATCCCAGCTACTCAGGAGGTTAAGGCAGGAGAATGTCAAATTTGAGATTCTTGGCAACTTGGGCCCTCTCTCAGAATAAAAATTACAAAAGCCTGGGGGTGTAGCTCAGTGGTAGATGATTCCTAGTCTCTAGTATGAGAGGCAGTAAGAGAAGAGCGAGGAAGGGGGGAAGCGTTTTGAATGAGTAACAGTCACACTGTACCAAAATCAGTTCAAAATACGTGTTTTGAGAAGTCTTGCTCTTGTCCCGCTGACTTCCACCCTTCCTCTCTACCCAGACGCCATTACTTCCCCATAAATAACATACTGTTTATAGTGCTCTATTGCTGAGAGTGAGAGAGAGAGAGAGAGAGAGAGAGAGAGAGAGAGAGAGAGTGTGTGTGTGTGTGTGTGTGTGTGTGTGTTCTCACACATGTGTGCATGCAGTACCAAGACTGGAACCTAGGGGCATTTTACCTCCAAGCTACACTGTCAGCCCTATTTTATTCTTTCATTTTGAAGCAGGGTCTCACTAAATTGCCGAAGGCCTCACTAAGTAACTGAGGCTGGCCGCAAACCTGCCATCCTCCTTTCTCTGACTCCCAAGTGCTGGAATTACAAGCATGTGCCACCATGCCCAGCCCATTTTTTAAGTTAACAGTATATCCATAGATCTTTTCTTATTGGGACATAAAGCTTTCTTTCTTTTTCTTCTTACAGCTCTACAGTATTCTATTGTGTAGCGACACTGTAGTTTATTTAGCTGTCCCCATTGCTAAAGTCATGAATATTATCCATTGTATTAAAACAGTGTTACATTGAATAATATTTTATATAAGATACTTCTTATTAAGGTAAGTTATATACCTGGATGATAAATTCTCAGAAGTGATATGGGTGCTTGCCAGGGTATATACATTATGATTTTGGTAAATAGGGCTAAATTGTGTCCTTTGCATTTTATATCATTTGATAGACCGTGATTTTTAGAAGGTTGACAAGAAGACAATTCTATCTTAATTAGGCTTATATGTCTACCATATATGTAAAATTTTGTAATTAGTAAAAGCGAAATCTTCGTTATTCTAAGTAGGATTTCCTTCCCTGAGGGGAAAAATAAAAGAGACGTTTTGAGTAGTCATACACTCATATGCTTCAAAGTTCCAGAGTTCAGAACTCTGTATGTAGGAGAGAAAGTTCCTCCTTCCCTAGTTCATTCATTGTGTGTGGTTAAACTCAGGGGCATTCTACTCCTGAGCTATACCCCAGCACCATTTTTTTTTTTTAAATTTTTCTTTATTTTGAAGCAGGGCCTCACTAATTGTAGAGGGCCTAAGCAGCTGAGACTGGCTGCGAACTTGCGCTCCTCTTGTCTCAGCATCCCGGGTACTGGGATTACAAGCCTGCGCCACCACACTGTTTGCCCTTCTCCTACCTAGTTCTTCTTTCTCCTGCCCTAGTGGCAACAAGTATCACTATAATTTTTTGTATGACTTTCAGATACAAAATACCACAAATACATACCTGTGTATTCTTTTTCCTCCTTTGCAAAACAAATGATAGCTTTTATCAAACACATTCTGTGCCTTGTTGTTTTCATTTAGAAAGCATACTGAATGTCAGGCGTGGTGACGCAGGACAGTGAGCCCCGTAGCTGGGAGGCTGAGGCAGAAGGTTGCAGGTTCAAGGCCAGCCTCAGCAGTGTAGCTAGATCCTGTTTCAAAATCAAAAAGGGCTGAAGGTGTAGCTCAGAGGTAGAGTGCCTCTGGGTTCAACCACAGTACTACAAACAAGCAAGCAAGCCAGCGTACTGGGTATCATTCCATACTACTGTCTAGACAGCTTCCCCCTCATCTTCACAACTGTCAGGAATCTGTTTTTCTAAGGCCAAAAGTGTATTAAAGAGTAAATTATTTGATCTTAGATGGGCACAGTGGTACATGTCTATAAGCCCTGTAATCTTGTAAACCTGCCAGACTCAGCAACCTGGTGAGGCCCTTGGCAATTTAGCAAGACCCTGTTCCAAAATAAAATAAAATAGAGTGGGGGTGTAGCTCAGAGGTAGAATGCCTCTAGGTTCAATCTGTAGTACCACAAAAAGAAAAGGGTCATTTTATCTTTTGTTAAGTCGTTTCCATTTCCTCGTAGGTAGATGGGTTGCTGTCTAGCTGCTGAGGCCCTGGGCTTGCGAGGCGTCAGAACCAGGCGGCTCTGCCCAGTTGTTCTGCTTGGCTGTGAATGGAAGTGATGTCTGGGAGCCATGAGAATGGGGCAGGTGCCAGCCTGGGGCCGCGGCTGGCTTCTTTGTCAAGAGGCCTGTGCTCTGATGGTCACCGCGGTACTGTGGAGAGCAGCACACAGCTCTGGCACATCCGCTCTTAGTAGGGCCAGCTCTGACAGCGGGGCTAGGATGGTGGTGGGCAGATCCCTTTCCTCTGAGTTACGCCATAAGCTGAAGGCCTCAAGCACAGCAGATCTCGGATCCCAGATAAGAAGTTTCCAAATGTACTCTCCTCAGAACTGCTAGGTCTGGTCTTCAGTGCGCTCCCTCCAAGTTGTGTGGTACTCTCCTCAGAACTGCTAGGGCTGGTCCTCAGTGCGCTCCCTCCAAGTTGTGCGGTACTTCTGAGCAGCAAGTCATTGTTCCCCTTTCCTGCTAGGGAGAGACTGTGCCTGGTTTGCTTGTCCTCGGGTGGTACTGGCTATACTGACTCTTTCTGTTCCTCTGCTGCCTCCTGAGCAGTGGCCTGCAGCTTGACTCTGTTTTATAGGCAGCCTGTGGGAGCCTGGGTAGGAATCTTTCTTTTTATGTCAGTGTGTTAGAGTTTCCTAGCCGCAGTGAGGAAAAAGAGTAGCTAGATTCCAAATAATTGGAATTATCTAGTATTATTTCCATGGTAGAGATGAAGGCCCAGTTTAACACTGAGATTCGACTGTGAATTATCTGTTATACTTAACATGCCTTCTCCTTAGTCTAGGCATGAACCTTCTTTTTCTCATCACCCCAGTGTATTTCCAGGACCTAGCATCATACCTAGCACACAGTAGGCCCTCACTAAATGCTGCATTGATGCTAGAGTTGACTTTAGAAAAAGCAAAGTAACTTTAGGCCTGGAGCAGCCTATGTCAATAAGCACAGTCAACAGTTAATATTGACCTAGTTTCTGACACATTTCTTACGAGAAAGAAGCAGGTGTCAGGTTAATCATTACAGCTTGGAATAAGAGTATACTATATTTCAGGGAGGGAAATGCTCATATATTTTGTTTTGTCACTTATTGCAGTCTTATTTGAATGACTCAATTCCTATTCGTACAGTTTTTTCTCTATAATAGGCTCTTAATGTATTCAAGAAACAAAGTGAAAATTGATTATAACCCTTTAAGATCATGTCCAGGAGCTCTGTGAGGGAAGGGGTTCACTCTCAGCCCACACTTAGCAGGTGACTGGTATGTGTTTGGATAACACTCTTGGATAAGCAGTCTCTTTGCCTGTTAACCTGGCTGAGTTTGGACCTTCCCCACGGGACAAGAAGGGAATTGGGGATGGAGCTGGGCAGAGGCTGCTTGGCGGTATCTCTCACTCATAGGTCTCCAAACTTACTTGGCCCACTGCCCCTTTTCATAAAAAATAATACTCAATCCCCCCTTCCCCCACGGAAATTTACCTTCTCTCCAGGAATAAACAGAAGGATGCACTACAAATACATGTTCTTTTATGTACCTGTATTTTGATCTAGCACCCCCCGGGGCAGTATTGCCCACTTTGGGAATCTCTCCAGTTGGTATTTTGAGACTTGCCATTAAAACTGTCGAGTGCATATTTCTTGATGACATTGAAAAATAAGAGAAAGCAGAAGAGAGAGCAGGAGGTGCTTTCTGACCATCACTGGAAGCCAGTGTAGTCAGGTTTATTTTCATAGTTTTGTTTATTTATTTGTAATTTGGTACTGAGGATTAAACTCAGGGTCATTCTTAATTTTTTTTTTTTTTTTTTGAAACAGAGTCTAAGTTGCTGAGATTGGCTCTGAATCTGTGATCCTCCTGTCTCAGCCTTCCAAGCACCAGGATTCAGGTGTGTGCCACTGACCTGGCTAAAAGAGTATTTTTAAATGCATTACTTAGCCAGATGCCCCTCTAGGCAATGAGCATACACCTTTACCAAGTAAAGTCTATATTTATTTAGATTTTTTTCATGACTCAGAAAGAATGTTCCAGGTATTTATATTGTAGTCTATAACTCTGTGTTTTTATGCATTCTCTTTTTAAATTTAGAAATTTCTTAAAAACATACTGGGCGTGGTGGCACATGCTTGTAATCCCAGTACTTGGGAGGCCAAGACAGAAGGATCTTGCAAGTTCGAAGCCAGCCTCAGATACTTAGGTTCTCAGCACCTTAGTGAGACCTTATTTCCAAATAAAATATAAAATAGGTCTGGAAGTGTAGCCTGAAGGTGAAATGGAAAGCCCCTGGGTTTCATCCCCAATAACTAACACATAACACACACACACACACACACACACACACACACACACACACACTTCTTAAAAGCAGTAACTGTATCCAAAATGTTTTTAACCTAAGTAAGTTTATACCATAGTGAATTTCAGAGTGGCTTCTCAATAAACACAAGTGGGAGTCTTTGCTAAGTGAGCTTCATGGCTACTTCCACATTTTTCTTCTAAACCAGAAGCCCAGGACCAAAGTTTCTACTGCCATACCACATTGGATGACTTTTTCTTTTCCTCCCTTTAAGCATGCTGGGAACTTACTCTGATGAATTTGGGAACCTAGATTTTGAGCGGTCCCAGCATGGCTCTGGAATGAGCAACAGGTCGACAGCAAAGAGGTTTATTTCTGCTCTGAACAACATTGCTGAAAGAACTTACAATAATTTATTTCAATTTCAACAACTTCGGCAGATTGCCAAAGAGCTGAACATTCAGGTATGATAAATACTCAATACATTTTTTGGAAATGATTTCAGGAGCCTCATTAATGTATATAGAATCAAAATAGTTTTTGTTTACGGTTCATACCCACCTCTTCTCAAAGGCTTGCCAGCGTCTTCACAGCTAGAGGGAAGCGTTGGAGCGGAGCGGCGAGCTGTCACGGTGCTTTCCTGGCGGCTCCTGTGGGCAAGGATCCTAAGTCTTTGAACCTCAGTTTCCTCTTCTGCTAACTGGTTTTAGGAAAATCAGTGTAATTGCACTTCAAACATGCAAACCCGTTTATATGTAAAGTTATTTAATTGTAAAAACTAGCCTGCTTTTTATATCTTTAGCTAAGACAAATACAAGATGCTTTGCATACTGGGATACTGTAAGAAGTACAAGTAATTTTATTTGCTTAAGAAATTTGGTAACTGTATATTACTTTTGAAGAAGTTAATCTTAAAAGTCATTTCAGTGTATTATGTACTAGGCTAATAACTCTTTTGATGTTTTCTTCTAGGTTGCTGATTTTGAAAGCTTTGTTGGATCACTGAATGACCAGGGTTACCTCTTGAAAAAAGGCCCAAAGGTTTACCAGCTTCAAACTACGTAAAGGGACTTTCCAAGTCAGGGGCCCCTGGGTTTATTATTAGCTTAAAGCCATCTCAATAGCAGAGTCTATGCGAAAAGCAAAAAAAAGCAAAACCTGCTCTCGAAAAGATGATGACCCAAAAGTATTGTAATAGGTAAAAAGTTAGCTGTGGCCAACTAATTTAAGTGGTAAGTCATGTATTAATGTTCTCAACTTCTCTAGAAAGATAAAAGTAATTACTAATGTTATTTTACCTAAATTATGTTATTTATAGGTATATTTTTGGCTTGTTGTATTTTTATGAATATTTCTACTTGCATATCAGATGTCCATCAGGTTAAGCATTCAGATATTTAAACAAATGAGCATGTCTTTGTTCCAATAAAACTTTATTTTTTAACACTAGAATTTGAATTTCATAAAATGTTCCTGTCAAGAATACAAAATACTCATGATTTTTAAATCATTTATTAATCACAGGCAATGGGTCTGATTTGGCCCACAGGTTATAATTTGTAGACTCTTGGTTGTAAACAGTAGAACTTGACTCATCAGAAGGAGTTTTGGGGCAGTTTTGGCTAGCCTATAGACGTGAAAGGAGGCTGGTGATCCACGAGTAAAACCATGCCTTAGGGCTGGCCCGCAAAGGGAGCTGCTAACACCTACCACCCAGGTCTAGAGGAAAGTCTCCTGCCTCCACGCCCGCTGATGCCAGCTGGGTACCAGGAGCAGGAAAGCCACAGAATGGCCACCACACCAGAACTGCAACAAGGCTCTTCACGGGGCTGTCTTATAGCGCCGAAATCCAAAGAGAAGTCTCATACAGAAGCATCTGATTGAAGGTGGCTAGGTTTTATGTCCCTTCCTTAGGATGCGACAGATTTTTCCTGTTTCTATTTCAGAAAGGCAGGACAAATAAGTCCGGAATTTTCTTTTTTTTTTCTTCTTTTTTGAGGTACTGGGGATGAAATTTAAGGGCATTCTACCTCTGAGCTACACCCCCAGCCCTATTTTCAATTCATTTATTTTGAAACAGGGTCTGAGTTGCAAAGAGCCTAAGTAGTTGAGGCTGTCCTCAAACCGTGATCTTCCTGTCTCAGCCTCCCAAATTCTGGGATTACAAGCATGCACCATCACGCCTGGTTGAATTTTCCGTGTTTTGTTAGAGAATCCAAATGTAATTGGGCTGCCAGCCAAACTACCGTCCATATGTATGTAGCCAATAAATACTGTAACATACAAGAACTCAGGCAATTGTTAGAAAACCTACCAAATTATCACTTGCAGCAAATCAAGTGAAAAGACTTTTTAAAAGTCAGTGTACACTGAGTATTTAACCAAAATAGGATAAAAAGTATTGGTCTTACATTGAATACTCAAAGATGATAACTAAAATGACTGTGGGATTATTGCCATAGAATACAATGTCAATGTCAAGATCTAAGTTTTAGAAAAGGAGGAAGAATATAGATTATAATGTAGATACTTGGGCTGGGGATACAGCTCAGCAGTAGGGCGCTGCCTAGCATGTACAAGGCCCAGGGTCGAGTCCCTGCAGCACACATAGAAAGTGGACGCACCCTTAAAAAATTAATTAAATATTTTATCTTTTTTTTTTTTTTTTAACCAGAACTAGGATTGAACCCAGCGGCTAGATACATCTGAGCTACACCCCCAGCCCTATTTTTTATTCTTTATTTTGAAACGGGGTCTCACCAAGTTTCAGAGGGCCTCATTAAGTAGCTGAGGCCGTCCACGAACCGTGATCCTCCTGTCTCAGCCTCCCAAGTACTGGGGTTACAAGCGTGGCCACCACGCCTGCCTAAGTATTTTATCTTTAAAGAAGAAGTTGGGGGTTAAAATTTAATCGGAGCTGAAGGAGCTGATCTACTATTAGAATTAAGAGTGTATTGTTTCACAAAACTCAACGCAGTAGCGAAAGGAGTAGACATGAAAGAAAGCAACTACACGAATTCATCGTAATTCAAGGAGAAAATAAGGACCTTCCATGTAGGCTATTACATAGTTATAAATTTTTGGGAAAATGATAGAAGCCTAATTTATCAGAAGAAACTGCTCCATATTTTCTTAGATTCTATACTGTTTGGTACTGACTAATTACAGGACCAAACTAACTAAAGTTGGTACTTCTCCCCTGCAATCCCTTCCTTCCCTCAAATCATTACCAAACCTCCAGCCACAGACCCCAACAGTTACTGTCACTTCCTGCCTGATAGGGGCCTTCCCACCTACTAGCGGGGCACAGCGACAGGCTCGCCCAGGCCTTCCTCTCCTGCCCACGCCCCTGCCGGGCTTAGCCGGAAACCAAGTGTGCCCAGGAAGAGCCTAGATCGCCGCTTCCAGTGGTGTTTTCAGGACAAAATTATCCTTTCTAGCTGGGCATGGTGACGCACACTTGTAATCCCTGCACTTGGGAGGCTGAGACAGGAGGATAGCACAGGTTTGAAGCCAGCCTCAGCTACTTAGTGAGGCTCTCAGCAACTTAGTGAGACCACCTGGGTCCCACCCCCAGTACCACCACACACACACAGAATTATCCTTTCTACAATGCTAGTGCAGAAATTTTAGCTTTTCAGTATCAGTATTTCAATGTGCATAAGAAATTGCAGGTGACCCTCATAAAATACTCGTCCATAATATGTCCAGTTTCAACTTTAAGGTGGGGGTGCAGGGACCCGGCTGGAGCAGAGAGAGGCAGGAACTCTTCCTGTTCAGTGTGACACTGGCTGGGATGTAGTTGAGTGGAGCTGCACAGCCTCCCTCCCCAAGAAGGCAGTGTCAACAGGTTAATACTGGTGTGTAATGATCACTTAATGATGAACTGATTCGTGATTTTTGGGTTTTCTTTGAACAGGCAAGTTTTGTGTAAGTTTACCCATAAAAAAAAGCAAAGGTAATAACGTAACTTACATTTACAATTGTTGGGAGGATGAAGTGGGAAAATACAGTACAGCTTATAGAAGAGTGAGCACTCCTTCCATATAGTTTGCTATTGACATTTCCCATTATTTCTATTTTTGGACATAAGATGTATAGACTCATTCGATGCCCCCCAAACAAGGAAAGGTGCAGAGAGCTGGTACTTACCGTTTCGATACCAAACACTCATATTTTGAACCTGCCCCAGGAGCCTGGAGCGCCGCGCACCGCGGGGGGGGCGGGGACGGCCTCCCTCCCTCCCTCCCTTCCCCGCGGTCGCCCCGCGCGGCAGCGCCTCCCGCGGCCGCCAGGGGGCGCCGGGCGGCGGCGCGGCTGTCGCAAAAGCGTCGCGAGGGCGTCCTCGCTCGGCGGCCGCGGCCGCCCATATAAGCGGAGCGCGCGGCGGCCCCAGCCAGGATGGAGGCAGCGGCGGCCGCGGCGGCCCGGCCCGGCGCGGGCGGCGTGGCGGGGCGGCTGGCGGGCGGCCCGCGCTGCTGAGCGCTCGGCCTGCGGCCATGCTGGCGTGGCGCGCGGCGCGCGGCTCGTGGGGGGCCCTGCGCGCGGCCGCCTGGGCGCGGGGGGCGCGGCCGGCCAAGGCGCGCTCGCGCGGGCTCCTGCCGCCGCCCGCGGCCTGCTGCCCGCGCCGGTGGCTGCGCCCGGCCGCGCCCGGCCCGCGGGCCCACTGCTCGGGCGCGGGGAAGGCGGCCCCCGGGCCCGCGGCGCGAGCGGAGGCGCCGGGCGGCCGCTGGGTCCCGGTACGTGGCGGGCCGGGCCGGGCCGGGCGGGGTGCGGGGTGCGGGGTGCGGGCTCCGCGGCCGGGCCTCGAAGCCCCGCGGGAGCCGCCCGCCCGAGGCCCCGCACGCGCCGCCCCGGTCCAGCCGTTCTTAATCTCCTGGCGGGATCCCCACGGCCAGGGCAGGGGCGGGAAATCCTCGAGAGGGACCGGGCCTTCGCGAGGGCAGGGCTGGCGCTGTCCTTTGACCTCTGGCGGCCGGACACGGTGGGAGGATGGGGGCTAATTAAAAGTCGCTTAGTTGGCGATTTCAAGATCCGTGAGCCCCGAGTTATAGAGGACGAGTAGCGCTGTGTTTGAGGTAACGAGGGAAATGCTTATCCACTTACCCGCTGGACCATTTCCCAGGCAGCCGATGCAGGGCGTGAGTGGGAGCCAGCCCTTGATGTCATGTTAGCAGGGCCGTGCAATTATTACATCTTCAATTGTTAGGTCTCCGGCGGGCCCTGGGCTGCTCTCCTGCAGCGGCATGGGTCGAAGTGGCCTCCGCTCCCCTTCGAGCTGCCCGTGTGGGGCTTTGGTTCCTGGGTGCTGTGAAGCTGCCCTGGCCGAAGCCCTTCCCAGAACGGCAGTGGTTGGTCGAGTATGCCACAGGTTATCTGGTTGGGTAATCTGAGACTAGTTTTCCGAATGGTAACTTGGGGACTTTGATGAATGTACAGCTTTATTATAACCGAAAAATTGTATGCAGAACGCGAAAAAACCTGTCTTCGCGGTTGCATTAGCATTCAGATATGCTTGTTAATTCACTAAACGAAATGATGGGTCCGTTGGCAACGTTGTGTCGGTTTAATTTTGCTCCCACAGATAACCCCCGAGATTAATTTTAGGACTCTTCATTCCGATTCTTTGCTTCGTTAACCCATTTTCTCACTTGCGAACTGCCTGTCTCTCCCTCAGTCCCTTCTGTGAGCTGCTGTAACTTTGGGTGGTATTTGACCCTGTGCCACAGTCTAGTCAACAGACTTTATCATTTTTTCCTCTGGATTCTGAAACACTGATCTTTGAACTCGTTGTGGAATATATTCTGAGAACGTTTTTTGTATGATTATATAATGAGGTCCTGTTTTCAATTTTTTTTAAAAAAAAAGTGTCCAGAGCAGAGGTCTGGTATTAATCCTTGTTTGTGGAACTATTTGACATTCTATAGCTTTCTGGGAGTATTTGAAACTTGACCCCAACCCCTGCCACCCAATTATCCCTGTAAGCTGAGCTGCTTTCTTCTTGTTGGGGTCTCTTTATAAGTATGTACTTAATGTCTGCAGAATTCCTTTTCTTACAGTGTTGGTTTTGGATTTTTTTTTTTTTTTTTTTTTTTTTAGTGGTACTGGGGGTGGAACTCAAAGGCTTTCTGCCTCTGGGCTATACTCCCAAACCTATACACTTTATTTGGAAACAAGGTCTCACTAAGTTGCTGAGAGCCTTACTCAGTAGCTGAGGCTGGCTTCGAACCTGTGCGATCCTCCTGTCTCAGCCTCCCAAGCTCGGGGATTACAAGCGTGCGCCACCACGCCCAGCTTGGTTTTGGATTTTCAAAAGATGCTTTTGGAAATGAGCTCTTCCACTTTTTTCTAAAGCAAAGTTAACTAAGCTTCAGGCAACCTGGTTACTGATTAAGAAGCAGTTAAGAAAGGTTAGTTCTTTGAAGAGAAAGAAAGCCTCATGGGGTGATATTGCAGTCTTGATTCCGTGGAGGAGGAATGCTTTAGGGAAAGGCATTTTCTTGTTATTTCTGTACCCTGTTGGGCAGGTGTCTTAGCTCTGCCGAGACTTTTTCAAGTTGAAATAACCTATCATAAATCAGATCTGTTTGGCAAGGAAGGTTTTTTACTCAGAGCAGCTGTCAGAGCCCTTTTGTTAGTGCCAGCTTCAAACAGCTTGGCTCCAAAGGAGGTTTCAAGGAATGATAGCTCCAGGGTGGGAGCTGTGAAAGCCCTTGGTTTCTGCTTGGGAATCTCAACATTCTCGTGGCTGTTTATTTTGTGGACCTGAGGGTTGAGACCGGGGGCATTCTCCCTCTGAGTTACACCCCCAGCCCTATTTTATTTTTTATTTTGAAAGTCTCACTAAGTTGCAGAGGGCCTAAGTTGCTACGGCTGCCCAGAAACTGTGATCCTCCTGCCTCAGCCTCTCAAGTGCTGGGATTATAGACCTGCACCACCACCCCCAGTTCCTTAGCTGTAGAACAGGTTTACAAATTTTTATTTACAAGTATCTCAGAGAAATGAAACGTGCCTCTGACTTAGTGATAAGGTTATAGAGTCAAATCTGGGTTTTTCCCTCCTCTTCATTCATACCTCTGTAGAGCGTGACAGTATCCTTTTGATGGATGTGTGTAAGGAAATGAGGGAGGTTGGTTGGTTGTAGTCATTTTTGTGTGTTTGTGGCATTAGGGATCTAGTCCTGGGGCATTCTACCTCTGAGCTACACCTCCCAGCCCTTTTTATTTTTAATTTTGAAACATAGTCTATCTAACTTGAGAAGCTTGGAACCAGTGATCTTCCTGTCTCAGCCTTACAAGTACTGGGATTACACACTGGTGCCATCGACTTGCAGCGTCTGAAGCCAGGATGCCTAGGGTTGATAATTTGATAAGTTGGCTTTTTTTTTTTCTGAAACCAATTTGTCTACTTACAAGAACACTGGGAAGTTTCACTTTTAAAAGCAGTATTGAAATTTCAAAATGTTAATAACAAAGTCAAGTTTAAGGCTTAACTATGTGGTAGATAATACACTTGTTTCTCTTCTCTGTTTAGAACAAGACTATATATGTGTGTATGTACTAAATTTAAAGTTTATGTAGCCTTTTACTCTTAAGTTTAGTACGTATATTTTTCTGATGGATGGAGCTGTTTAAAATGTGAACGTGTATATTGCATTTAAACTTTGTTGTCTCTGTGTTTCAGTATGAAAATCCATGGACAATCCCAAATATGTTGTCAATGACGAGAATTGGCTTGGCCCCAGTTTTGGGATATTTGATTATTGAGGAAGATTTTAATGTCGCACTGGGAGTCTTTGCTTTGGCTGGGCTAACGGATCTGGTAAGTTGTGAAAGCACTCTCCTTTTCCTCCCTTCTAATCGCATGGTCTCTACTACTGTCCTGAAATAGCAAAGCCTTCCTCAGCTTTTCCTTGGAAGGAAATCCCCAAGCGTAGGGACCTGACTTTAGCATCTGTGTGGAACTGTTTGTTTTATGATCTCAGGGAGGAAGTAAAGGTTGTAGAGAGGGGTAAGAGGGGGCATTTCTTACTGTGGGAGCAAAAAATAACCTTAAAAATCCTCAGGAGCTGAGTGCTTGCTTTAGGGATAGAAATAAAGAAGGGAAGCCATGAGACTTTTTTGCTATTTGTTGTGATCAAAAGTACTCCATCTGCAAGAAGAGTTGATTTTCCCAGTGGGGAGGGACACAGTGCCCTGTGGTTAGTGGCCTAGGGAGCCAGGAGGGGACCAGGGACTGTGGAGGCCTGCGCTCTGTTCCGTACCCTCCGGGGCTCTGCAGAAGGCCTGCCGTGCCTAGGCAGCGGTGTCCTTGAGCTCTTTCGACCAGCATGTCAGTTACGGGAGGGGGAGGATTGACTTGAGTGACCTCAAGTTAAAGCTGGGAAAGTAGTTTTATTAACAGAAGGCTACTGATACTTTTGTGGGCTGCCCAGCTGTCATCAAGTGTGACATTATTTATGTTTATCATCCAATTTGCTTTTATAAAGGCTTTGAAATAAGCCGAACATGGTGGCACGCACCCGTAATGCCAGGATTCAGGAGACTGAGATAGGAGGATCACAGGTTTGAGCCTCAGCAACTTCATATGACCCTGTCTCAAAATAAAACACAAAATAGGCTGGTCTATAGCTCAGAGGTAGAATGCCTATGGGTTCAACCTCTAGTACCAAAAAAAAAAGATAAAAAGGACAATTAGAAATTGCTTTGAAAACCACATGTCCTAAGAGAGTTGGGAGGAGTGGGGAAGAGGTAGAGGAAAGTACAAGTCAAGGCAAAGTTAGCGTGTGAAAATAGATGTAATACTTGTTTTTTGGTGGTTTTTTTTTTTTTTTTTTTTTTTCTTTTTGGCAGTCCTGGGGAACAAACCCAGGCACTGGTCCTGCGCTCTACCACTGACCTGCGTTCCCAGCCCACAGTTCTCCTTGTACAGGGCTGGTTGGGATGCATGGGAGCACCCAGAGAGGCAGCGTTAATTTGGTGCCTCTTCAAACCAATTTATGTTTGAAAAGCTTTGCTCAACTTTGATGTAGTGAGAATAGAAGCTCATTTTCTGTAAATTGCATCCCAACTTTCTTTGCAATGTCAGCTAATCCTTTGGAGGTTCCTGGAACCAGACTCTACCTGCCTGGTGGCGTGGCATTGGTGAGCGGTACAGGGCTAGCTGGGCTCGTGAAGGGCAAGCGAGGGACAGCGCCCGCGCTGCTGCGAGGCCTTCCAGCGGCGTCAGGCCCAGCCCTCGGGTTGGCTCTGGCCTTGCTTTTCCCGAGGTCAGCTCCTGTTTGTCATCGCCTCCTCCCTTTTCAGTCTCCTCCCGCCTGCTTTTATTTCTCAAGGCCCCCAGTCATTAGCGTGCTCTCCAAGTCTGCCAGAGGTCATCATACTGATAAGGAAATTTTTATGTAAGAGACAAGAATTTTTTTAGTTATTGGTTCACTTTTTTTATCTGCTAGCTTGTTGGGTATATTGCAATATTCATTGCATGGAAGAGACGCTGCGCGAACATTTTCTAAGTGTGTCAGGTGTGTGTGGCAACCTGAGTTCGCACTTCACGTTTATTCCACGGAGGTTTTGATAACTCCAGGCTGGCCACCGAGCCCATGGGCAGACAGCTGTGAGCAGGGATGGAGGGAAGGGTGTGGTCTGGACGGCATGTGGGAAAGGCTGCGGAGGAGGGAGGAGGCGCAGGCCGCTGGAAGGACGCCTCTCAGCGCGCGGGCTCTGGCGCTGCTGCTGGCGTGGGCTGGAGTTCAGAGTTAGAAGTGAACGGGTTGGGATAATGTTTTGACGATAACGTTATGTCGGTAGACTGGACATGTGGAGTGAAAGAAGAGTCACATAGGAACATTGGACTTTGGGTTATTTACTTTATCCTCTTTTTAAAAACCAGGTGCATTGAGGTAAGATTCTCTGGAATGGGCAGCATTTGGGAGAGGACAGGCTTTAGGGAGAAGTGCCAAGAATTGTGGTGCCTGTCCATTAGAGGCATCAGCTGAGCGCGTGGGAAGAATTTGTCATTATGGAGGTACAGGTTTAGGAGCCATCACATGAGGCTCATTGAAGTGCAAGCTGGGTGTGGTGGTGCCTGCCTGTAATCCCAGTATTTGAGAAGCGGAGACAAAGGAGGATGGCTGGTTTGAGGACAGCCTCAGCAACTTAGCAAGGCCCTCTGCAACTTAGAGAGACCCTGTTTCAAAATAAAGAATAAGGCTGGGCGTGATGGTGCACACTTGCATGTAATCCCAGCACTTGGGAGGCTGAGACAGGAGGATCGCACAGGTTCGAAGCCAGCCTCAGCTACTTAGTGAGGCTCTTGGCAACTTAGACCCTGCTTCCAAATAAAATATAAAAAATAGGTCTGGGAGTATAGCCCGGAGGTAGAAAGCCTCTGGGTTCCACCCCTAGTACCACAAAAAATTAAATAAAAAGTAAAAAGTAGTTCTGGGGTGTAGCTCCAAGGTGTAGTGCCTGCATTCTATCCTCAATACTGGAAAAAAAATACACACACACACACACACACACACACACACACACCCAAAAAAAAAAAAAAAAAGAATAAAAAATAGGTCTGGAGTCTCACTCAGAGGTAGAATGCACCTGACTGAATTCAATCCCTAGTACCACACACACATAAAGATAGAGAAGTGGGTGAACCACCTGGTCTCAAGTAAAACACGAGGATTGAGGGACAGGGAAGTGAGCTACAGTGTGGCAATGAGCAGACGCCAGGAGGGCGCTGAGGGAGGCTGGTAAGGAAGGCAGAGAACGGCAGGGAGGCGTGCCCCGGGGTGGGGGGGTGCCCCGGGAGGGCGGGCGTGGAGTCTGGGATGCGGGCTGGGTGGGCAGTGTGAGGTGTGGCCATGGTGGGTGCTGTTAGCTGATTACGAGTGACAGGTAAGAAGGAGCGACAGAAGGGGAGGTGAGGACGGAGGAGGCAGGTCACACGAGGTGAGGGCCCGCGCTGCAGCTGAGGGTGCGCGGGTCGGTGGATTTGGTGGGGGATATAAAACTGCTAACAGTCTAGGTTTCCTCAAGGAAAATCTAGAGGTGGTCACGGCTAGCATGAGGATTCAGGAGAGAGGAAGTAGGGCTGAAGAGAGAGGACGGGCCTGGGAGAGGAGGCAAGTGCAGTGGGGGCCCGGCATGCCGAGGTCGGGGGACACTCGGGGCCAGGAGTTGGGAGGAGACCTGTCGGCCCAGTGTGCTTTCTGGAGCCGTGTCCAGCAGCAGTTGGCGCGCAGTCCCAGGGTGCAGGTGGTTGTTTCTGGCAGGGCTAAGGGAGAGTGGCTTGAGGACGTGTCGGTGTCCACCAAGGGAAGAGACGAGGATATTATGGACCTTGGAATCCCAGTGTGAGAGCTCTGGTGAGAACAAGAGGCTGATGCTGTAAAAAAGAAGCAGGCAGCAGGTTAAGCCCCCCTGGGGCCAGAAACTGAACCAAAAGCTGGAGCGCCAGAGCCCAGCTCGCACTCGACGTGCATCGCCTCTACTGCTGAAGAATGCGTCGGGTCTCCAGCTGAGATGCTAATAGGGAGTAACTGCTTGTTTTGAAGAAGCACTAAGTACCGAGCACTGAACAGGTATCAGTTTTCTGTGCTGGCGACACCCAGCCGTTTGGGCTGGGCAGTCACACCTCTCTTCTAGACGAGCAACTCGCGAGTGCCCAAGGTCCTGCAGCTAGTAAGTGGCAGAGCCAGGCCTTGAACAGCTCAGCTGCGCACACCGCATTCTTAGCCCCTGAAGCGTGCTCTCGCTGTCTCCTTGAGCTCACTGGGATGCTTGACATTTGGAGGACTTTCTCATTCTTTAGAGTACTGTGTTTAATTACATATAAATCTTATTTCGCCCCCTAGAAATAGGAATCGAGAAATCAAACGTTTGTTAAAGCTTGAAGTTAAATAAAATGAGTAAACCAGATGGGGCGGCACATGCCTGTAATCCCAGTACTTGGAGGCTGAGACGGGAGGATAGCAGGTTTGAGGCTAGCGTCAGCAACTTAGAGAGGCAGCAACTTAGGGAGACCTTGTTTCAAAGTGAAAAATTTAAAAAGCTGGGGGTGTAGCTCAGAGGTCGAATGCCTGTGGGTTCAATCTCCAATTCTAAAAAACAGTAAAAAATGAGTAAAAGCCAGGTAAAGATGGGGGTAAAACAGCCCATGAACCTCGCTTAGTGTGTATGGATAGCGTTTGGTTTTAGTCCTTCTCTTTGTGAAGTTAGGCTGGGGACCTATATTTTTATGGTAAATGCTGGCAACTAGTTACTTTTTTTTTTTTTTTTTTTTTTTTTTTTTTTGGTGGTACTGGGGTTCCTGGCAGCCCTTCTACCTCCGGGCTACACTCCCAGACCTATTTTTACATTTTTATTTGGAAACAGGGTCTCCTAAGCCAGCGCGCGCGGCTGGCTTCGAACCTGCGCGGTCCTCCTGTCTCTGCCTCCCAAGCGCGGGGATGACAAGCGTGCGCCACCACGCCCGGCTCTAGTTACTGTTTTTAAAAGCTCTGGCAGATCAATTAAAACCAGGCTTTAGGCCTCCTCCTTTGGCTTGCTGGCAGCTGTTTGACGTCTGCTTTAAACTATCTGTTTCCAGTAATAAGTCATAGAAATGAGTATCCGGATTTTAACTAGGCCAGATACAGAGGACTGAGGTTTTTATCCAGTACATGCAATGCAAATATAACAGTGGTACTGAACGCAGTAAATTCCAACGTTGAGAGTAAGTTAGAACGTAAGGAGCCGGGTCGTATTAAAGAGTAAAGAGGGAGGGGGAGATCGGCCGCAGCAGGGAGCCGGCCTGGCGAGTTCAGGCTCTGTTGCCATGCTTTCCTGAGTGTGTGTGGGTTCCTTACATTTCCAGATTTGTGTCTGGTTTCATCCCACAAAGGGACATTGTGAAAACGGGGAGATAAAACGGAAGGCCTTGGGGATAAACCATGGAGGTATTTTCAGGCCATTTGCTAATTTAAAAGTGAAGTGTATCACTGAAAACATAAGAATGGGGATAAGAAACAGATTTTGAGAGTTGTTATTCTGGTATCTCTAACTTCAAAATATCTACCTGTTCCTATCATGACATTTATAAAACAAACACTTCTATTTTCAGTTGGATGGATTTATTGCTCGAAACTGGGCCAATCAAAAGTCAGCTTTGGGAAGTGCTCTTGATCCACTTGCTGATAAGATACTTATCAGCATCTTATATGTTAGCTTGACATATGCAGATCTTATCCCAGGTAAGAATGCCATCCTGCGTACTTGTCAATAGCATAGGTAAGAGCCACATTCATCAGCTTAGGATTTCTCGAGAGACATAATTTTAATCCAAAATTATATTTTTGAACTTTAAACTATTTCCCTAATTTTTAGTTATTGAATTGTTTTGCTTATCAAAATGGACTTTTTTAAAGAATTTATGTCCTTTTACTTATAGAAGCAGTGTTTTCTTAGTAAGATTGTTTAAAATTAAAGTTAAACAAATATTTCCTAGTGCCAATCCATATTACTCTAGAATCTTTCATGCTCTAGTATATGTTTTTAGTGCCTAGCTTTCTGAGAAGTAATTTAAATTTTTTCCTGTCTCTATCTTTAAGTTTAATTATAATATGAACTCTGAAGTCATAAATATATCTGTAAAATTTCACGCTATTAATTTAGACATTCTTGTGCAGTTTTCAAATCATACCTAAAGTTTATACATTATCTCAATACTTTTTCTAACAACATTTTATGATCTTTTGCTTTGCGTTTTGCATGTACCTTTCTAGTTGCTTATCTTCTACTTCAGCTGTATTTCTCAAATCGATTTTTCTCTCATTCCAGATTAACTGTTTTTTTCCCCCCCAAAAATTAGAAATAGGATCTGAGAAGAGAAGCTTGCCATCTGGTCCCTCAGTGCTGTATTATTATTGACATTTGATAGGAAGATGTATAGTGGCATTTATTTTAGTCAAGTGTAGTCTTCAAGCTTAAAGTTCTTTCTCTTTGTCACCTTTAGTTTTAAAAGTTGTGAAAACAAATTTAAAAATCAATTATAAGCCGGGCATGGTGGCGCATGCTTGTAATCCCAGTGCTTGGGAGGTTGAGACAGGAGGATCACTCAGATTCGAAGCCAGCCTCAGCTACTGAGTGAGGCTCTCAGCAACTTAGTGAGACCCTGTTTCCAAATAAAATAGAAAATAGGTCTGGAAGTATGGCCCAGAGGTAGAAAGCCTCTGGGTTCCACCCCCAGTACCACCAAGGGGGGAAAAAAGACTAAAATAAAGGACTGGGTATTCAGAAGTACAATGCCCCTGGGTTCTACCCCAGTACTGGAAAGAAGAAGAAGAAAAAAAAAAAGAATTATACAAGCCAGGCATGGTAACACATGCTTGTGATCCCCGCATTTAGGAGGCTGAGACAGGAGAATTGCGTTTCGAGGACAGCCTCAGCTACTTAGTGAAGCTCTTTGCAACTCAGACCTTTTTTCGAAATACAGAATAAAAATAGGGCTGGGAGTGTAGCTTGGAGGTAGAATGCCCCTGGGTTCCATCCCCAGCACCACCAAAAAAAAAAAGACAAGAAGAATTGTGTATGTGATTGGGGAACTGGAGGAGCAGGGCTACTTGTTCTTATACATTTTAAGGGAAAAAACCTACAAAGCATTCTGTTGACTTTAAAATTCAGTATATTTTTATAGTATGTGTATTTTTTGTATTTCTCATTTCTTAAAGTTACATTGTGTTGTGTTATTTATTCAGGTTGGCTAAGTCATTTTCCCCGATGAATGTAAAAATTATTCCCAGGTTTTGGTATTATGTAATGTTTTGTGAGAGGGTGTGTGTATGTGTGTGTTGTCCTCCAAACTCCGTCTTCCCTTCACTATCATTTTGGGAATTTCTGTTTCTCCTGTGTAGCATCTATTTTGCTAGGCCCCAATGTCTTTCCTTCTGGTTAAGTGAATCCTCCAGTTTCCTGTAAAAAGATGCAGTATGGCGGCAAAACTTTGGGAAGTCCTGGACATCTAAAATGTCTTTATTCTAGCCGGGCGTGGGGGCGCAGGCTTGTAATCCCATCTCCTGAGAGGCTGAGCCAGGAGGATCGCACGGGTTCGAAGCCAGCCTCAGCTACTGAGTGAGGCTTTCAGCAACTTAGTGAGACTGTTTCCAAATAAAGTATAAAACAGGTCTGGGAGTACAGCCCGGAGGTAGAAAAGCCCCTGGGTTCCATCCCCAGTACCACCAAAAAACAAACAAACAAAATCTTTATTCTACTTTCTGTACTTGATTGGCCATTGAATGGCCATAGCTTTTCAGTTACACATCATTTTGACTGAGAATTTTGACAGTCCTCTTCTATAGACTTTCTCATTTCA
Organism: Muscardinus avellanarius; assembly: GCF_963383645.1. Classification (NCBI taxonomy): domain Eukaryota; kingdom Metazoa; phylum Chordata; class Mammalia; order Rodentia; family Gliridae; genus Muscardinus; species Muscardinus avellanarius. The sequence goes on along the minus strand of NC_137805.1, from coordinate 11,952,842 downwards.
TCTTGCTGTAGAGAAGTCTCATAGCATTCTGAGAGTTTTTCCTTTATTATATCATTGGATTTTGTATTAGAAATGTTTAAAAAAATTTTTCCTAATTTTTTTCCTTTCTCCTCCTCCTCCTAAGTCCTCCTTTTCTTCCTCCTCCTCTTTTTTTGTGGTACTAGTTGTACCCCAGGGCATTTACCTCTGGGCTACAACCTCAGCCCTATTTTTTAGTTTGAAACAGGGTCTCGCTAAGTTGCTGAGTTTGGTTGCAAACCTGTCATCCTCCTGTCTCAGCCTCCTGAGAACTGGGACTACTAGTGTGTGCCACTTGTAGTCTAAAGATTAGACTACAAATTATCTGTCTAAAGATTTTATTTCTGATTGCTTATCTGTACACCTAGTTATCCCAGCTGTTTTCTTTAATTAAAAAAATTTATATTTTGCAGACTCACTGCAATGCCCAAGTCCATTTCTAGGTTGTCTCCTTCTTCCTGTTGATTTGCCAGTCTTTGTACCAGTCACATTCTACGCTTTGCTGAAAGCCTAAATCTTTGACAGAGCAAGTCGTCCTACATTGCCTATTCTTAGGACTTCCCATCGGTGTATGAATTATAGGATCAGCTTTTCCAGAAACAGCAACTCTTTCTCGGGGGGGGGGGGGATTTGGTTGAGATCTTGATTGGGATTGCATTAAATCTGACAGATCTATTGGGAGGAATTGACATTTTTACAATAGTAAGTAGGACTTCCCATCGGTGTATGAATTATAGGATCAGCTTTTCCAGAAACAGCAACTCTTTCTGGGGGGGGGGGGAATTTGGTTGAGATCTTGATTGGGATTGCATCAAATCTGACAGATCTATTGGGAGGAATTGACATTTTTACAATAGTAAGTCTTCCAGTCCACAAACATGTTCATCTCTATTTGGGTTTTCCATAATGTCTCTGAAAGTTTTTTAAATTTTCTCCAGAGAAATAATAATTTTTTGATAGATTTATTTATTTATTTGCAATATTGGGGAATTGAACCCAGGGACATTCTACCTCTGAGCTACACCTCTATTCCTATTTTTTATTCTTTTAAAACACAGTCTCACTAAGCTGCAGAGGGCCTCACTAAGTAGCTGAGGCTGGCCACAAATCTGCAATCCTCCTGTCTCAACCTCCCAAGTACTGGGATTACAAGCGTGTGCCACCATACCTGGCCTTAGATTTATTCTTAAATACCTGATAGTTCTGAATGTTCTTGTAAATGGTAGCTTTTAAAAATTACATTAATAATTGATAGGATTAATAACTGATAGGATGAAAATCATTTCTGTTTCTTATGTTGATTTATATGTCTAACAAATTTTATCTCTAATACAAATTCTATATTTATATACTTCCTCGGTTACATACTTTTATATTTTTTTTGACGGGTCTGGGGATGGAACCCAGGGACATTCTACCTCCGAGCTCCCCCCTCCTACCCTATTTTTATTTTTTATTTTGAAACAGGTTGCGGAGGGCCTCACTGAGTAGCTGAGGCTGTCTGCGAACCGTGATCCTCAGGTCTCAGCCTCCGAATGCTGGGATGACAAGCGTGCGCCACCGCGCCCGGCTCAGTTACATACCTCTTATGACTGTTCACAGCATATTTCTTTTGTGGTCCTTCAGTTTCTCTTTTACCTACCTGTAGGAGTGGCATCTGTTTTATCCCTAGTCTCCTAATGGTTCACTGCTGAAGGGTTTTGAGGAGATTCTTTTTTTCAAGTTAAGAAGTTCCCATTTGTTAGGAGTTAGAGTTTTTAATCACGATTGAAGTAGAAATTTCTTTGTGTGTGTGTGTTGTGGTACTGGGGGTGAAACCCAGGGGCTTTCTACCTCTGGGCTACACTCCCAGGCCTATTTTATATTTTATTTGGAGACAGGGTCTCACTGTTGTCGAAAGCCTTACTAAGTAGCTGAGGCTGGCTTCCAACCTGCATGGTCCTCCTGCCTCAGCCTCCCAAGCGCGGGGATTTCAAGCGTGCACCACCACGCCCAGCCCTTTGTATATTTTGATCAATCATTTTTCTCTCTATGGCGTTGATACGAGGTAAATTATATTACTGATTTTCTAGTGTTAAAACAACCTGCACTTCCTGGTATAAACAACATGAAGGTGTTGCTGGATTTGGTGCTAGTATTTAAGATTTCACAATTAGATTCATGACATTGACCTCGAATTCTTTTCTTCAAGTACCTTTCTTAGCCTCATAGAATGAGATGGGGAATTTTTTTTTGTCCTTCTATTGTAAGATGTTTTGGTGAGATTATAGTTATTTCCATTTTAAATGTTTGATAGTTTTTTGAAGCTATTGAAGCCTGGAATTTTCGTTTGCAGAGTCTTGAAATAACCAATTTTTAAAAATTGTTAACAGGACGATTCAGTTTTAATAGTTCATCTTTTGATCATTGCATAGATTGCGATGTTTTCTAGAAATTTGTCCATTTCTTCTGTGTTGTAACTAATTATCATGAGCTGTTGATTGTTGATTATTTGCCCCCCCCCCCCATCGGTCTTTCCAGGGGCCTGTCAGTTTTATGAATCTTCAGATAACCAACTTTCTGTTGTTGATCTTCTGTGATGTGCTTTTATTTTTTTGGTACTGGGGATTGAACCCAGGAGAATTCTACCTCTGAGCTATACCCCCAGCCCTATTTTGTTGTGTGTGGTTTTTTAAATGTGGAAACAGGGTCTCCCTAAGTTGCTGAGGCTGTCCTCAAACCTGCAACCCTCCTGTCTCATCCTCCCAAGTACTGGTATTACAAGCATGTGCTACCACACCTGGCTCATTGGTGTTCTTTTAAAAAGTTTCTTATATTAGTTCTGTATCATAGGAATAAAATAGCCATGTGTGTAATTTAAAATTTTTAAATAGTTATATTTAAAAAATAAGAGGAAACAGGTGAGAATAATTTGGGGATATTTTTATCTAACCCACTATTTCATTTCAACGTATAATCAATGAAAATGTTGCCCAGTTGTTTCTGCCGTGCTTCAGCGTCTCCTGCTGGTTTGCACTTGCTGCACCTGTCGCTGCTGAGCGGTCCGTTCAGGCGCTGCTGCTGCAGAGGCTGCCGTAGGGGACGGTGCAGCCGAGCATGGCACGAAACTCACTGCTTCTCGCTTTTCTAAAGCTTCATGTCAAGCTGAACATTGCCCTAAAACTTCTTTTACATGGCATATATTAATGTTAGTATTTTTTCATATTCTAATAGAAAATATTTTCTTTCCTATTTCCATTACGATTCTTTCACCTATCTAGTTAATAAGTACTTATTTCTTAATTCATTTTCATTATGTGGGGATTTTCTAGCTTTATTTTTTTCTGCAGTATTGTGGATAGAACCCAGGGGCATTCTAGCTCTGAGCTACACACCCAGCCTATTTTTAATTCTTCTGAAACAGGGTCTCACCAGTTGCAAAGGGCCTCACTAAGTAGTTGAGGCTGTCCTCGAACCGTGATCCTCCTTTCTCAGCCCCCTAATGCTGGGATTACAGGCCTGTGCCACCATGCCTGGCTTCTAGCTATCTTTTTATTACTGATTTTAAGCATAATTAGCGTATGTTCAGAGAACACATTCTATGATTATAGTCCTTAAGCCTAGAATGAAGTGGGCTTTGTTAAGCATTTCATCCATGCTGCGTGAGTGCACGTTCTGCAGGGGTCGGGTGTGTGGTGCTCGGGTTTTTAACCCTGTTGAAGTCTCTTATGTCTCTGTTGACTTTTGTCTTCGTTTGGTCTGCATATTGTGTCAATTACTCAGTCGGTTAACCTTTCCTCCTGTGTGTCTAGCTTTCTGATTTTTCTTTGCAGTTTTGATTTTGCTATCTTTTGAATTCATACTAAGTTCGTATAAACGGCACTGCTGGGTCTCCCTGGGGACTTGGCTTTGTTTTACGAGATGACCCACCAGGCATAGATGGTCCATCTCGGCACTATGCTCACTGCCGCATCGCTGCAGGTTGGAGTCCATGGCGCCGCCCGGCACAGGCTGGACCCCGCAGGCCCGCATCCCCAGGCCGCCATCTTGGCGTCCTTCACGGCACTGTGCGCAATTTGCTGCCCTGAAAGTGCGAGTGTAGATGGCATTCAGCCGCCAGCGATCGCCGTAGAAGAGGCTTCTGAAGTGAAAGCTCGCGTTTTTCTAGGTTGGCTGGCATTCTGTCGCTGAGTGCAGGAGCCTTTTCTCCTTGGAGTAGTGTGGCCAGCAAGGGCTGGGCCAGGAGCACTTACATCAGAGCCGTGGCCAGCAAGACTGGTGTAAATCTGTAATGAAGACGTTGTGTCTGTAATTTTGTTCGAGTTATAAAAGCTGACAGGATTTTAGAACTAAAGAGGTCAATAAATACAGCCTCAAGTAATTCCTAAAAGAAGTTTTTTGAAAATAGGGAAGGGCTAGATGTGATTCTTTTATTTCTATAATTGAAAAAAATTGAACTGTTTGAACTCGGGATTTTTTTTCTCTTTTAAAAATATTTTTTTTTTTTTTTTTTGGTGGTACTGAGGTTCCTGGAAGCCCTTCTACCTCTGGGCTACACTCCCAGACCTATTTTTATATTTTTATTTAGAAACAGGGTCTCCTAAGCCAGCGCGCGCGGCTGGCTTCGAACCTGCGCGATCCTCCTGTCTCCGCCTCCCAAGCGCGGGGATTACAAGCGTGCGCCACCACGCCCGGCAAAATATTTTTTTTTTTCTGTATAAAAGAGGCTCATAGTGTAAAAGTCTCTATAGTGCAGGAAGATATAAAGTGAAATAATTTCTCTGTTCTCCTGTTCTTCAACAAAGGTACTTTGGCTGTCACCTAAAATACTGTCTTTGGCTGTGATTATGAGACGATGTTGCAAAATTCAAGGAATGAATCCAACTGGAAAACTAGACACACAGAAATGTGAACCCCTAGCCGGCGTGGTGGGCACGCTTGTGATCCCCGCGCTTGGGAGGCAGAGACAGGAGGATCGCGCAGGTTCGAAGCCAGACGCGCTGGCTTAGGAGACCCTGTTTCCAAAAAATAAAATAGGTCTGGGAGTGTAGCCTGGAGGTATGGAGGTAGAAGGGCTTCCAGGAACCCCAATACCACCAAAAAAAAAAAAAAAAAGGCGAACCCATTCTCAGTCATTTAGTCAAATGACATTACACCCAAAAAATTTTAGATTTTGGAACATTTCACATTTTGAATTTTTGGATTGAGGATTCTTAAGTGTCTATGCAAATATTTCAGAATCTGAAAAACTTGAAGCATTTCTTGTTCTAAGCACGGCGAGTAAGGTACAGTCAGTCTATAATAAGAAAACTCTTGATACGTTGGACCCATTGAATGCCTGGGCAGGGAAAAAATCCTGGCTGCCTGGCTAGGAGCTGCCTGGACAAGATTGGGGTTGTCTTTGTCTCCTCACAGGTCGTACATATAGCAAGGTTCATTCTTCAGAGAACAGTCTAACCTGCAGACAGCTAATCAGAGCTCCTGAAACCTCAGCCTGGCACAGTGGCACAGGCTTGTAAGCCCAAGACTTGGGAAGCTGAGACAGCAGGATCGCAGGTTCAAGATCAGCCTCGGCAGCTTAGACAGCATCCTAGAGAGACCCTGTTTCAAAAACAAAAATGAAGCCAGGCATGGTGGCCTGTGCCTGTAATCCCAGTACTTGGGAGGCTGAAACAGAAGCATCCCAATTTTTAAGCCATCTAAACTAAGAGCTAATGAGGCTCTTAGCAACTTAGCTAGATCCTGTTTCCAAATAAAAAATAAAATAGGGTCCAGTGGTAAAATATCCTGGGTTCAGTACCCAGCACTAAACAGAAGCAGAGTCGAAGTCCCCGACACTCTCATCTCCTAGCTGCTTGTCATGTCTTTGCATCTAACCCTAACGAGCATGGTGATCTTTTCTCCAAATCCACGAAGCTGAGAAGTAGCAGAGCAGGAGACGGGAAGGAGGGAGCAGGAGCCCGCTGTCTGCAGACTCCGGCTGACAGGGGAGGGGGAGAAGCAGGTGTGAAGGCAGTCAGCCGTCCAGAGCGCAGCCGCTCCGCACTCTTGTTGAGAGACCACCAGAGGCCAGGGGTTCCAGCGGGGACTGACCACGTCAGCACATGTGTAGGAGGGCATTTTACCTAGGGAAGGCGGTTCATGGCAAGGCTGGATGCGACTTTGTTATAGTCATGCTGTCTGTTCATAATTCCAAAGTCCTCATTAAGCTTATGCTTTATTTTTCAGTTCCACTTACTTACATGATAATTTCAAGAGATGTAGTGTTGATTGCTGCTGTTTTTTATGTCAGATATCGAACTCTTCCAACACCGGTGAGTTTGTTTCAAAAAATATTCTTTTATCCTTAAGGCAAGAATAGAGATTGACTTTATTGTATGCTTGTTCAGTCTGTAGAAATAATGTACAGCAATTATTTTTTACTCATTTACCAAGAGTTTTAAAAAATTACATTAAAATTAATTTACATTAAAATTAAATTACAAAAATTTTGTAATTAAATTACAAAAACTAATTTACATTAAAAATTAATTACATTATTATTTGAATCATACTAAGGCAGTTATTGAACACAAATAATCTATTTGTTTGTTTGTTTGTTTTGCAGTCCTGGGGATGGAACCCAGGGGCGTTCTACCTCCGAGCTCCACCCCCACCTCTATTTTTTATTCTTTATTTTGAAACACGGTCTCGCTAAGTTGTAAAGGGCCTCATTAAGTAGCTGAGGCTGGCCATGCACTGATTCTTCTGTCTCAGCCTCCCCAATGCTGGGATGACAAGCGTGCGCCACGACGCCCGGCTAATAAACAGTTTTTCAGAAGCCATGTTTCCGTTTTAAGTCCAACTCTAAGGTTGATGAAAGTCAGCTCAGCCCGCAGGCCTCGCAGCACACTGTCAGAGGTGCTTCACATAGCTCCGGGCCGTGTGGTCTGATTAGCCTTTAAGCACTGTTTAAAACCAGCCTTAGAGTCACACTGAGCGGGAGCGGCTTGCCCGCGTCCTTGCTCACTCTTCTGTGAGTACCCGAGCACAGCTGTCCCCTAACCTCACGAGTCTCAGCCCAGTGAAGAGAGGACGGTATTCATTTGTTTTTAAGAAAATTGTGCCAAGAGAGTCTTACTGAGTTTATTTAGCAAAAACTTTGATTACATCTGCGTCAGGATTTATTTATTTATTTATTTGCAGTACCGGGGATTGAACCCAGAGGTTTTCTACTTCCGAGCTACACCCCCTGCCCTATTTTTTATTATTTATTTTGAAACAGGGCCTCACTAAGTAGCCGAGGCTGGCTGCGAACTGTGATCCTCCTGTCTCAGCTGCCCACATACATGCTGGGATTACAAGCGTGTACTGCCATGCCCAGTAAACATTAGGATTTTGTAAGACAAGAAATAAGTATATAAATTCTAAAGAATCAATTTTCAGTAGCCTGTATCTGATTATAAGAATGTAGGTACTGCTCACTTAACACCATGAGAGATGCATACAAAGGGGCTTCTAGCATAGGGCCGGCAGTGGTGAGCACGCAGTGACTGCTACCTATGTATAATAAAATGTTTGTTTTAAACTTGAGCAATAAATTGAAACCTTTTTTTTTTTTTTTTGGTCCCCTGCCAGAGAACACTAGCTAAGTATTTCAACCCTTGCTATGCTACTGCGAGGTTAAAACCAACATTCATCAGCAAGGTAAGAGACACACAGCATCCTTTAAAGGTACTCCTGGGGAATGTTTACATGGAATATGAACCTCAGGCAAGAGCAGCTGGAAGTGAGATGGCTTTGAGCAGGCGGGCGGGAGGGTAGAGAAGGGAGGAGCAGTTGTTGGTTGAGACGCAGAGGTGATCAAGAGTCCTGTGGTTTTCCTTCCTCGGTCCCTACGGTGAAACATCATCTCCTAAGGCCTTTCGTTTGCAGCTGACGTAGGTAGGGGTAGAAGGTTCCTCCAGTAGCATTAGTAGCAGCCACAGTGTTCTCGCCCTTGTTTCCTGGGTCATCTCAGAGTGACTGCCGTCTCTGTGCCCAGGAAGGACCCTCGGTGCCCTCGGGCCGCACTTGTTTCCTAGTCCCTCGCACTTGCTCCCGCGCCCTTTGGTCCCCTTCCTGCGTTAGAGATGTGACAGTTTGGGGCTGGTCTTGGAGATGGGGCGTGGCTTTTGTTCAGAGACTCCCTGGGGTGGGCTTTCACCCACACACAGGGACTTTGTGCCTTCGGTGACTCGTCTCTGTATCAGGTCAGCCGTGGGAGCACCACTGTAGGAAGTGGCTGCAGAACAGGCGCGCCCTGCAGACTCGTGCTCAGGCCGACTCCAGCCCAGTTTATCATTTACTTTTAAAGTGAAGCGGGGCCCTTGCCACTTGGCTCAGAGTGGATGCTAGACGGAGGTCTTCTTGGCACGCAGTGCTCAGCGTCTTGTTCAGACTCGCACACGGAGCCTTTTGAGCGGAGGGCGCCGCTGGGCCGTTTCTAGTTGTTTCCTTTCCTCGCCCCTGCTGCCTCTTGGTGCAGAATCGCGCTCTTCTCCTTCAGAGAGGCTCCTCATGGAGCTGAGCGCATTGCAGTTTGACGGGCGAGTAGAAGGCGCTGGGGAGCAGGAGGGGATCTGGCTGCAGGCTTAGTTCTTTTCTGGTCTTTGACTACGGGCAAAGTCACCTACCTCATTTTTTTCTTACTTTTTTTATTGGCAGCGTAATAATTCCCATTCAGGGGGCTAGAAAAAAGGGAAGAATTGTGTAACGTTATTGAATTGCTGTGGAAATTCAAGGCAGTAGGACTTGATACTGTCAGTGCCCTCACTGTGTCGGGCAGCTTTCTAGACAGGGCCAGGGGGCCAGGACGCGCTCTCGCCTATGAGTGCTGCCCCGTTGGCATGGCGACCGCAGGTCAGCGGCAAGCATGCTGTGAGCTGTCCTGATGGGCCCCGCCCGCCCTTGACTCTAAATTGAAACAGAATCCTGATGCTAATGTTATATCGCTTCTTTTTTCTTTTTAAGGTAAACACAGCTGTCCAGTTAATCCTGGTGGCAGCTTCTTTAGCAGCTCCGGTTTTCAATTATGCTGACAGCATTTATCTTCAGATACTGTGGTGAGCTACACGTACTCTGTAACATTTGCTAATGTCAACAGTGGTTTATTTTGACATTCCTAGACATAATTTTGTTCCAGGATTATTACTGAATGATAGGTATCATTCTTAAGCTTATTTTTAAGTATGGGCGGTAGACATGAGCTTTCATGCAAATTAAAACGAACGGGAGGCACTGCCAATGTGTTGGGGTTTGAGAGGAGGACAAGTCTCCAGCCAGGAGGAAGGGGCTCGCTTTGGGAAGAAGTGGCATTGAACCAGGAGGTTCAGGTGGACTTTGAGCAGGAGGAGGCTGGTGGCGGCCATCAAGGGCAGGACAGATCCTCAGCACAGTCGGTGTGGGGGGACAGAGGCTGCAGGCAAGGGCATCCGGCCTGGTGGAGGGGTCTAGTGGGAGTGACCCCTCGGGAGAGGAGTTTGACTCTTACTTTAATATGCTAGTTGCTTATTCATAGTCTTAGAAATACACACTTTCAGAATTCAGGATGTGCCACGTTGACTTCCTTATAAATCTTCTCACTTGATACAGTCCAGGCCAGAAAGTGGTTGATTAATCAGTCACCTAAACCAAAGAATCTTTTAAAATGATACACATTCTAAACTTTTTAATCTAAAAGTATAAGTGTGTGTCCTTCTGACTCATGTTTTCTGGTACAAGGTGAAGGCTTCTTCCTTGGGCAGGGGCCATCGGCAGGAGTGTCCTCGCTCAATGCCGTCCGCAGTGCAGCCTCTCGTCTTCCGCTTTTGCTGCCTTAAGGTGATGCAGGAACTTCAGACCTGTGCTAAGCAGTCTATTGTAGAGTCCACCTCGGGCTCTCACAGGGTTCTCCCGCTTCGTTCACAGTCCTTTCCTACTTCTTCTGCCACGGTTTATTCTTTCCAAAGAACCCAGCTTAGTTCTCAGAAATAGCGGTTCTTCCTACACTTGCTTTTCATGGTTCCTGTATGGATTTAGAAGGCCAGACTAACAGGAGCAGATTTGGGATCAGAGAAAACGTCCTGCTGCCTGTGCCTCGCCTGGGGAGGGAGCAGCAGCTTCCTGTGAGCTGGCCGTCCCCGCCCACCATGCCCGGGGCCCGGTTGACCTGGCAGCTCAGTAAAGAGAGCTGAGTCACTTACACCACTCAGTGTCCCTGGAGTCATTAGAAATTGTAAGAAAGAGAGTCTTGTATTCTGTGTAGCGTGGAGCAGTGGACAGGGCACCGGCGCTTTAGAGAGAGGAAACCACACCGGGCTGTGTGGCCCTGTCACGGCCCCGAGCCAGTTCCGTCTCATCTGCAGGAAGAGGTGGTCGTGAGTACGAGAACACAGGTCCTGGGGCAGTCTGGACAGAAAGGACAGTCGCTAGGAGGAGTACTTTGTAGGCCTCGCTAGCTGGGTTAGTTTTGGTCCACTTTACTTACTCAACTGAAATCCTAAAGAAAAGTGTATGTTTAGATGTTTGTAGTTAAAAAAATTATGCCACACAGCCCTTTTTACTCTTTATGTCGGTCTTATAAATGTATTCTTCATGATCCCCACGTCACTGTTTTAGATTTGACAATTGAGTCTTTTTTCCTTCCATAAAAGGTGTTTTACAGCGTTCACCACAGCTGCATCAGCTTACAGTTATTACCATTATGGTCGGAAAACAGTTCAGGTGATAAAGGACAGGTGAAGGCCGTGCGTGCCCTGAGCCGGAGCAGCGCGTGCAGCAGCGCCAGCCGAGAGCTGCGGAGCTGCTCTGCTTTGGTGCTCGGCTTCAGAAGACTCAGAACGAACCATGGCATCGAGATTGAAGTAATGTGCGTTGAGAATAAGCTTGATCATGGGCAGGTGCAGAATTTCCAATGTATTTTTAAAATATAAATAAAATTATAATTTAGAGTTTTTAATCTTAGGTTTCTTGATTATAAAAGATGAATTATTCCGATTATTTTGAGTCTCTTTTTATATATATATTTTTAAAAACATAATTCAGAGCATGGAAACCACGGAGTTGACACCTCTCTTTAGAATTCAGTGTTCACAACGCAGTAAGGGAGTTTCCTGGAATTAAATATATATCCTGTACAACTTACATATTTTTACGTTTGATTTTTAGATCTGCATACACATTAGCAATTCATGTGGTTAATATTTGATCATTTAGGATAATGAGGATAATGGTAGCTTATTTGTGAAGTAAAGGGGTTAAAGAGATTTAAAATATAGTAAGTTTTGAAAACAAGTAAGATCAAACAAAAGAAAAGGTATTGAAGTTCATGTCCATAGTCTTCCAACTTCTCAGGTGCCTAGTAGTTTATGTGTCAGGATAACAATTATAACAAAAGCAATTGAAATATATAGCCTTTGCATCTAAAACAGTGGATTATAGCAAGCCTTCTTGCCGTGTTTCTAACCTAGCGATGTTTGTATGATTCTGGAACCTGTACTCCTATATTATGTAAATAATATGAAACTGTATATTTTTCAAAGGTTTTTTAAACTTTGGGGAATATTCTTTTGTTAAGATGTTAAAAGAATAAAAGAGCTGGAAAAACCATACCGTAACCTTGGGTCTTGCCACGCTGTGAGCTTCCTGGCCGTGCTTGCACACGTTTTCGGGTTCGTGCAGTCCGCTCAGATGGACTTTTAGACCTGATTGCTGCCCCGCCACGGGGAAGGCAGCAGACAAGGCGGCCGTGGCTGTGCGGTTGGTCCCTCTCAACAGTGGAGGCTGCTGCTGCCCGTTGTCCCTGGTTTTAGTCCCAGTGTAGCATGGAGTCATGCCCTGAGATTATCCCTGCACAGCCTGTTGGGCTTATTTAAATTAAAATGGGAAACTAGAAGCAAAACTCAACCCGGCTTTGTGCGCCAGTGTGCCCATTGCCCGCTGCCCCTGGCACCCCTGTGTGTTCTCTGCTCGCTCACAGCGGAGCCGCCCTCGGCCCGGGGCACACGGAAGCCTCAGCCAGGGCCGCTGCCGCTGCCCTCTCCATGGAGGGGAGGGAGGGAGAGAGGCGGGCAGCGTGGAGCTGGCTGTTCCTCTCCAGAGCCTCCCACACAGCCTCATGACCTGGAGGTGCGAAAACTGGAGGTGGAACTCCTGCTGCTGGACGATCAGGATACAGTGAGGGAGCGAGCGGCAGCCAAGCTCAGCACACACGAGTTTCTAAAAAGCAAGACTCGCCGGGCGTGGTGCGCACTTGTAATCCCAGTACTCGGTGGCTGGGGCAGGATGATCACAGGTTCGCGGCCAGCCTCAGCTATTCAGGCCCTCCGCAACTTAGTGAGGCCTTGTTTCAAAATAAAGAATAGAAAACTGGGCCGGAGGCATAGCTTTTAGGTCATTTAGTCCAATTCTCTTGGTAATGTGATGATACCAGAGCTATGCTTTAGAATATCGAAGCTCTTTCAAAATTCAAACACCAAGGAATACACAGCAGGACTCAGGACTCGGGTCCTCAGTCCGAGCTTGGGTGTGCAGCGTCTGCAGCAGGTTTTGGAAACGTGTGGAATTCAGATGACTGTGTCTTACAATAGAAATAAATGCTATTGGGGGTTGGACTGTGTCCCCCAAAAAGATATGCTCAAGTCTTAACCTGCAGTACCTGTGAATGTGCCCTTAGGGAAACGGGGTCTTTGCAGATGGGTCTCAATCCAGTGACTAGTGTCTCTAAGGAAAGGGAAACGTGGACACAGACAGTGTCACGAGGTAGGGAGGGACAGCTCGGGTGATGTCTGCAAGCCCAGGAGCTCCGAGGATTGTTGCCAGCCATTAGGAGTGACAGAAGCGCAAGACAGTTCTCCCTCAAGCTCTGGAGGAACCAGCCCTTTCGTGGTCAGAATTTGGGATCAAACTATGGTAAGTCCACTTCTGAAACCACTTAGTTTGTGGTAACTTCTTACGGTGGTCACAGAAAACTAATGTGAACAAAAAAAATCTAGAAATAGGACCCCGATTATAATTTCTTAGAGTCACTTTTCCCCCTAAGTTTGTGTCACAGTAAAAAGGTATAGTAGACCCATCCCACAAGAAAACACGAGTAATTAAAGCATTGATGCGGTTGGGAGCAGACGGAAGCTTGGCTTCTAGCTGGAACCCGGGGGTCTCCTTTTGCCCCCTTCCCCCCTCATTAAAAGTTCCTGAAAGTGGGCTAATTGTGCTTCCTGAGCGAGCAGTTCATAGTACCCTTGCCCCCTTGGCCTTAGGTAAAATCACAGTTAAGCACTAACCTGAGTAGATGGCCTTTTCCTGTTTGACAAGAGTTCTCAGAAGACCAGTTTGGGTTTTTTTGTGGGTCTGGGGATGAAACCTAGGGGCATTTGACCTACAAGCTACACCCTGCCCTGTTTTTTATTCTTTATTTTGAAACAGGGTCTCACTAAGTTGCAGAGGGCCTCACTAAGTAGCTGAGGCTGTCCACGAACTGCGATCCTCCTGTCTCAGCCTCCCGAATGCTGGGATTACAAACATGCACCACCACGCCTGGTTCAGAAGACCAGTTTTTAAGTGTAAAGTACTTTTTTTTTTTTTGCCATAACTTGAAATGCAATTAATAAACCCAGAAGGCCTAGGAAACCACTAGTAGCTCTGCCCCACCTAGTTCTCAGGCTCCCACCGCCCCGTGCGGTGGTGCCTTGAGGGCGGCTCATGGCGCCTTAGCCTGGGCAATTCACCAGGGAACCCTGGCCCAGGGGCCTGAGGTGGCCATTCCCAGCACGATAGCAGAGCTGGGTTCAATGACTCGTTTTCCCTCTTCTACTTCCATGTGGACACTTCTAGTGGACACTGAGCGCTGAACCCCCGAAGGAGAAAATGCAGAACGCCAGGCCAGGCTGATGGGGGGGTCGTGTTGACCGTCAGGTTCCTGGGAGCAGAGTAGAAGGAAGGAAAGACAGTCGTTCCTTGGGCTGAGAAACTGGCGTGTGCCCCAGGCTGGCTGGCTTCTGGGGAATTAGACCCGGTGGGGCTGGTTTGGGTCTTCTCTGTCTTCCTCTCAGCACACAAACCCAGTTCACTGCAAGAAGGAAGCGAGGCTAAGGTCCACAGCTTCGGGGGTAGTCGAAGGCGGGCGTTTGGTGGTTACCGTTGTTTGGTTTGGGTGCTAGGGTTGGAACCCAGGGCCTCTCGCCTGCTGGGCCAGCGCCCCTCCACCGAGCCACGCCCCGAGCCGATGCCAGATGTGTGTCGTAGCGCTGCCTTCGCAGCCTCCACCCCTGCCGGTAGAGACACACGGCCAGGACTGCGGTGGTGATGAACAGCAGGCCACTGGCTGCGCACAGCCCCGCCAAGAAGCCTGCCGAGCTGGGCTTGGTGGTGAACGTGGCGCACGCCCTCCTCCAGCTGGACGTGTATGGCAGGCTCACGCCCGCCCTGTTGGTGGCCAGCACGCACACGTGGTAGGTGGTGCTGGGCGACAGCCGGTACAGAGGGTACTGCCGGGCGGTGATGTAGATGTCAGCCACCACCGACTGGTTCCCTGTGCCGCCCTCTGCGGAGTAGCGGAGCTGGTACCCCCTCACCACCGAGTTGGGGGCGCACCAGTGGATCAGTGCCGAGGTGTCCCTCAGCTCCGACACCCCCCGCAGCCTGGGAGGATCGGGGATAGTGTCCTCCCCACTGAGGCCGGGGCAGTAGCAGCCTGAGCCCTTCTGCAGCTCTGCACACGGGGTCTGCAGGTGTTTGCAGGGATGGTAATCACAGGAGCTGTTCTGGCGAGGCCACCCTCCCTCGGGCCCCTCCATCTCCGTGTTGCTGTCCAGCAGGAGGACTGGGATCCTGCCGTCTGAAGGGCTTGGGCTGGGGACCTGGGCGGTGGCCCGAGGCTTGCTCGTGGGGTCCCTGGACGCAGGGGAGGGACTGAGGCGTTTGCTGGCCGGTGGGGTTGTGGCAGCTGAGATACTGTGCTCAAGGGCGAGCCGGGTGGCAGGTTCTCTTCTATGCTGTGTCTGCGTCATACCGGAGAAAGCGGTCCCCTTCCCAGCACCACTGCTGGTCCACGCAGCTTGTGTGAGGGCACCGGCAACGAGGGAGGGGGCCCGGGTGATGTCCTGCTGGTCTCCCGCAGGCGGAGCAGAGGGGACCGGGCCGGGCCAGATGGTGGAACTCTGCGTGGACGGTGTGCTGGCCGAGGGTGGCGTGAGAGCCGAGGGGGTGGTGCTTCGCTCCTTCCTGCACACTGCGGGCAGCTGGGAGAGAGCGAGCGGGCCCGGGAAGGGGTCTCTGGATCCCACAGCCGGCACACACACGGTGGCTGCCGCCCTGCAGGGGAAGCCAAGCAAAGAGATGTCTCCTCAGGGGCTGCTCATGCTGGGCTTTGAGGCCCCCTAGGAAGAAAGCAGACCCTTCTAGCTGAGCCCACTGGCTACACCCTCACTCATCGCCTCCCCTACTCAGGAAGTCTTTTGCGGGGGGGCTCTTTCATGGCTCCTTCAGGCAGAGAGGGAAATGGCAGTTCAGAAAGTCCCCGAGGCCACCCTGGTTACCAAGGGGCAGAGCCTAAAGCTGGGCAGCACCAAGACAGGTGTCTACTGTCCAGGGGAGCCAGCCAGTCTGTTCTCATCTGTCTACAACCTCGTAATGAGTCCTGGAGACAAGATTTGAGCTCCTGACCACTGACGTCGGTGAGTGCGTGCCGCGGGCCAGCCGCCGTTCCTCTCACTTTGCCCACACTGCCCTGTCAGCTCATTGGAGCCACCCTGCCTTCTGAGCAGGCACTATGACCTCCACGTCACAGGTGAGGCCGGAGAGGCCCAAAGGGCTTAAGTAAGAGCTAAGTCGGCAGGAAGCAGGATCCTCTGGCTCCAGCCTCTACTATCAACCCCTTCAATAACCATGGTGAGCAGGGAATGGGGTGGGGAGGGTGCACATCTGGAATCCCAGCTACGCAGGAGGCCGAGGCTGGAGGATCACAAGTTTGAGGCCAGCTTCCACAACTTGGCAACACCCTGTCTCAAAATTAAAAATAAAAGCCGGGCATGGTGGTGCATGCTTGTAATCCCAGCTAAGACAGGAGGATTGCAGTTCGAGGACAGCCTTCACTACTTAGTGAGGCCCTTTGCAACTCAGTGAGACCCTGTTTCTAAATAAAGAATAAAAAGTAGGGCTGGGCAAGTAGCTTGAAGGTAGAATAGCCCCTGGGTTTCATCCCCAGTACTGCAAAAAATATAAATAAATAATAAATAAATAAATAAATAAATAAATAAATAAAAAGTGGCTGAAGGTATAGCTCAGTGATAAAGTGTCCCTGGGTTCAATCACAAATAAAACAAATGAACGACAACAAAATCATAGCGAGACCCTTGTCTGCAGAGGGCCTGGGAGCTTGTCTTTGGAAACTACCCGGGGAACTAGAGTGGGGACAAGGCCAACCTACGATCTTCCTGTCTCAGCCGCCCAAGTACTGGGATGGCAAGCGTGCACCGCCACCAGTCAGAACCTGGCTAAAAACAGCCTCCACGAGAATCCTCCCCACACCCAGCCCCACAAGGAGGCTGTGAGAGCCTGTTGGCTCGGGGCCCAGGGGCCCAGGAGCAGGAAGCCAGGCTCCATGTCAGCAATGCAGCCCAGCCTGTTAGGTTAGAGCATACTTTTGCAGGAAGTCAGAACCCGCCTTCATCCAGCCACTGCATGCATTTAAGTGAGTGGCCAGAGGCGGGTGTGGTGGCGCACACTTGCAATCCCAGTACTTGGGAGGCTGAGACAGGAGGATCACAGGTTCATGTCCAGCCTCAGCTACTTAGGCCCTCTGAACTTAGTGAGACCCTGTTTCAAAATCAAGTGTAAAATAGGGCTGGGATGTAGCTCAGAGGCAAGATACCCCTGGTTCAATCCTCAGCACCACAAAATAAAATAATAAAATAAAATAGAGCCGGGCACGGTGGCGCAAGCTTGTAATCCCAGCATCTGGGAGGCTGAGACAGGAGGATCCGGGTTTGTGGCCAGCCTTAGCTACTTAATGAGGCCCTTTGCAACTCAGTGAGACCCTATTTCAAAATAAAGAATAAAAATTAGGACTGGGGGTGTAGCTCGGGGGAAGAATGCCCCTGGGTTCCCTTCCCAGTACTGCAAAAATGAATGAATGAGTGAATGAATGAATGAACAAATAAATAAAATAATGAGTGGCTTATCTGTTTGAGCTCAGATCCCCTCCTCTTTAGAATTGGGCACTGATACACTTGTTCTGGCAGAGATGAGCCAGCTAGCTGTCCATTAACCCACTTCCTTTGCCCACCGGGCACATGGCCGGCTCCCAGAGCTCGACCCCCTTTGCAGGCAGGTGTCGCTGCCTGCCGACTGCCCCGGGGTGATGACCCTGAGGGGAAGCCAGGTCGCCAGCTCCTGCGCCTGCCCCTCTGGCTGGCTGGAAAGGGGGACCGTGCCTCCATCACCAGGCGTGACCAGGAGGGAAAGCGTGCCTGCCCGGCACTGCTGAAGGCCCGGCATGGTCAGGAGAGCGAGACTCAAGCTGAGTCAGCGTAGCTCCCGAGCGGCTCGGCCCCTCGGCCTCTGCCCTGTAGTGTGTTACCTGCTCAGGACGGTTCTGTTTGTGTCCGCGAGGAGCCAGGACAACTCGCAGCTGCAGGTGAGAGGGTTGCCGAGCAGGGTGATGAACAGCACCCGGGAGGAGTTCGTGGTCCAAGGAGGGAAGGAAGTCAAGTTGCAGCTGGAATAGCGCACACACACAAAACTGGTCAGGCGTGTACCATCGGTCAGTCTAGAACGTTCCCCGAGACGCATGGCGGTGTCGGGGAAGACGCCATTCTGTCAGGCACTGTTTTGGGTAAAATCTTTTGTGACCTTGGACCTCCTCTTTTTCCAACCCAATTCAGTCGGTGTCATCTCTCATATCAAATAAGGATAATACCCTCTTGCCAACTGGCTACATCAAAAGAGTCTGTACTAGCTGGGCTTGGTGGCGCACACCTGTAATCCCAATACCAAGGAGGCTGAGACAGGAGAGTCACAGTTTTGAGGCCAGCCTCAGCAACTTAGCGAGACCCTGTCTCAAAATTAAAAAAATTAAAGGGCTAGGGGTATATAGCTCAGAGATAAAATGTTCTTGGGTTCAATCTCCAGTAGCCCCCACAGCACAAAAGAGTCATTATCGGCGAAGGAGTTATAAAATGCAAATCTCCATACGACAGCAGGTATTGTTCTTATAGACCAGTAGCAATAATCGGCAGACATTTGTGTACTTATTGTATTTATTTTTGTGGTGCTGGCTATTCAGTGCAGGGCTTCAGACAAGTCAGGTAAGCACTGTATCATGAGCTGAATCCTCATCCCCAATTTCTTAATGAGAACCCTACCAATTGCATGCTCCTGCAGTTGGACTATGGCCAATGGCACACATCCCCAGTCCTCTGGCAATGCCCCGTTTATTTGATTGATTGATTGATTGATTGATTGCGGTACTGGGGATGGAACCCAGGGCATTCTACCTCTGAGCTATCCCCCCTGCCCTATTTTTTTATTCTTTATTTTGAAACAGGGTCTCATTGAGTTACAAAGGGCCTCACTAAGTAGCTGAGGCTGTCCGTGAACCGCGATCCTCCTGTCTCAGCCTCCCGAATGCTGGGATGCCAAGCGTGTACCGCCACGCCAGGCTAAAATACCTCATTTTTGTGTGTGTGTGGCCTGGGGTTCCTGGAAGCCCTTCTACCTCCGGGCTACACTCCCAGACCTATTTTTACATTTTTATTTGGAAACAGGGTCTCCTAAGCCAGCGCGCGCGGCTGGCTTCGAACCTGCGCGATCCTCCTGTCTCCGCCTCCCAAGCGCGGGGATGACAAGCGTGCCCACCACGCCCGGCCAAGATACCTCATTTAAATGTATCAGTTAGCTATCGCTAGGTGCAGAGT
Source organism: Muscardinus avellanarius (assembly GCF_963383645.1). Classification (NCBI taxonomy): domain Eukaryota; kingdom Metazoa; phylum Chordata; class Mammalia; order Rodentia; family Gliridae; genus Muscardinus; species Muscardinus avellanarius. The sequence continues at coordinate 11,933,934 of NC_137805.1, read as the reverse complement.
ATCTCCACAACTTAGTAGCTTAAGACAATGAGTCATTTTTTCCTTCACGTGATTATGTGAAGATTACGGCTTGGTGCCTCTTGTGGTGTAGGCCAGCTAAGCTGGGTGGATCGTCTACTAGAATGTTCTCGCATTCTCTGAAGCCTCAGCTGGGTCTGCCAGGACCTCTCTTCAAGCCAAGCATCTGTGTCTTTCAGGAGACCGGCCTAGACGTGTGCATCGTGGTGCGTGGGCCTCAAAGCAAAACAGGCTGGCCCCTCCAGTCACAGGCCCACATCCGCTTCAAAGGCTACGAAAACAGTGATGGGAGGAATTACACTCACCCCGCCATCAGGTGCCCTACAGGCCTGGCAGGAATTACGGTGGCCCTTTTGCAAATAGTCCTAGCAAGGGAAGGTCAGCTCCTGGCTCTCACCCTTGCTCCCTCGGAGTCCCAGAGTGACCAGAATTCTCTCTACCCCAAGTCTCCTGTCCTTCTGTCATCTTGATTCTTTGACTCAGGCTCTGAGGTTACTTTTTTTTTTTCTTTTGGTGGTACTGGGGGTGGAACCCAGAGGCTTTCTACCTCGGGGCTATACTCCCAGACCTTTTAAATATATATATATATATATATTATTTGGAAACAGGGTCTCACTAAGTTGCTGAGAGCCTCACTAAGTAGCTGAGGCTGGCTTCGAACCCGTGTGATCCTCCTGTCTCAGCCTCCCAAGCGCGGGGATGACAAGCGTGCGCCACCACGCCCGGCCTCTGAGTTTTCATGAACATCATCATCTGCTCTTTCCTTTCTCTGTGGGTGGGTGGCAGGGTTCCTTGCCTCCTTCTGGTGAAGGCCACTGTTGAATGAAAACCAGCTCAGCGTGCCCTGGAGGGCGCCATGCTGTCTGATGTAACCCTGGGCCCTGGCTGTGGCCACTTTTGTTCTGGTTTGGTGTATCAGCTGGACTGAGACTGACCATTGTATGGACATGCAGACACACGGATGCATGAAAGCGCCGATGCGCAGACAGATGTGCTAGGAGGGCGTCTCCGTGCAGAGCGCCCACGTACCCTGTTGGCTACCACTGGGTACTGGAGGCCGAGGCCTCCTGTTTTAGCTGAAACTGGAATAATGCCATGTAAAATAAATATTTACCCATTTATTTTTGTGGTACTGGGGATGAAACCCAGGGGCATTCTACCTCTGAGCTTTACCCCAAGTCCTATTTTTTATTCTTAATTTTGAAACAGGGTCTCACTGAGTTGCAAAGGACCTCACTAAGTAGCTGAGGATGGCCTCAAACCACAATCCTCCTGTCTCAGCCTCCCAAATGCTGGGATTACAAGCATGCACGAGCACACCCAGCTTTATTTTTTATTTTAAAACAGGGTCTCGATAAGTTGCCAAGGCTGGCTGTGAACCTACCATCCTACCATCCTCCTCTCTCAGCCTTTCAGGTACTGGGATTACAGGCATGCACCACCATGGCCAGCCTACTTCTTGGATTTTTATCAAGCTCAAAGGAGCCAGACCTAGAGACAGAAAGCAACTGTCCTCACCATACTGTGTATCTGATAGAACTACTAAATGAAAGAAAAAATAGTTATATAGTAGGTGTGTGTGTGTGTGTGTGTATGTGTGTATGTGTGTGTATGTGTGTGTATGTGTGTATGTGTGTGTATGTGTGTGTATGTGTGTGTATGTGTGTATGTGTGTATGTGTGTGTATGTGTGTGTATGTGTGTGTATGTGTGTGTATGTGTGTTTATGTGTGTGTGTATGTGTGTGTGTGTGTGTGTACGTGTGTGTGTGGTTCTGGGGATGAAATCCAACGGCTTTCTACCTCTGGGCTACACTCCCAGACCTATTTTATATTTTATTTGGAAACAGGGTCTCACTGAGTTGCTGAGAGCCTCACTAAGTAGCTGAGGCTGGCTTCGAACCTGTGCCATCCTCCTGCCTCAGCCTCCCAAGCGCTGGGATTGCAAGGGTGCACCACCCCACCCAGCTGATGGTTCTGTTTTTAAATAATTGTCCATCCTTTTGGAAGAATAAGTTCATCTGTACTGGCTACGCTGCTTAAAAGAGAACCAACGTGGTCTGCTCTGGACGCCCCAGGGATTTTCCGCTAATAACAACACTTCCGTCCAATGGTGTTTGTCGGGCTCTTCGGTGCTCTCACAGAACTATGTCCTTGGACTCTGGGAGGCAGGTGGGGAGGGATTGCTATTCTCTGGTTGAAAGTATCAGGCTTAGCTGTGTGGTGTGGCACAGCCTGTAATCCCTGTACTTGGAGGCTGAGACAGAAGGATTGCAAGTTCAAGGACAGCCTCAGCAAATATTGAGACTCACCAGCCTAGCAAGCCCCTCTTTCCAAATAAATAAAATCGGGCTAGGGGTATAGGTAGGAGTTTGCCTCTGGGTTCAATCCCCTGTACCACAAAAGAAAGAGAAAAGAAGAAAGGAAGGAAGGAAGGAAGGAAGGAAGGAAGGAAGGAAGGAAGGAAGGAAGGAAGTAAGTTAGTTTTAGGCTCCAAGTGGTTGGCCAGTTCAAAATTTCACAGCAGAAGTAAGATTCAGTGCTGTTTCTATTTCTAATATTTTACACATGACCAATGACAGAAAAAAAGCAGTTAAATAACAGAAAGTTTAAAATGGAGTTGTTTAAGCCGGGCGTGGTGGCGCACGCTTGTAATCCCCACGCTTGGGAGGCTGAGACAGGAGGATCACATGGGTTCAAAGTCAGCCTCAGCTACTTAGTGAGGCTCTCAGCAACTTAGTGAGACCCTGTTTCCAAATAAAATATTAAAAAGGTCTAGGAGTATAGCCCGGAGGTAGAAAGCCTCTGGGTTCCACCCCCAGTACCACCAAAACCCTAAATAAATAAATAAATAAATAAATAAATAAAATAAATAAAATGGAGTTGTTTCGGAGTCAGGTTCAACAGAGACTTAAAGACTATAAAAGACTGAGAGTCCTGAGTGTGGTGGGTACCAGGAATGCGCGTTTCCTAGAGTGAGATGCCAGAGTGTCTGTGCAGGACAGGCAGCGGCTGCGGCGTGGGCTTTGCCCACCCAGCACTTGCCCCCTAAGCCCTAGGAGAAGAATCAGAAGGTAGAAGAGGCTGGGCGGTGAAGGCCACTTTGCAGACTCCCCAGATCACCCCAAACCTCACCATGGGGGAGAAAAGAGGATGCTTCCCTGTGCCGCCTGGAACCTCCCCAGACCTTGAGCCCTCCTTGAGGAGGCTTCAGGACTGCCAATGTCCCTTGAGACTTGGGAGATATGAGGACTTTGTCGGAAGAGATCAGAGAGCCAGGCATGGCGGCCCATACTTGTAATCCCAGCATTTGGGAAGTTGAGACAGGAGGATCGCAAGTTTGGGGGCAGCCTCAGTTACTTAGTGAGGACCTTTGCATCTCAGTGAGACCCTGTTTCAAAATAAAAAGTTATAAATAGGGCAGGGGTATAGCTCAGAGGTAAAATGCCCTTGCATTCCATCCTCAGTACCCCCCCCAAAAAAATAAAGGAGATTAGAGCCTGGTTGGAGCTAGTGGAACTGGCTTCTGTGGGACTAGCAATAAAGGCGCCTGCCCCCCGGGGGGCCCGGATGCAGGCACCAAGGGAAGGAGGCGGCCTGGGCCATCCTCGGGAAGATGCTGCCCTTCCTAGCAGAGGTCAAGTCAGCGGTTGCTCCTGGGAATGAGAGCAGGCGTGGGGACACGCTGGACATCCACCAGGCCAGAGGGCACCAACCAAGCCCAGATCCTGCCTGCAAGTAGGACCTCTCTCCTCCTCTCCCCGGCTGAGCTTGCATGGCATGTGGGGAGCAAGGGGGCTCCGCAGAGGCAAGCCTTGGGTCCTCGTCTACACTTCCCACTGTAAGTTTTTCAGCCTGGGCTTAAAAGAAACTCGAAATTCATCTAGAGGTTTCATATTACTCTCAACTGGACGGAGATGCTGGTTATGAGGCTGGGACTTCCCCAAGACACCATCAAAAAGAACAAAAGCCCAGGGAGGATTTGCAACAGCCGTGGGAGAAACTTAAGGTACAGGGTGTTCTATCCAATTCAACCTAGTGTAATGGGGAAAGTTGGTTACGTTTTTTTGTTTTGTTTTGTTTTGTTTTGCGGTCTGGGGATGGAACCCAGGGGCATTCGACCTCTGAGCTACACTCCCTGCCCTATTTTTTATTCTTTATTTTGAAACCAGGTTTCACTGAGTTGCAGAGGGCCTCACTAAGTAGCTGAGGCTGTCCGCGAATCCTGATCCTCTGGTCTCAGCCTCCCACATGCTGGGATTACTTTTTTTTTTTTTTTTTTGGTGGTGGTGCTGGGGATGGAACCTCTGGGCTACACTCCCAGACCCAATATATATATGTATATGGATATGGATATGGATATGGATATGGATAGATATGTATAGATATAGATAGATATAGATAGATATATAGATATAGATATATACATTTTTTTTTTGAAACAGGGTCTCTTAAGCCAGCGGAGGCTGGCTTCGAACCTGCACGATACTCCTGTCTCAGCCTCCCAAGGGTGGGATTACAAGCGTGCGCCACCACGCCCGGCGGAAAGTTGGTGATATCACAAACACGTGCCTTAGAAACACTTACTTCTGGAAGAGAAGGACCTGTAGCTGAGGAGTGTTCTCAAAGATGCGTGTGTGGACCCGCGTCAAGGCTGGAGAGTCTTGACAATCCAGCTGCTGTAGGTTAGGGGTCATCTTGAAAACGTCTCCATCCAGGACCCTCAGCCTGGGCATCTTCCGCAGGTAGAGGGACGTGAGCTTCGGAAGGTCTCTGATCCACCCAGACTCAACTGAAACACAGAGAGGAAGCTGCCCTCCGCCCCGGCAGGCGCAGCCCAGGGCACAGCGCAGCCGTAAAGAAACAAGGTGGCCATGAAGAAGGTCGTTGCCGAGCCTGGGCACAGTCAGCAGCTCTGGGGAGCTCAGAAGAGAGGCCATTTCAGCTGCAAGGGCCCTCAGCCATGACCCGTTCTTCCTTCCATCCCAGCTGAACTGGCCAAGACCAGAGAGGAGAATGTGGGGAGCAATGGGGTTCCGCAGAGGCTAGCCTTGGGTCCTCGTCTACACTTCCCACTGTAAGAACAGAACAAGACTCGTCCCCCGGACTCTGTCTCCAAGCCCCAGCATTCAACTAAGCCGATTTCACTCTGATGGATCCCAGGAGGAAGAAGCATCTAAGGAATGTAAATAATTGGAGAGGGAAGGGGGGGCCTCATCGTCCTGTGGCTGGTTCCCAGAGGTGCCCCTTCCTTTCTGTATTTCCTGTTCTTGCTCTTTTGTTGGAACAGGTGGTTATAGACACGCACAGTGTTTATTAAAAACAACAAAACCACCGCCCTGAGTCAGATTCAGAACACCCAGCCCCGGGGAGCCCGTCTCCTCAACTCGCTCCTGTGTCCTGTTTCAGTGATTTCAACATTCACAGAAAAGGCAATAACTCATCTTTGAGCCATCAGCGAGGTCACCTTCACTGCCTGTTTGGTGCCAATCCACCCATCATCAGCCCAGAGCCGTCTTTCCGGCCTCCATCCCCCGCGACCAGCTACAGGTTTGGGCGCTGGACCCGGAATTGCTGGGTCCTGATGGCGCAGAGGCACCACGCGTTTAATGACCTTTGAGACCTGAGTCAAGTCATTCGCCCTTCTGTGCCTTGATCCCCTCCTCTGTAAAACGGCCCCCACCTCCCAGGGCTCACGGAGCTAGCCCCGGCACCGCGCTTCCCACAGGGTCTCCGACCTGGGAGATGCAGCTGTTGCTACTGCAGAGTCCGACTGTGCACAAGCACCCGGGTGCTCCCGGAGCGCGCGCACGGCCAGCTCTGCGCGCAGGCGGCGACGCCCGGACTCACCTCGCTCCAGGAGCGTGCCGCTGAGATCCAGGCCCTGCAGCGCGGCCAGGGGCCCGCCGTCCGCCCGGGCGAAGGCGGCCCGGGCGATGCCGCCCTGGGCCAGCGCGGTGGCCGAGAGGTTGAGGAGCTGCAGCGCGGGGAAGCAGGCGAAGGCCCGGGGCTGCAGCGCTTGCAGCGGGTTCCCGGCGAGCGCCAGCGCGCGGAGGTTGCGCAGCGCGGCCCCGGCGCAGGGCGGCAGGGCGGCCAGCAGGTTGTAGCTGAGGTCCAGCGTGTGCAGCCCGGCGGGCGCCCCCGGGCCCCAGCTCAGCGCCGAGATGCGGTTGTGACGCAGCGTCAGCACCTGCAGCTGCGGCAGGTGGCTGAGCTGGCGCGCGCTCAGGGCGCGCAGCAGGTTGTGGCTGCCGTCGAGGCTGCGCACGGTGCGCGGCAGGCAGCTGGGCAGGCGCTCCAGGCCGCGGTCCACCAGCTTCACGGCCGTGGCTCCCGCCGCAGGGAGCCCCTCGCAGGGCGAGCCCGTGGCGTTGCTGCCCCAGGGCCCCCCCTGGGTGAGTCGAAAGAGTGGGACCCTTTCCTGGTGAGGCGCAGCGCGGCCCTGGCGCGGCACCGTCGTCACCAGCAGCATCAGCGGCGGCAGCAGGAGCGGGGTCCACCGCATGGCGAGCGCCTGGGGGTGGGCGGCGGCCAGTCAGCCCATTAAATTCAGAGGAAACCCCTAACCGAGAGCAAAGATGCGCACGCCCCACCCAGGGCTTTGGGGAGGAGCCAAGCCCCGTGCTCCTTGAAGGGAGACCTTCCCAGCATCACAGGATGTACAGGGGCTTTGGACTTGCCTGGTTCCTCCCGTCGCCTCTTTCTCTTTCTCTGTGGACTGGGAATTGAACCCAGGGGTATTCTATCTGCAAGCTACACTCCTGGACCTTTTTGTTTTTATTTTGAAATAAAGTCTCTCCAAGTTGCTGAGGCTGTCCTTGAGCCTGCAATCCTCCTGCCGGGGCCTCCAAAGTACTGGGATTACGGCTGGCTGCCCTTCCTTCTATGGTGATGCCTTTCCCTCTGTCCACCCTGGGTCGTTTCCCAGTATTTCCCCCCATTTACTGGTCCCCATCCCACGAGCTTCTGCAGGCAGAAATGACTCTTTTTTCCCTGTAAACCCTCCCCACTTAAACAGTTGTGGCTCCAGCCTGTGGATGCCGTTGGTCAGGAAGAGGCTCTGGGATAGAAACCTGGGACTCGGGAAGGTTTATCAGATTCAGCAATGCTCATTTCCCATTTCCCCCATTAGACCTGCCCAGCCTCGGGCGAGCCCAGTGTGCATGAAGTTAAGTCCTGGTGTCCACTTCCAGGAAGCAAGCCCTGGCTTGCCTTTGGGGGAAGAAAGGAGCTGGCTGACAGGGAAGATCTTTGGGCCCCCTAGTCAAGCATTTCCTGGTCCCATAGAGGGTCAGCAAACGCCACTCCCACCCCGCAGCGGCAGCTGGGCCCCAAGAGGTGCTAGGTGTGAATCTCTAGAGCACCCCCAGCCTGCCTGGGGAAGCCGCAAGATCAAGCTCTGTGGGCCGGCTTGGAAGTGGCAAAGCTACTTCTAAGCAGGCCCTGGTCTTGGTATTCCTGCCTGATATCCCCCTGGCTCCTTGTGTTGACCGCCAGCAACCACCCAGCCCCCGGGAAGGGCCTCTTCTCGCCAGTTGGGGGTCAAAGCAGTGAGCCAGATTCTGGAAACGGAGGCCCAAAGTAGATGGAGCAGCATGTCACACTCACCCGGAAGCTGTCCTGTGGGATGCGGCACCCCCAGATCCCCCTTGACACTCTTCAGTCTGGTTTTAGGTATTCCCGGCACCAGTGGCTTAGCAGCTCAGCTCTGAACGCAGAGAGGAAAGCACGACTCCCGACTCCCATCCACCCAGAGGGCCCAGCTCCTCCAGACCCTGCAGCCCCTCCTTCCCCAAGAGCTTGTCTTGACAACGCCCTCACTGCCTGTGGCTCCCTCCCTCCCTCTCTAGGACCTGGGCCTGCCCCTCTCCAGACCTGGCGCCTCCTCCTCCCACCCCCTCCATCTTTCCTTGGGCCACTTTTCCTGGGCAAGGGAGGAGGAAACGGGCCTTGAGCACCAATGGGACTGCGAGCAGAAGCAGCTCCCCCACCCAGGAATCCCCTCCACTCTACCGAGCTTCTCCTTTACTGGGATGCTTGGCGCGAGCAAGAGGAAGGCGCCTCCTTCTTCACGGGAAGGATGGTACCCCAGTCTAGAGAAGGGCTGCGAGAGCCACAGGAAGAAGCCGGGCGTGGTGGCGCACGCTGGCAGTCCCAGCGCATTGGAGGCTGAGGCAGGAGGATCGTGGTTTGTGGACAGCCTCGGCTGCTTACTGAGGCCCTTTGCAACTCAGTGAGACCCTGTTTCAAAATAAAGAATAATTTAAAAAATAGGGCTGGGTTCAATCCCCAGAACAGCAAAAAAAAAAAAAAAAAAAAAAAAAAAAAAAAAAAAAAAGGAAGAGGACAAGAGGGGAATTTCGCAAGGGTGTGGAGATAAGAGGAGCACAGAAGTGCAGACGGTATTCATACCCGGTGCCTGGACCGCGGCTCCTGACGACTAGATCCCCAGGTCTGCCTGAAGCTGAGATGGAGCAGCCTCAGCGCGGCCCCAGCCCAGCCCCAGAGAGCAGCGTGGCTCAGGCACTAAGGGGTCAGAGAGCAGGTCACTCTGCCTTCCTGCTTATCTGGGCAGCCCCCAGCAACCCCAAGATGACTCACAGACTGGTCCAGCTGGAGGATTGCACGTCCCTGGGGCCTTTCTTTGAGTCCTTCCCCATCCAAAGCCTCTAACGCGCCCCTTTCCTCTAGGTGCTGGCGAGAGGCGGGGCCTGTTGCTCAGAGCACGCCTCATCTGCCCCAGCCGGACGCGGGGGTAGAAAGTGCGTTGTGTACAAGCAGGAGGCAGGTGGAGGGAGAAGTTGAGAGAAAGCTGGAAAGTGGGGGGAAAAGGGGGTCCACTCACAGGAACCGGCCACGGGCAGCCTGCAGCGAGGCCCACCCACCTGTGTGCAGAGGGCTGCCCGCAGGGTCCCAGCCCAGGCTTCCTCCACAGGCAAATCAACTCTGTCCACCCAGGTCAGGGGGTTGGCTGCCTTGAGGTTAGCGGGGCCCTGGGAATCCAGGCAGGGCTGTCCCGAGAGAAAGGACCGGAACCCATGGAAACGTTCCCTGTTCACTCTGCCGGGCGTGGCGGCACACACCGCGAATCCTGCGGGCTCTGTGCCACAGGACCCGCGATGGCACGATGAAATAAATGCTTTTGAGACTTGATCCCTGGTCTTGAAGAGGGGAGAGGGGAGAAGGCAAGCGAGCCAAACTCCCCAAAGGAATGGACAGAACTAATCCCGGCCTTCAAGTCATGTCCCTGGCCAAGCGGTAGAGCGTAGGCTTAGGAAGGCTTTAGAAGATAAATTGTTATCTGGAAGTTTTGCAAGGGCAGAGGTTGCTGCCTCCAGCAACCGCCTGGAGGTGGTCTTCCACCTAAGCAAAGCAGCGAAGGTGTTTTAGAGCAGGAGTAAGTAGCTTAGACAGCCGAGGGCGTCCAGCTCACTGTCTTCCTGCCCCTCAAGAGGGCCGGACTTCTGCCAAAGCAAGCAACAAGCTTTAAATTCTTAAACCAGTACTTTTTAGACTTAGACCAGTTTTCCATAGAATCCCAGTATGGGAGGGCTGAGACAGGAGAATCTCAGGTTTGAAGCCAACCTCAGCAGCTTCATGAGATCCTGTTTCAAAATAAAAGAATAAAACAGGGATGGGTATGTAACTCAGATATAGAAAGCCCGGGTCCTACCTCCAGTAACACACACACACACACACACACACACACACACACACACACACACGAGAGAGAGAGAGAGAGAGAGAGAGAGAGAGAGAGAGAGAGAAGAGGGAGAGAGAGAGAGAGAGGGAGGAAGAGAGGGAGAGGGAGAGAGAGACCGTAGGCCAGGCATGGTAGTGTTAACCTATCACCCCAGTACTTGGGAAACTGAGACAGGAGGATTGTGGCTTTCAGGCCTGTCTCAGCACTTTAGTGAGACCCTCGGCAAATTTGGTAAGACCCAGTTTCAAAACAAACAAGTAAAAGGGCTGGGAGTTTAGTTTGGAGGTAGAATGCCATTGGATTCAATCCCTAGTACTAAAAAATTAAAAATTAAAGAAAAAAAGACCAGGAACAGTGGCACATACTTACAATCCCAGTACTTGGAAAGCTGAGACAGGAGGATTGCAGGTTTGAAACTAGCCTCAGCACCTCAATGAGGCTTTCAGCAACTTAGCAAGACCCTGTCTCCAAACAAAAAATAAAATAGGCCTGGAGGTGTAGCCCAGAGGTAAAGGCCCCTGGGTTCCATCCCCACCAACACACTCGCACGCACACACACACACACACACACACACACACACAGCGAGAGACCCCAAAAAGGAAGAAGGTTGGTTTACCAAAATATCCTCTACAACAGGCCCTTGGGAGCAAAGTCAGGGGGCTGTGCTCCTCTGGGCACCAGGTCAGAGGTCATAGAGATCTGTGGGCCCAGAGAGACACTGTGTGACCCCGAGATCAGCAGCCCCTGCAGCCGGAGCCCGGGGCTCTGAGCCCCTTGCTGCACTGCTGACGGAGAGTGGTCAGTGCCAGCGAGAGTCTGGCCTCAGCGGGCGGTGTGCTGTCTGGTGTGACCCTCTGGGTCGCTCTGCCCTTCTGGTGATCGCCCTCCTCAGCAGACACAGCCTTGGTGGCCTGCCCACCCAGGCTCCAGAACAGGAGGCTGAGGATAGACCCTGCACGACAGGCTTGCTTGGCACCATCAAAGCTTCATCTCCTCCTCCTCCCCCTTCTCCTCCTCCACCCCCTCCTCCTCTCTGTCCTCCTCCTCTTCTTCCTCCTCCTCCTCTTTTTCTTCTTCTCCCCATTTTTCTTTTTTTTTTTTTTGTTACTGGATGTCGGATCTGGAGGTGTTCTACCTCCAAGATAACCCCCAGCTCTATTTTTATTTATTTATTTATTTATTTGTTTGTTTGTTTGTTTGTTTTGCAGTACTGGAAATTGAACCCAGGGGCATTCTACCTCCAAGCTACAGCCCCAGTCCTGTTTTTTTATTCTTTTATTTTGAAACAGAGTCTCACTAAGTTGCAGAGGGCCTCACTAAGTAGCCAAGGCTGGCCGCAAACCTGCTGTCCTCCTGTCTCAGCCTCCCAAGAACTGGGATTATAAGCATACTGCACCACGCTCGGCCTCTATTTTATTTTTGAAACAGGATCTCACAAGTTGCTGAGACTGGCCTTAAACCTGTGATCCTCCTGTCTCAACCTCCCAAGTAATAGGATTCCAGGTGTGCACCACCATAGCAGGCCCCTTCTTAAACAGTATTGTCAAAGCCTAATGCCATGTGCATTATCCTCTCCAGGTACAATTATTCCCATGTTACAAATAAGGAAGCGGAGGCTCAGAGTTAGTTTACAGTCTGCAGCACATGGCCGATGAGCTGGGTGCATAAGCCCTGAGTTCATCACTGTATTGCAGGGACCCCAGCATCTGACATGTCTTGGTTCTCCTTGGGCATGAAAACCTTTCATCTATCTGTCTGTCTGTCTGTCTGTCTATCATCCATCCATCCATCCATCCATCCATTTTTTTTTTTAGTACTGGGGATGGAACCCAGGGACATTCTACCTCCAAGCTACACTCCCAACCTGATTTTTTAATTCTTCATTTTGAAACAGGATCTCACTGAGTTGCAAAGGGTCTCTCTAAGTAGCTGAGGCTGTCTGTAAACAGCGATCCTCCTGTCTTAGCCTCCCGAATGCTGGGATTACAAGCGTGCACCACCACGCACGGCTTCTTCCTTTCCCAGATATTTAGATAGGCTCAAATCTTGAAATCAGCCAGAATGACTGGGAACCTTTCTTTTAGAGATTAGCAGCTCCTTCTCAAGATCAGAGCTGACATCTTGCATGACTGGGCGCGGGGCTGTAGAAGACTCTAGGTGACTTCTCCAGGGAAGGAGGCTAAAGTTCCACGGCAAAGTCCTGGGACCCACAGGTCTGTATCTTCCAAATGTTATCCCAAATGCCGCACCACAGCAGATGTGTCCCCACCCCCACGGCTCTCCCTGCTCCTCCTGCTCCCCCGGCCCCTGATGGACTCTGTCTTCTCTTGAGCGCACTCCCCTGTACCCGGTGTGGGTTTTCTCCAAAGGAGACACTGAGCTGAGGACGTGGGGTGAGTCATTTATGTGGGAGACGATCTCAAGAAGCCTAGAGAGGGGTCTGGCGGTGTGCTGATGAGCGGCAGCAGCTTCTGTGTGCAGCGGGGCTCGGTGCCCTAGGGACCGCCTGAGGGACTGTGCACAGCACTCAGGTGCTCACTCCAGGGGTGAGGGGTGGCCTGTGCATTCCCAGCATCACTGGTTGCAGGATCATTCTTGCAGCTGTAGCTCCGGGTGGACGTGTCTGGCTTTCCCTAAGCATCAGGCAGTTTCTGGAAGGGATCTGGGGACACGTGTGGGCACTGACAGCACCTGCTATAGCTCCCATCTGGGTTTTGCCCAGGCGGGCTCTCCCCTGCCGCCCCCAGGCCGCATCAAGTGCCCTTCTGTGCTGCCATAATGGGCTACCCGCCATCAGGCGGTTGATGTGGCACCTCAGTAGCTCAAAACTGAACTTCCTGAGGGATGGGCCAGGCTGAGCCGGGCGTGGTGGCACACACTTATGATCGCAGCATTCGGGAGGCTGAGACCGGAGGATCGCAGTTCACAGACAGCCCCAGCTACTTAGTGAGACCCTTTGCAACTCAGTGAGACCCTGTTTCAAAATAAAGAATAAAAAACAGGGCCGAGGGTGTAGCTCAGAGGTAGAATGCCCTTGGGTTCCATCCCCAGTAATGCAATTAAAAAAAAAAAAAAGAAAAAAAAAGAAAAAGAAACGGGCCACACTGTCAACCTGCTAGCGCGAGAGTCCAGGGCAGAGCCTGTCACTAGGGAGGGATGTTTGCTAAATGAATAAGAAAAGGCATGACCCGGACATGGTGGACCCGGAAGTTTGTCACTGTGCAGGGGTGGGGGTGGGGCCCGAGGGGGCAGGACCCAAGGGTCTGAGGTTTGCAATCCAGTTCCTCCAGCATCCTGCCATTGAGAAGGGCCAAGGTAAAGGAGGAGGGGACCCAAGGAGAAAACTGAGTCACAGAGAATTTTGCATTCTGGATTCTAATGCACTCATGGATCGTTAGAGGAAATTTCTCTTGGGAGATCACATCGTAAGTGTGTTAGTAAAAGCGGAGCCCAGGAAAAGAAAGGGCCAATAATTACACACTTGACTTCGATTCATTTCTAGGTAGAGATAAGAATCCGGGTCACAGATCCCTGGCTTCAAGAGGAACTGTAGAAATGTCTGGTCTCACCCCTGCCTGTTCATTTTACAGGGAGAAACTGAGCCCCAGAGAGGGACCGTGGCGTGTGTAAGGTTAACACAGCAGGGCTTTCTCAATTATCCAGTGAAAAAGATTGACAACCTAATTCTTTTTTTTTTTTTTTTTTCTGTACCGGGGCATTCTATCACCGAGCTACACCCCCAGCCCTATTTTTTATTCTTTATTTTGAAACAGGAGCTTACTGAGTTGCAAAGGACTTCACTATGTAGCCGAACCTGTCTTGAACCGCTATCCTCCTGTCTCAGCCTCCCAAATCCTGGGATGACAAGTGTGCGCCACCATGGCCATCTCGGATGACCTAATTCTTGACATTCCACTCTGGGCTTATATGCAGGGCCAACAGGTCTCACCTGCCCTCCACTTAGCAGCGCGGGCCTATCACACAGGTGGCTCTGTCAACACACTGGTGAGTGCCAGGATGCTGGGAAGAGTCCAGAGGTTTTGACTTCTGCTGTTCTAACTCATTGTGGAAACCCAAGAATAAACACCCGCCCTTCAGGTTGCCCCAGAGGCTTCCCAGGGCACCCGTGTGGCTCCCTCACAGCTCTGGTGCCCGGTGGGGTGAGGGGGTGGCCAGGTGACCGCTCAGACAGCCCCCATCCCCCAGCCAGGCTGCGCTGCGGGCTTCTTCCCTCAGATGCAGGAGTCGGGAGGTGCAAAGCTCCGAGCCACATTCTTCTCTGACACCAGAGAAAAAGTGGAGGGATGAGAGGGCGGTTGTGGGAGGAGATGGTACCAGGTCGGCCAGTCTCCTGGAATGGTATGTAGAAAGGGGCCCTCGAGAGCGAGGCACCCAGACAGCCCGCAGACTCCAGCTGCCTGCGAGGAGGGAGAATGGTCCTGGGTGGGGTCCAGGCTGATTTCCCTAATCCAGGTGTCACTGCAGGTAAGGTTTTAACTTGAGGGTTTGCAGAAGAGTCAGAATATACAGAGATAGCCTATGAGATGTTTTCAAAATCTGTAGCGAGAGGCAAGATCCCAAATGACAGGGCAGGCTCGGCTCCGCCATTCTCTTTGCAGGAAGCTGTAGGAAATGAGATGGGCCGGTCCACGCGGCTCGTACAGGCCTCCTTGGGGAACTCACTCCAGACGGAGGCAGCCACAAACCAACCCAAGTGCGCTGCTGGATTCTCACCCACACTGCTCCCGTCCTGTGGGTACCATGTTCGCGTTCTTCTGTTGGGCTCTTTTTTCTTTTTCCTCTTCTTTTCTTTTCTTTTCTTCTCCTCCCTTCTCTCTCTCTCTCTTTCTTTCTTTCTCTCTTTCTTTCTTTCTCTCTCTTTTTTTTTTTTGCGGTACTAGGGATGGAACCAAGGGGCATTGTACCTCTGAGCTACACCCCCAGCCCTATTTTTTAGTCTTTTTTTTATTTTTGAGACAGGGTCTCACTGAGTTGTGAAGGGCCTCGCTAAGTAGCTGAGGCTGTCTGTGAACCATGATCCTCCGTGCTCAGTCTCCCAAATGCTGGGTTACAAGTGTGCGCCACCACGCCCGGCTCTTTTTCTTTTTTGCGGTACTGGGGATGGAACCCAGAGGCATTCTACATCCACCCTATATCCCCAGCCCTATTTTTTTTATCCGTTATTTTGAAATAGGGTCACACTGACTTGCAAAGGGCCTCAGTAAGTAGCTGAGGTTGTTTGTGAACCGCGATCCTCCTGTCTCAGTCTCCCTAATGCTGGGTTTACAAGCATGTGCCACTACGCCTGGCTTGGTTTAGATTTTTAATATGTTAAGGAAACTTCCTTCAAAAATAAAAATGCTGTAGTTATGCAAACAAAGGGGCTGATTTAGAATCTCATGAGGCTATGGTAGTATTTATTCTCTATTCTTATAGCAACTTGGACGTGCAATGGAATTCAATAGCATTTTTTTGTGTGTGTGTCTGCGGTACTGGGGATTGAACTCAGGGGTGCTCTTCCTCTGAGCCACCCAGTTCTATCTTATTTTCTGTTTTTAAATTTTGAAACAGGGTCTTACTAAGTTAAGGAAGGATTTGCTAAGTTGCCGAGGCTGGCTGTGAGTTTGCGATCCTTCTGCTCAGCCTTCCAAGTACTGAGATTATAGGTACACATCGCCATGCCCAGCTACAATAGCATTTTGTTTAATGAAGAAGAAATACGTGTTGTCCAGCAGGAGTGGCGGCGCACGCTTGTAATCGCAGTACTCGTGAGGCCGAGACGGGAGGATTGCAGGTTTGCGGCCAGCCTCGGCTGCACAGTGAGGTCCACGGACTTTGAAAACAGTTTGGCAGCATGTATGAATGCTAAGACTATGTCTACACTGTTACTCAGAGATTACACCAATTAAACACGTTGGTTATATTCGAGGGAAATGGGGCATTTAATCACCAAAGGAATGTTTATAGCAACCTTATTCACCCAATAGGCTTTAATAAATAGGAAAGTCGACACAGTCCCAAACTAGAATGAAAAATGCTACTCTCAGCCACACGGTGAATCTCAAGACATTGTGCCGAATGACAGAAGCCGGGCGCCGGAGTATCTATGTGCAGCCCGTTTGCATAACCCTCAGGAACAGGGAAATGAACTGATGATCAGAGTGAAGCTGCCTCTGGAAAGCATTCCAGGCGGAGGATCCGGGACGTGCAGAGGGATGGGTGTGCTCCCTGCTTCTTTCTGGTCAGTGCCTCGCAGCAGGAAGCGATGTGTGTCACTTCCGGACCAGGCGTTTAGTGATCGCTGTGAAACCCCCCAGAGCTCGCTCTTCCCCTCCAGAATGGCGGCACCGTCTGGGGCAGTGACTGCTCCATCAGCCTGGACCCCCAAGGAAGACCGGAGCTCCCCCTGGGCCGGCCGCATGAAAACACGGTGTGAGAAATATCCTCCGTGGTCCGCGGCTGCTCCTTGCCGCAGTGCACCCTCTTTATCTGGCCCCGTGAGGCCTTGGTTATGGTGTCGAGTTGCTTTGATCTTTGGTTCAGCACAGCAAAGGTCTGCTCTGCGCTCCACACTGGTCTAAATGCTGGAGCAGACACAGTCCCTCCTTTCAAGCAACTTTCTTTCTGTTGGGGGATTTCAGACGCTAAGTAAATAAACGAACAAGGCAATTACAGACAGCAAGAATTAGGAAGGAACTAAACTGGGGAAGGGACGTGGGGAGGAGAGTGGAGGTGCTCACCCAGCAGGGTTGCTGCATTTGGGCTAAGACCCGAACATGGGATGGGCTGGCATGCATGGGACCCAGGGAATCGGGTTCCAGGGAATAATGAGAGAGGGCCTGCAGTGTCCAGCCTCAGCGAGCAGACCCTGTGCCGGGGATAGATTGAGGGGAGAGGTCGGCAGGGGCTCTGCCCCTGACTAAGGTGGACCGAGCATGCTTCATGTGTTAAAAGGGCACCTTTGCTGCCAGGTCAACCTAGACAGGAGCAGAGCCCAAGGGAAAGTGTGTGCCGGCGTTTCTTATTCCCAGGAGAAGTTTTCCTATGAGATGCAGCAGAGAAACGGAGTGAGATCTACTGTACTCTGTGATCAAAGATTTATCCAAGTTCATCTCATCCAGATTTGGTAGAAGGAGACAGAGACCTCCAAGCTTTCAAGGAGACACTGTCAAAGAATTTGCAGCCATGTTTAACCCCTCAGAGGAACCGAGCGTGTTTATAGGCTGGACAGGAGCCTGCCAGGAAGGGGGAAGCTGCGAAGGATGCAGAAGAAAGAGGAAGCTGCAGGAGTCAAGTCCTCCAGACGTCTCCGGGGTCAACACCCCGGGCTGGAGCCCGGGCACTTTTCTTCCTGGGATGGTGGGAAGAAAGGCACTGGAGACGGGCACAGAGGGAAAGGATGGGGTTGTACCCCCTCGATGACGCTGCGCAGTCCTGTGCTGGGCGTCAGCGAGTGTGGAGAAGACGAGGGTACAGCACACGAACCTCAGAGGGTTGGAGCCTTAGGGGATTTTTAGTTATTATTATTGTTGTTGCTGCAGTACTGGGGATTGAATTCAGGGCCTTGTCTGTGCTAAGCAAGTCCTCTATCCCTGAGCTATGGCGTCAGAACTTTTCATTTATTTATTTTATATTTATTTATTTATTTATTTTGCAGTACTGGGGATGGAACCCAGGGACATTCTACCTCCAAGCTACACCCCCAGCAGATATTTTTTTATTCTTTATTTTGAAACAGGGTCTCACTGAGTTGCAAAGGGCCTAAGTAGCTGAGGCTGTTCTTGAACCACGATCCTCCTGTCTCAACCTCCCAAATGCTGGGATAACAAGAATGCATCACCAGGCCCGGCTTTATTTTATTTATTTATTTATTTATTTATTTATTTATTTATTTATTTATTTTGCGGTAATGGGGATGGAACCCAGGGGCATTCGACCTCTGAGCTACATCCCCAACCCTATTTTTTATTCCTTATTTTGAAACAGGGCCTCACTAAGTAGCTGAGGCTGTCCATGAATCCTGATCCTTCTGTCTCAACCTCCCAAATGCTGGGATTACAAGCGTGCACCACCATGCCTGGCTTTATTCTTATTTTGAAACAGGGTCTCACTAAGTTGGCCAGGCTGGCTTTGAACCTGCGATCTTCCTGCCTCAGTCTGTAGCTGGGATAACAGGCATGCACCACCACACCTGGCTAGGTATGCTTTTAAAGCAAATTTTAATAGTGATGGCATTTTGTCATAACTGAAAATAATATAAATTATAAACATCTACTTATTAATCCAAATAATGTATTAGTAGATTGTAACTTCATTGGTAACTATTAATTATGTCAAATATATATGTAACTCATGAGAGACTACTCTGGATTCTAGAACTCGCTGGCAAATTTTTATTCACCATGGCCCTCTTAGGTAAGAGCCGCATGCTGTTATTTTTATTTAGCAGGAATTTATTTGCTGAAGTAAAGAAGAAACGAAGACAGTTTTCTATTTTGAAACTATTGCGACCATAGAAAACACCTGCCTGGTGTATGTGAGAGAATGGGTCACCAATGTTGTGAGCAACGTAGGGGAGGAAATTTTTATTTTTTATACTTATTTATTTATTGGTGGTACTGGGGTTCCTGGAGCCCTTCTACCTCCGGGCTACACTCCCAGACCTATTTTTTATATTTTTTAAATTTGGAAACAGGGTTTCTTAAGCCAGCGCTGCTGGTTTCGAACCTGCGTGATCCTCCTGTCTCCGCCTCCCAAGCGCGGGGATTACAAGCGTGCGCCACCGCGCCCGGCAAATTTTTATTTTTTTTTGCAAATGATGAAATAATATGTTCAATGTTGAGAACATGTTTGTAGTTCCTTCTTTCCTTCTTCTTCTTCTTCTTCTTCTTCTTCTTCTTCTTCTTCTTCTTCTTCTTCCTCTTCTTCTTTTTTTTTTTTTGTATTGCTATTGAACCCAGATCCCAGGGGCATTCCACCTCTGAGCTACACCCCAGGCTCTTTTTCTTTTTGAAACAGGGTCTTGCTAAGTTGCTGAGGCTGGCCTTGAACCTGTGATCCTCCTGTCTCAGCCTCCCAAGTACTGGGATTACAGGTGTGTGCCACTATTTTTAGTTGTTTTTAATTCTTGTTCTGAAATTGCTTTCAGGAGTTTATGATTCACAGATATCAAGGTCACTTTTATTTATTAAATCATTTGTTGAATGCTCTATCACAATCTCATAACCCACTTTACTTAGTCTTTTTTTTTTTTTTTTTTTTTTTTTTTACTCTTGGCTGTTTCAGAGAACGGAATCCTCAGGAGAGTAATGAATCTTCATGAGCAGTGTAGATATTGCAAACGAGGTGAATCGGGCTCCCCTGGGAATGTCCCAAGGGCAGCTGAAGGTCGTTTGGGGCAGCACCATTGCAAAGGTTCACAGAGACTCCTTAAAACCACACTGTGGCCGGGCGTGGTGGGCACGCTTGTAATCCCCGCGCTTGGGAGGCGGAGGCAGGAGGATCGCGCAGGTTCGAAGCCAGCCACACGCACTGGCTTAGGAGACCCTGTTTCCAAATTTTAAAAAATGTAAAAATAGGTCTGGGAGTGTAGCCCGGAGGTAGAAGGGCTTCCAGGAACCCCAGTACCACCAAAAACAAAAACAAAACAAAACAAAACAAAAAAAAAACCAAAAACACACTGTGTCCGGCGTGACTGGGATCTGAGAGTCACCCCCCAAAGCTTTGAGTGCCACTGACCTCTCTTCTCTTCTCCTTTTCCCACTTATTAGGTTTCTATCCACCCAACTGGCCAAGCGAATTGTAGGGTCAGTTCAGTCCTCTGTTCCTTTATGCTACATGTTAACTTGTTCATACCTTACCATGGTTACAGAAGGCGTTCAGCTGCAAATTAGAAAAAGCCCAATAGGGCTTAAATGGATTCATTTATCTCTCTCTTTCTTTCTTTCTTTCTTTCTTTCTTTCTTTCTTTCTTTCTTTCTTTCTTTCTTTCTTTCGCGGTACTGGGGATGAAACCCAGGGGCATTCTACTACTGAGCGATACTCCCAGCCCTATTTTTATTCTTTATTTTATTTTATTTTATTTTTTGGTGGTACTGGGGTTCCTGGAAGCCCTTCTACCTCCGGGCTACACTCCCAGACCTATTTTTACATTTTTATTTGGAAACAGGGTCTCCTAAGCCAGCGCGCGCGGCTGTCTTCGAACCTGCGCGATCCTCCTGTCTCTGCCTACCAAGCGCGGGGATTACAAGCGTGCGCCACCACGCCCGGCTTATTCTTTATTTTGAAACAGGGTCTTACTGAGTTGCAAAGGGCCTCACTAAGTAGCTGAGGCTGGTCGCAAGCAAACTCAGATCCTTCTGTCTCAGCCTCCCAAATGCTGGGATTACAAGCGTGCGCCACTAAGCCCGGCTTATCTTTCTTATGTAACAGAAAGTCCAGCCAGACCCAGACAGGTCCTGTTTTTCAAAATAAAAAGTAAAAGCTGAGCTTGGTGATGCATGCTTGTAATCCCAGCATTCGAGAGGCTGAGACAGGAGGATCGCGTGGTTTGAAGACAGCCTCAGCTATTAGTGAGGCCCTTTGCAACTCAGTGAGACCCTGTTTCAAAATAAAGAATAAACCGGGCGTGGTGGCGCACGCTTGTAATCCTTGCCCTTGGGTGTCGGAGACAGGAGGATCGCGCAGGTTTGAATCCAGCCTCAGCTGGCTTAAGAGACTCTGTTTCCAAATAAAATATAAAATAGGTCTGGGAGTGTAACCTGGAGGTAGAAGGCTCCTGGGTTCCATCCTCAGTACCACCAAAAAAAAAAAAAAAAAGAATAAAATATAGGGCTGTGGGTTTAGCTCAGAGGTAGAATGACCCGGGGTTCCATCTCCAGTATTGCAAAAAATAAATAAATAAATAAATAAATAAATAAATAAAATAAAATAGATCTGGGGGTGTAGCTTGGAGGTGGAATGCATCTGGGTTCAACCACACACACACACACACACACACGATTTGGTTACATTACATCAGGCTCAACCCTACCGCAGGTTGAACTCCGTGGGCCTCTGGGCTTTGTCGAATCTGAACTCTATTTAAACACCGGGCAAGGCAGGCCTTACAAATGGCCTCACGTCTGAGCACCGTTTACTGTCCCAGCCTCTTTCCCAGCGGCAGCCGCAGCTTTGCTTGCGATACACGCAGTGGGTTATTCAACAGCCCTTGGCAGTACTTGGCTGCACATTTGTTCTCCTGCTAGCCGCCTGATTCAGAGAATCATTTATAAAGGGTTTTCCCTTTTTCTAAAGGTCGGAATAAAAACATCGCGCTCAGCCTTGAAAAACAGAGCTCCGTCCCCGGGGAGGAGTCTCCCCTCTCTGCTGGGATGTGGCATCCACCCTCTGCATGCAACGACAGTCAGGCCAACTTGTCTTGGAGACCGAGTGAGCTGGACGAGGACGTCTCCAGTGGGGCTTTGGTGTTTTCTTCTTTGGGAAAAAGGCAGAACTCTCTCCTCCTCTCCTTGACACCCTCTCTGACCCAGATTTGTTAACAAGTGTTACCGTAGTGGATAACCGGGTACACAGTTGGGGTCTGAGGCTGTGCTTGCGTGTGTGTGTGTTTTAGTAGAAAAGTCTATTATTTTGTCCTTTATTGACTAGTATAAAGTAATTAGAGGAAAGAAGACCTATGGTGTTTTGTAGGCTTTGCCTACATATGTTCTGGAAAAAAAGAAAAGAAAAAGCTGGGTGTGGTGGCACATGCTTGTAATCCCAGCATTTGGGAGGCTGAGACAGGAGGATCGCAGTTCGTGGACAGCCTCAGCTACTACTTAGTGAGGCCCTATGCAACTCAATGAGACCCTGTTTCAAAATAAAAATAAAAAATAGGGCTGGGGGTGTAGCTTGGAGGTAGAATGCCCCTCGGTTCCATCTCTAGTACTGGAAAAAAAAAAAAAGAACTTGGGGACATTATCACAAACAAGGACAGTCCAGAATTCGGGGTTCAGGAGGCCTGGCCTTCCCATGAGAAATCGAGACAGAAGGTCGGTGGGGTCCTGGCTTCCATCCATGAGCTGGTGACCTTGACGCCTCTCTTGACCTCTCTGTGCCCAGTTCCAGTGTGCGCTGGAGCGGGTCTGTCCCCGCTGGAGACCTGGATGCTCACCACCTCCTCCTCGTCTGTGCTCACCGACGCCACGCTGGCTGCGGCCGGGGTCTTCACCACAGGAATAGGCAAATTGGTGCTCTCCTTCACCACGAAGCTGTTTCTGTTTACCAGCACCTCACTATGCATTTCCTATTGTACAACAGGGCTGATAATATCTGCCTGACCAGAGAAAGAATGGAGAGAACTCCGAGGAAGCATGGGGGCTTAATTAAGACCCTTAATTCATTAGCTTTTTAAATTCTTTTGTGTATGTGCACACGCGTGCGTGTATGTGGTATCGGGGATTGAAACCAGAGTCATTCTACCTCGAAGCTACGGCAGCCTTTTTTAATTTGGAAATGAGATCTCTCTAGATTGCTGAGAATCTATGTTGGGCCTCCAACCTACAATCCTCCGTCTCAGCCTCCCAGGTACTGGGATTGCGGGCGTGTGCCACGAGGCCTGGCTAGTGTGTGTGTTAGTTACTGAGGATCAAATCCAGGGACATTCTACCTCTGAGCTACATCCCCAGCCCTTTTTATTTTTGTTTGGAAACAGGGTCTTGCTAAGTTGCTGAGTGTCGCTATGTTACTGAGGCTGGCCTTAAATCTGTGATCCTCCTGTCCCATCTTTCCAAGAATTAGGATCACAGGCTTGTGCCGTCGTACCTGGTTAGCTTTCTACCTCTTCTAGGCCTATAATGTTAGCTATACTCTTGAGACTTCCATTTGGGAGGGGAACGCTCGTCTCACTCACGCTCCATGGGTCTTTCTTTTCTCTGAGGCATATTAAACTACCGTGGCAGCCTGTCCATGTACTATGGGATGCAAGTTACGTAACGAGGGCTGCTGGCACTTGTGCGAGCTTGACAATGAGGGCCTCCTTCAGGGTGCCCTGGGTGCCTGGCTCGTCTACCTGGTCCTGGCCTTGTACGGCCAACATGGCTGCTGGCCCTGGGCCCACACTTCGAGTCGCAAGGCCTCAAGTTGCAGCCCATGTGGGTTTAATGCTTGACGTGCGACCTTTGACAGCAGAGAGAGGTTTCCATGATGAAGCTGGAGTCGAACTTACGCAACTCCCGCCAAGGAAACGCTGGCTCTGCCACTTCTTTTTATTTCTTAAGGTAACCCTGGTCACGTGGGCTGGCCTGGCTGCCAACTTTGGTTCTTTGGGAACGTTTCTGGAAGTGAAGTGGCAGAACAGAGATCTAAGGCCCTTTTGTAAGTACCTGGTCAGGCCTTCAGCCTCAACCCTCACCCTCTGGCTCCCAAATACCCCACGTTACGACCTAACGCTGCCCCAAAGAGTGTGCTGCTCCCTCCGAACAGCCACCGTGGCCCAGTGGGGCTTCTCTGACCAGCCGGGCTCGGGGCCCAAAGCAGGCAGTGGGCTGCCAACTCCTCATATTTGGGGGCTTCATTTGTCCTCCCTGTCATAGGCCCATTTTTTTTTGTGGGTCTGGGGATCGAACTCGGGGGCATTCAACCTCCAAGCTACACCCCCAGCCCTATTTTTGTATTCTTTATTTTGAAACAGGGTCTCACTGAGTTGCAGAAGGCCTCACTAAGTAGCCGAGGCTGTCCGCGAACCACGATCCTCCAGTGTCAGCCTCCCAAATGCTAGGATTACAAGCGTACGCCACCACGCTTGGCTTTCACAGGCCCTTTTTAGGGCCACCGAGACCATTGATGGACGTGGGTGGGTCTTGGATTAGTGGACACAGCCTTGCAGTTCTGGACCCTTCCCTCCCCCAGGCCCTCTGCTTCCCTTACAAAGGAGCTGCCTCCTCCCCAGGGCCCTGGACCGCAAGGCACGGCCTGAGACCTGCTTCTGCCTCCCAGGCTGAGGGAGAGGAGCACGTGGGTTTTGTTCCCACCTAGGAACAGTTCCCAGGCTCCTGTCCAGCAGCAGAAGGCCCTCAGGCAGGCGTGCCGGAGGACAGGAGTCCTTTCGAGGCCACCCAGTGAGTCAGAGGAAGGAGGCTGAAAGAATCTTTCCTGCATTTGTGGGTTAGCGAATCCGCAGAGAGTAGCCTCTGGATCTGGTTCGGCTTATGTGTTTCTCATCTTTTTCTTTACACAGCCTCTTCTGAGGTAACAAGAGCCTAGTTCATCTTAGATTGTTATCACACATCACCTGAGGTGCCATGATCTACAAAGAAAAGTTTATTTTGGCTCCAAGTTCTGGAAGTGCCAAGACAGGAGGATCGCAGGTTTGGGGCCAACCTCAGTAACTTCCTGAGACCTGTTTCAAAATAAAAAATAAAAGTCAGACGCGATGACGCATACCTGTAATCCTGGTACTTAGGAGGCTGAGACAGCATGAATGCCAGTTCAAGGTCAGCCCCAGCAATGTAGCGAGATCCTGTTTGAAAATAAAAGGAAAAAAAGGGCTGGGTTGTGGCTTGGAAGTAGAATGTCTCTGGATTCAATCTTCAATAATAATAAAAAAAACTATTTTAGAAAATAAAATAAATTTTTGCAAAACATCTTACTTAGCCTCTGGTGCCTATGACTAAGAGGTGAGTTTTCAACTGAAAGATTCGTTTCCTTACTTTTCTGACCTTGGAGCTGAAAATGAAACGTTTCCAGAATAGAAAATGAAATACTCTCTAGGAGCTCGTGCCTCTGCCCTCGACCTTGTGGACCCCCTCCACCTCTTCCAGATCAGGTGGGCCGCCCAGTTTCCCTGGAGAGGGCTGGGGAAGGCGGGCGTGCTGGGATGGGACTGGGTCCCGGCTCTCCTGCCTCTCCTGTTCCATGCTGGGCCAGTTACTTTGGCTTCTGAGCTTGATTCTCCTTTGCAAAATGAGGTGAGCCATTCTTGCCCTCTAGGGGCCAATGTGAGAATGACAACCAAGGCATATCTAAACTGCGACCACTGCAATAACAGGGACCTCCCATTAGTCAAATCAATAAAAAAATTGTTTAAAAAAATAAAATAAATAAAAATAGAAAAAAATTAAATACCTAAAAAAAAACAAATAAAAAAGTTCCAGCCGGGCACGACCTTGCACGCCTGTAATCTCAGTACTTCAAAGGCGGAGACAGGAGGATCACAGGTTCGAGGCCAGCACTGGCAACTTAGGTCCTGTTTCAAAATAAAATATAAAATAGGGCTGCGGGT
Organism: Muscardinus avellanarius; assembly: GCF_963383645.1. Classification (NCBI taxonomy): domain Eukaryota; kingdom Metazoa; phylum Chordata; class Mammalia; order Rodentia; family Gliridae; genus Muscardinus; species Muscardinus avellanarius. Next base: position 11,908,952 of record NC_137805.1, on the reverse strand, counting down.
GTAGCTCAGAGGTAGAATAACCTTGGGTTCAATCCCCGGCAACTAACACACACACACACACACACACACACACACACACACACACATAATTTCAACATTCCAAGGTCAGAGCTGAAGGTCTCTGGCTGTTCCTTCCTCCTGGATATTTATTTCTTTGCTTTCTGATACCTTTCAAGAGACAGACCAGGAAAAGGACAGAAGAGCTCGTGGTGAGGCAGGAGAGATCAGGAGATCTGGTGACTGAGTCGATGGTGAAAGGACAAAGTTTGATCACACCAGAGACCACCTTGTAGCCAAGAGATTTATTGGAGGGGCCAGTATGAAAGGAAGAGAGAGAGAGAGAGAGAGAGAGAGAGAGACAGACAGACAGACAGACAGACAGACAGAGGGGGAGAGAGAAAGAAGAATCCGGGAAGAGAGAGAACATGTGCTGGGATCAGGGTTATATAGGGGCTTGGGGTTACAGATTGGGGGCCAATAGGATAGGAGAAATGCTCTTTGAACTAACTGGCTAGAGTCCCATGGGAGGGGGTCGTGCGGCCAGGTAATTGGCTTGGGGTCAGCGGGGAATGTCCCTTTCACTGATTGGCCAAGGGCACCAGGAGGGGGCAGGTCTCCCAGGTAAGTGACCAGGTTCGGTCAGAGGGGGATGGTAGCTTAACTGGTCAGACCAGGGCCTTTCAGGACACTTAGCTTATGGGGGGGGGGATCTGAAATAAGAACCGAATTCATCTAACAGATGGGAACAAACCGAGGTCAGTAGTGAGTGGGGTTTCCCAATGGCCTTCTGAGGCCCCACGTGGGCCCAGACCTCTGGGAGCAGGAGCTGACATTTTGGAGTAGCGAGGAGAGGCACACACTGGGCCTCAAGGTTGCATTCCTCTTTCATATCAGAAAAAATATATTTTTAAAAGAGGCAATAGGGGCCGGGCGTGGTGGCGCACGCTTGTAATCCCCGCGCTTGGGAGGCAGAGACAGGAGGATCGCGCAGGTTCGAGGCCAGCCGCGCTGGCATAAGAGACCCTGTTTCAAAAATATAAAATAGGTCTGGGAGTGTAGCCCGGAGGTAGAAGGGCTTCCAGGAACCCCAGTACCACCAAAAAAAAAAAAAAAAAAAAGGCAGTAGGTTGGACACAACGGGACTGTATTCAATCCATATAAACCTTTTATTTACAAAAGTCATATAATACAATAAAAATGCAGATTTTGGCATTCTGGGTAGATAAGGGAGCAAATGGTGTCAAAAGGCATACATTTAAAAGGTCACCACAGGAAGTCGGATGACCTTTTGGACCCAACGAGAAAGCCCTGTGGCGTCCTCAGGTGGCTCTCAGGAGCAGCAGCGTTTCAGACCGTCCTGTCCCACTCGTTTATGCCTTTGGGACCGAGCTGTGTAAGTGGAAGGAACGTTCTGCTGAGAACTGGAACCAGTGGAAATTTGGTCAGAAATCAGTCTATTCCTCTGAGCATTTCTTACTCAGAAAGAGCTAAGAAAGAGGGGCCAGCTGAAGATCTGGCTTTGGTTGACTGCCCAGAGCTGTCCCTAACAGTAAACAGGAAAAATGTAATCACAGAACATTATTTTGATGCAGGCCCATCAGACAATCTTAAAGACCTATCTAGGTTTTAAAAACAATAGAGCCCAGGGCTGCAGAGAAATGAGCAGGCTCAGCACAGCACACTTAGCACCAGCTTCTACATAAAACATGCTAGTCGGGCGTGGTGGCACACGCTTATAATTCCAGCATTTGGGAGGCTGGGACAGGAGGATCACGGTTCACAGCCACTTACTGAGGCCCTCTGCAACTCAGTGAGATCCTGTTCCAAAATAAAGAATAAAAAATAGGGCTAGGGGTGTAGCTTGGAGGTAAAATGCTCCTGGGTTCCAGCTCTAGTACTGCAAAACAAAACAAACCCCCCAAAAAACCATGCTAAGTCAGTTTATGATGGACATCAGGTTTTCTAAGCGCCTCAGGCACCCCTGGGTTTTAAGCTGGATCTTGGAAACTGAGCTGATGCTTGGAAGCTTCTTGAATTTTCAGAAGGTAACTTTGGGCTCAGGGCCCAGGAGCCAAGGCTTCCTCCATGTGGCTCCCGGAATAGCTGAGACCTTACTTCTTGGATGGCTTTGTTGGAAAATAAAGCAACAGCTGAGGCTCGTGGGCGCCTGGGCTCTGGCCAGCTCCCCTGAGGGGCGCGTCGTCAGAGGACTACGAAATGGAACTGGGGCACCTGACTTGTCCTTTTGTCTGTGTGGCTAAAGAATGTTTATAAAAACAAAATATGATTTACTTCTGCTATTGATTTTCACCTTTTCAAAACTTAACAGAACAGAAAATGTGGTCCAGGCAGCTGCCCAGCGGCTCAGGCGCGGGTACCAAGGCCGGGAGGACACAGTAGAAAGCAGAGGAAGCAGAGACCAGTACTGGCCTGTGATTCAAGAGCCAAAGGCTTCTAGGGAAAAGGCCACGGGTCATAAACACAGTTACCAAAGTCAGGAGAGCAGTGGACGAGCAGATCGGCGACAGGCTCCTAAGGTGGCCACCAGCCCCCAGACCTTGAACATGGCCATCTTGGAGAACAGGCCTGCCCTATCTCCCTTACCAGCTGCCAGGAGGTGGTGTTTATAGACAGAGGACTTTCCTTTCTTCCTGGCCCCAATCAAGAGCCGAAGTAGCAGGGGCACAGATCTGGGAGGGGGAATGGCTTTCCTGCATTCCTGTGTCACCCATGTCTTTAAGAAGCACTTCAAGTCAGGAGGCTGAGACAGGAGGATCGTGGTTCCTGGACACCCTCAGCTACTTAGCGAGGCCCTTTGCAATTCAGTGAGACCCTGTTTCAAAAAAAAAAAAAAGTATTTCAAGTTGTCTAAGGTGGTCCCAGGAACAGGATGGGCTTTGAGCAATGACTAAGACTCAGTGGGTCAGTGGCCATCTTGATAGACGTCACATAAGACGCATGACACTGTGACCATGGCTCTGACCTCTGGTTGCCTGCTGGTACAGGTCCCCTCGCCTCTCCACCCTCAACTTCTTGACCTCCAAGGAAAAAGTGTGTGGGTCGAGTCCTTCTGCCATTTCTGGAGGCAGCATGGGAGTTGAAATCAGCATCATTAAGGAAACAGCTGTGTCTTTTCATCTACCCGAGTTTGTGGATTAAGGGCTGTACTCGCTACGCAGAATTTTTTACCCTCGGCCTCCCCCGCTCCCTTAGCAGTGAAGCCACAAGTCACAGAACCAACTTGGTTTCAAGTTGGGCCTCAGAGCAGTCTTAGAATTACACCCTCTCGGCCGGGCGTGGTGGTGCACGCTTGTAATCCCTGTGCTTGGGAGGCAGAGACAGGAGGATCGCGCTGGTTCGGAGCCAGCCTCGCTGGCTTAAGAGACTCTGTTTCCACATAAAAATGTTAAAAAATAGGTCTGGGAGTGTAGCCCGTGGGAGTGTATCCCGGAGGTAGAAGGGCTTCCAGGAACCCCAGTACCACCAAAAAAAAAAAAAAAAAAGAAAAAGAAAAAAAAAGAATTACACCCTCTCTCTCACCCACCCGCCTTACAGGAAGATGACACAGACCCCGTCTACTGTTGGCAGCGCAGGACCAAGGGAGGAAAGGGCGTGCCCGCAGCGTGTTCTGGGCGCCCGGTGGTGAGGCCTGTGGTTTACACAAGCCCTGGATTCATTCCTGCGGGGACGACTTGCCCGTCCATGCGGGCTCAGTCCTGACCGCCCGTCAATTTGTGAAAGAGGTCCTCATCGAGCGTTTCATTCTGGTCCTTGGAGCGAGTGGATAAGAAGATGTAGCCACCAATGTACTCGTGCACGACCTTGCAATCCGCACTCAGACAGGTGAAGGCAATGGAGACGTTTTGGTCAAACTCGATCGCCACCTGGAAGAGGGATGTGTGGACAGGCTTAAACTCTGATCACGAGGAAGGAGAAGCAAGCTGCTCTGCTGGGGATGGCCCCCGAAACTGAGGACCGCTGAGGTGGCCAAGACATGCGTATTTCTAGAAAGCCACACAGAAAACCGCCTCTTCAGCTCAACGCTTTCCAAAGGCAGAAAACGTCTCTGTGTACCCTCTTGGCACCAACTTTGGTTTTCTTTTTTTTTTTTCAGGTCTGGAGATGGAACCCAGGGGCATTCGACCTCTGAGCTACACCCCCTGCCCTATTTTTTTTTTTGAAACTGGGTCTCACTGAGTTGCAGAGGGCCTCACTTAGTAGCTGAGGCTGTCCGCGAACCGCAATCCTCCGGTCTCAGCCTCCCAAATGCTGGGATTACAAGTATGCGCCACCATGCCCGGCTTGGCACCAACTTTGATGCACACCTGGTAAAACTGTGTGTGTATGTGTGTTACTAGGGATCTTATTTTGAAACAAGGTCTACATTGCTGAGAGCCTCACTTAGTTGCTGAGGCTGGCCTGGAACCTGTGGTCCTCCTGTCTCAGTTTCCTACATACTGTGATTACAGGTGTGTGCCACCATGCCTGGCGCAGTAAAATGGTCTAGTAAAATGGTCTTATCTCCCAATCCATATACGTATTTTCCATCTGCCTGTCTGCCCAAGCACTCCCTGTATTGAGTGGCAGGACACGTTGCAGACTTTGCAGAGAATAAAAGGCCGACCTGAATTTTCCTACAGTTACTGCCTTAGCCCTCTTCCCAGCTGACAGTCATAAGCTTTAAGCAAGAAGATTGAAAGACACCAATGGAATCACCCACGGAGTCCCAGGAGTCTCCTGTGGGAATTTCACGGTGATGATGCCCACCCAGCCCCACACCAGAGGGGTGCATTTAATTTCTCTTAGGTGTAGCCAGGACAATGGTATTTTTTTTTGTGTGTGGCACTGGGGATGGAACCCAGGGGTATTCTACCTCTGAGCTACACCCTCAGCCCCATTTTTATTCTTTATTTTGAAACAGGGTCTCACTGAGTTGTAAAAGGCCTCACTAAGTAGCTGAGGCTGGCCGTGAACCGTGATCCTCCTGTCTCAGCCTCCCAAACGCGGGTATTACAAGTGTGTGCCACCACGCCTGGCTAGACAAAGGTATTTAATGCTCCCCAAGAGATCTTAAAATGTATCAAGATTTTAGGACTGCTGCCTTAGGGTTCTTCTAACCTCTGACTCATAGTATATGTACACACCCAGATAGTTACCAGTACTATGGAAGAGAATCCAGAGTTCTTAAAAAAAATAGTGGGTCTCCAATGATCCCTCTATGTGGGTAGATTTCTTTTTTTCTTTCTTTGATTATTTCTCCTTCCTCTCTTGCTCTCTTTCTTCCTCTCTCCATGTTTTGTGGTACTGAGGAGGGAACCCAGAGATATTCTGCCTCAAGTTACACCCCCAATCAGATTTAATTTGTTCCTTGGAAACAGGGTCTCACTAAGTTGCTGAGGGCCTCACTAAACTGCTGAGGCTGGCCGCGAACCTGCAAACCTCCTGTCTCAGACTCCCAAGTACTAGGATTACAAGCATGCGCCACCACGCCGGGCTTGATGGGTTTCTATTGGGCAAAAGAGAATGCCAAAGCACCAGGGAAGGCGATTGGCCATCACACTGTCTTGTGGCGGCGGTAGGATGCCAAGGTGCTTCTAACTTCCTCTAGAACATCCCATGCTGCAGGCCTGGCCTGAACGCAGCTCCTGGGGTGAGATTAGCACAGGCAGAGGGCTTGGGCCCATCTGAGAGTCTCGGGAGTCTTCTCAGTTACCTCTGCACCCCTCACTCGTTCCTCCAGCAGCTCCTCCTCTTGGGCTCCCTGGGTGGGCAAGGGAGTGCCTTCTGTGGACCTTTGTCATAGAGCAGTGCCTCTCTCTGCCAGGTCCTACTACGCAATGATCAGCCTGAGTCTTGCATAACCCTGTGCCGAGTGCATGGAAATCACCAACCGGCTCGGCAGCTTCAGGGTTCTGTCTGGATGGGGCTAGCGTGGGGACTGGGTCGTCTTGCAGTGCTAATTCAAGAAGGCTTGGCCTGCACTCATGAGGAAACGGCCCAGAATTGCATGTCATTTTATTATTTATTTATTTGTTTGTTTATTTGTTTATTTTTTGTGGTACTGGGGATGGAACCCAGGGGCATCTTACGTCCCAGCTACACTTAGCGAGCTACACTTAGTGAGGCTCTCGGCAACTTGGTGAGACCCTGTTTCTAAATAAAGTATAAAACGATAGGTCTGAGAGTATAGCCCGGAGGTAGAAAAGCTCCTGGGTTCCACCCTCAGTACCACACACACACACACACACACACACACACACACACACCAGAACCAAAACAAAACCAATAAAACCTGTATCATTGGCCATGTAGTTAACAGAACCTAACACGCTTGTGCACGGAACCAGTTACTTTATGCACAATAAGGGAATGTTGGCAGGGAAATCAGAGAACAGAAAACACTATTCTGTAGTCCCCAGGATGAGGCGGACTTCCGCTGGGATGGAACTCAGGGCCTCTTGCCTGCCAGGCAAGCGCACTCGCACCGCACGGCACCGCAGCCCAGCACGGGATTATTTTAGAGGACTACACACCTGTGGCTTTTTAGTTGTAAACATAAGGACCTCTTTTGAAAATCAGAACCATCCGCAAGTCTGAAGGAACACATATTCGTTCGCAGACTCAACAATGAATCCCAGAAACTTGCGTTTACCTGCCGGATTTCCCAGTTGACGTTCCACTGTTTCATGTTGGTGAATCTCCACGTCGTAATGGGGATCCCAGTGGCTGCTTCGATTCTTATCAACCTGTTATATGAAACTCCAAGAATGTCATCTTTCTTGCTTCCTTTAAATCTGAAAAAAATATATATTAATTAAGAGGAGCAACTACTTAAAAGATCAGATAGTAAGCCATGTGCGGTGACTCTCATGCTTGTGATCCTAGTACGTGGGGGGCTGAGAAAGGAGGATCACATGTTTGAGGTCAACTAAATGAGACCCTCAAGCAACTTAGCAAGATCCTGTTTCTAAACAAATAAATACATAAATTATAAATAAATAAATATATAAATTATATATATAAAATAAATAAAAAGGGCCGGGGTGTAGCTTGAAGATGGAATGTGCCTTGGTCCCACCCCCAGCTCCAACACACACACACACACACACACACACACACACACACACACACACACATCAGAATATATTTCTGATTTTTAAAACATTAAAAAAATTATTTCAGAGGAACAGCAAGGAATCCACTTTTTATAGGAGGGTATTTTTTACTGTGATAAGGAGGATGTACAGAATGGAGAGAAATTGAGGCTCTCCCGAGGACGTTTTAAAAGGGCACCTGGCATGGGGGGAAAGTCAAACGAGAGGACTCCAGACATGTCTTTCACAGTCAGCGCCAATGGTGCACCCCGCGCCCTGCGAGGCCCTGGGGGTGCGGTGGGGACCTGCAGCTCAATAGTCCTGCCTGCCGGGGATGAAGATTATGAAGATTCTGAACAAGCGGAATGATGGGAACATCAAGAAGGAAAATAAAGCACCGAAGGAGGTTGGGATCCTGGAAACAGGTCATTGGAATTTTAAGTAGAGAGGTCAGGGAAGGTCTCAGCGGGAAGGGACACACTCACAGTAAGTGAGCCATGGGGATGGGGAGAGGCCTCCGGGCAGAGGGCGCAGACACTTTGCTCTCCGTCTTTGCGCGCTCAAGGCCAGGCCAGGAGGCCGGTGCAGCCAGGAGGGGAAAGGAAGGGGAAATGAGAAGGCCTTGGTCACCAGCCACGACCTGGAGTCTATTCTGAGCGAGACGGAAAGCCCTCGGGCGGTTCTGAGCAGAGACTTGACACGGTCAGATTTAAAAGGATCCTCCGGCCTGGGTGGTGGTGCAGCGCGCTTGCTTGGAATCCCAGTACTTGGGGAGTTGAGACAGGAGGATGGCAGGTTTGCGGCTAGCCTCAGCTCCTTAGTGAGGCCATCTGAGATGCAGTGAGACCCTATTTCAAAATAAAAAATGAAAAATAGGGCTGGGGGTGTATCTCAGAGGTAGAATGCACCTAGGTTCAAGCCCCAGTACCCCCCCCCCCCCACACACACAGGATCGCCTTGGATACAGTAAACTAAAAGAGTAGAGGACCAAAGATAGAGGCAGGGAGGCCAGATAGGGCCTCAGAGGTGAGGCCAGAAGGCGTCTGATTCTGTGTCTGCCTCGAAGAGTCCATAGGATTTACTGACAGATAGGATGTCGACACAGGAGAAGCAGCGGGTGGGCGTGACTCCAAGACACACAGGTCCCCTGGCCCTGCAGGAGGAGTTGTCGGCCCCGAGGTGCAGGATGGCGCGGGGCTGCGGGCAGGTTTGCGAGGGCCAGCTCAGGAGTTTGGGATGTGGGAAGATGAGATGCCACCAATTAGACACCCAAGGATAGAGGGTTGTGTGACTCTGCCACTCAAAAGAAAGCTCTGGGCTCCAGAGGCCTAGTTCAGAGCACTCAGGGTAGGAATGAAGTGCATGCGTGGTTGAACCCGAGACAGTGAGTATAGACGGAGGAGGAGTTGAGGGGCCAAGGTCTGTGCACCCCAGTATTAAAACAACCAGCAAGTGCTGGCCAGAGGGAGGAGGAAGAGGACTGTGATGGAAGCCAGGGGAGACTCAGGGAGGACCCGTCGAGGGCTGCTGCGGGGATCTGGCCGCACAGGACTGAGGGCGGCCTGCCGGACTCTGCAGCATCAAGGTGTTGGGTGGCCCAGGGGGCGACCTTGACAACAGAAAGGGGGGCAGGCAGGTGGATTCAAGAGGATGGGATGAAGGAATTGGACACAGCGGATGGGTACCATATGTTCAAAAAGATCTGCTGTAAGGGGCGCTGGTGGACATAGGAGGATGGGCGCTAATGTGCAAATACACGTCACAGGTGAGAGGAAAGGGTCATTTGAGAAAATCACTCCTAGTTGAATACACCACTTTCCATATCTTCTCTCTCCTCTCCTCTTTCTTCCTTTCCTCCCCTCTCTCCCTCCCACCCTGCCTCTCTCCTCTTCTTTTTCTTTCTTTCTTTTTTCTTTTTTGGTGGTACTGGGGTTCCTGGAAACCCTTCTACCTCCGGGCTATACTCCCAGACCTATTTTATACTTTTTTATTTGGAAACAGGGTCTCTTAAGCCAGCGCGGCTGGCTTCGAACCTGCGCGATCCTCCTGTCTCCGCCTCCCAAGTGCAGGGATTACAAGCGTGCGCCACCACGCCCGGCCTCTCTCCTCTTTTCTTTGAGACAGGGTCTCTCTGGTTTGCCCAGGTCGGCTTGACTTGTGATCCTCCTGCCTCAGCCTCCTGAATAGCTGGGATCCCGGGCAAGCACCTCCCTGCCTGGGAATTCTCTCATCTTTCTTACCGCCTCCATCTTACCCTTCATCAAAGTTGACTCTTCTGGAATCATTCCCGTGCCCTTTATCATTCACTCTGTTATTCCAGTGCTTACGAGGACCGGCCCACCCCTGTGGCTCCCCTGGCTTCTGCCCTGGGCGGCCCTCCAGCCGCAGACCCAGGTGTCTGGGGTGGGCAGGTCCCTAGCGCTGCCGCCAACCTGCCCCGGGGTCTGCTCCAGCCCTTGTTTCTAACTGACCTGGGAAACTGGTAGATTTTTCTTAATCCTGGGGCTGATGCTGGAGGTGGTATTTTGGGTGAAGAGTGGAAGTGCCGGCAGAGGAGGACGTGGAAGAAACGAGCTGACTATTTAGAGTCAAAGGTGAGTGAGTGTGTGTGTGCATGCACATGTGTTATGGCTCCCTTGTTCTTTTGCTGGGGAATAAAGCAGAAAGGGAAACAGGATTGCTGCTCTTTTTTTTAATGTGCATGTGTGTGTGTGTGTGTGTGTGTGTGTGTGTGTGTGTGGTACTGGGGATAGGACCCTGGGGCATTCTACCTCCGAGCGACACCCCCGGCCCAATTTTATTTTTATGTTGAAAGAGGGTCTTGATAGGTTGCTGAGAATATCACTCTTTGCTGAGGCTGTCCTCGAATCTGCGATCCTCCCAAATACTGGGATAAAAAGCATGTGCCACCATGCCTGGCTACACATTCATTTTCTATGGCATGGCAAAGCCATTGTGCTCAGCAGAGGTCACCAATGAGGACACTGGCTCTTTGCCAAGGCGTGCCCTTGCTTAGGAAAACTGGAATGAGCCATTTACCTTTCTTTACCTTCCTTCCTTCCTTCCTTCCTTCCTTCCTTCCTTCCTTCCTCTCTTCCTCCCTCCCCCTCCCTCCCTCCCTCTCTTCCTTCCTTCCTTCCTTTCTTTCTTTCTTTCTTTCTTTCTTTCTTTCTTTCTTTCTTTCTCTTTCTTTCTTTTGCAGTACTGGGGATGGAACCCAGGGGCATTCTACCTCCGAGCTCCACCCCCAGCCCTATTTTTTTTTATTCTTTATTTTGAAGCAGGGTCTCACTGAGTTGCAAGGGCCTCACTAAGTAGCTGAGGCTGCCTGTGAACAGCGATCCTCCTGTCTCAGCCTCTCAAATGCTGGGATTACGAGCGTGCGCCACCACACCCAGCTCATATTTTTTAAGTTTTAACATTTCCTTTCTCACATTGAGCTGAGTTTCACAATGTCTTGGCACTTTGTTGCTGAGGCTGATCTTGAACCCGTGACCCCTCTATCATAGCCTCCCAAGTACTGGGATTATAGAAGTGCATACCACCCCGGGCTGTGGGTGTCCTGGCACTTTGAACAGAAGGTAGGGAGGATTTGCATGAATCGCCAGAAGTTTTTGGGTGGTCTGTGAAAAGGACAATGTTGTAAAACAGAAGTTCTCCATTCCAGATTGAGAATACTCCGGGCTTCCCAACACGCCTCGATGGAGCCCGCCCGAGGTGCAGGACCCTGTGATTACCTGACAAGGTAGTAGGTGAGGCCGAATTCAGGCAGGGACTGCCACGCCTGGATGAACCGCAGCTTGGCTTCCACCAGCGACATCTGGGCCACGTTCTGGTGGGCTTCCAGTATCCGGGCAGCCAGCTGAGCAGAGAGAGGACATGTCAACCTCCCTCCTCATTCCCAACCGCTCAGTAATCACCCGTGAGCGCCAGGTCCCCCGTGAGGATGATGAACGCCAGGCCTGGAGCCGGGTGCCGTGGGCACGCTTGTAATCCCAGCATTGGGGAGACTGAGACCGGAGGATCGCTGTTCACGGGCAGCCTCAGCTACTTAGTGACACCCTTTGCAACTCAGTAAGACCTTGTTTCAGAATAAAAAATAAAAAATAGGGCTGGGGTGTAATTTGGAGGTAAAATGACCCTGGGTTCCACCCTACTGCTTAAAAAAAAAAAAAAAGCCAGGACCGGTGTACACTATAAAGATAGTACATATCCATCCATCCATCCATCCATCCATCCATCCATCCATGCATTCTCTCTCTCCTTTTTCAAAAAAACATAAAAATCACTGGGGAGAAGGGGCACAAATTCAGCCCTCACATAAGCTTCTAACTCTCATGCAGATGGAGAGATATTTGTCTCTTTTTCTGGGGTCTCTGGAGTATTCATGGACAGTGGTTCTCCTTGAATAAGCTTATCTGAGCAACATGTTTTTTTTTTTCCCAGTACTGGGGATGGAACCCAGGGGCATTCTACCTCCGGAGCTACACTCCCAGCCCTATTTTTTATTCTTTATTTTGAAACAGGGTCTCACTGAGTTGCAAAGGCCTAAGTAGCTGTGACTGCCTGTGAACCATGATCCTCCTGTCTCAGCCTCCCGAATGCTGGGATTACAAGTGTTTACCATCATGTCTGGCATTTTGTGTGTGTGTGTGTGCATGTGCGTGCCTGTGTGTGTGGTGCTGGGGATTGAACTCAGGAATATATATATTTAAATATAAATATAAATCTAACTATACTCCCAGCCCGTTGTATTGTTTATTTGGGAACAGATTCTTGCTGAGTTGCTGAGAGCCCCCCTGAGTCGCTGAGGCTGGCTTCTGACCTGTGACCCTCCTGTCTCAGCCTCCGAGTCCTCAGATGGCAGGTGAGCACCGCCGAGCCGGCCTCTCATGTGCGTAACTCTCAATCCACTCTGAGGGCAGCATCATTTAAAGTTTTGATTTGAATTCAATAATTTAAATCATTTTCTTGCTAAGTTGAACCTGGGACTGTAACCATGTTGTCAGAAGTACAGTCACTTCTAACAATACTGAGGTCATTTCATAATATCACCTAATATCTAGCACAGTCAACTTCCCATGATTGTAACTCGATGCAATTTCTCTTCTCTTGGTACTGGGGATGGAACCCAGGGGCATTCTACCTCTGAGCCTACACCCCAGCCCTATTTATTTATTGTGTCGTGCTGGGGATGCAGTCCAAGGGTATTGTATCTCTAAGCTACTCCCCCAGCCCTATTTTATTCTTAAAAAGATTTTTTTTGTGTGTGGTACTAGGGATTGAACCCAGGGGTATTCTACCTCTGAGTTACACCCCAGCCCGATTTTATTTTTATTTTGAACAGGGTCTGGCCAGGTTGATGAGTGTCTCACTACTTTGTGAGGCTGTCCTTGAACCTGTGATCCTCCTATCTACTTTTTTTTTTTTTTTAATTTGAGACAAGGCCTCACTAAGTTGCGGAGGCTGGTCTTGAACTTGTGATCCTCCTGTCTCAGCTTCCAAGTACCGGGCTTACAGTGCCATGCTTGGCTGGAATTCTTCTTTTTATAATCAGAAAATAAAGAATGTATTTATGCAAACAATCGTCCTGGTGAGAGCAGCAGTACCTGCTTAGACTTGTGCCTTTTTGCACACCGGGGAGACACAAAGCATTCGGGACTCATGTCCATGCTCTCGGGACTGGAAGCCGACGGCGATGGCGATGTCCGGTTTTTCATCCTCAGAAATGAAAGGATGTTGAGGACCTCTGGCTGGTAGGAGCTATCTGCCATGGTTTTGCCTTTGGAGGCCAAGATGCAGGCAGCCATCCACCGGGCGTATTGGTTCTCCTGCAATAAACCAAGGGCAGAGGATGAGAGGTGAGTTCCCGCCCGGCGCCACTTGGTGCCAATGGAGCAGGGCCTGGGCTCCGTGACGCAAACCCTCACCTTCCAGGAGGGGGTGCAGGGAAGGCTGCACGCTATCTGAGCGGCTGTGACCCTCACGAACAGCCAACAACAGCGCCCGAGTGCTGTGTTGAGTGTCTTGGTGTTTGCCTCGAGGATACGCGTGTCATCTTTGAGATATTTTGTATAGAGATCTTGCCTCTTTGTGTGTGTGTGTGTGTGTGTGTGTGTGTGTGTGTGTGTGTGTTGGTGAAGACTGAACCCGGGGTTGTCCTACCTTTGAGCTACACCTCCAGCCTTATTTTTATTTTTTAAATTAAAAAAAATTTTTTTTGGTGATACTGGGGGTAGAAGCCAGAAGCTTTCTACCTCCGGGCTATATTCCCAAACCTATTTTTATATTTTATTGGGAAACAGGGTCTCACTAAGTTGCCGAGAGCCTCACTAAGAAGCTGAGGCTGGCTTCGAACCTGTGTGATCCTCCTGTCCCAGCCTCCCAAGCGCGGGGATTACAAGCGTGCGCCACCACGCCCAGCATTTTTAAAATTTTGAAACAGGGTCTTGCTCTGTTGCTGACAGCCTCACTAAGTTGCTGAGGCTGGCCTCGGTCTTGCAAACCTCCACCTTTCAAGTACTGGGATTACAGGTGGACACCACCATGTCTGGCGGGAACTTTGCATTCAAAGAGGATCCAAGGTCAGAGATTAGTGACATGGAGCACAGACAGCATGCCTAAGATACATATTTCTATTCTTTAAAAGTTATTTTATTAGTGCATTGAAATTATGCACCATAGTGATGGAAACATCCAA